>NW_006261964.1:6349975-6371537 GCF_000493195.1 Citrus x clementina | reverse complement strand
CCGGGTGTTTTGTTTGTGCTTCCAGATTCATATGTTGATCCTGAAAACAAAGTACTATGGTGGTAAGCCATTGTTGGCTTCAAGCATTTAGATTTTTAATGTGCTTATGATAGAGTTGGTGATCATGGGAATAATTGTGTTCATTATTTGTCTGGTAGTGTCATCCCACACACTGTGCTGACTTCTATAGTGAAATATTCTTTTACTGATGAGAGTTTATCATCTGAATTTTAGCTCAAAAAAATTGGTTAAAGTCCATCTTGGCAAAGCTAAATAGTCTTACGAGACAATGTTTAGCTTTGAATGCAAGTGGACTAAAATTAAATGTGTTTCTCTTAGCAGTTCTGCGCTGTAATTTTTCGTGTAGCTGCAGATCAGTGAAGAAGAAACATTATATATTCACCACGATTGGATTATGCATATTTATATCTTGGTATGGGAATGAACCATGTACGTTCCCACTTGGAGGACTGTATGTAGTGTTATTTTTTCTCTAATAAACAGAGATAAAAAAGCAGCAACATTTTTTGTTATCTTGTATTGTTGATTTAATTGAAGAAGTTTCTTTGCAAGCTGCAGAAGGGCAGTCTCTTTCTATTCTTTGCCAATTGCCAGTCCATCTTGGCAAAGCTAATAGCCTCGTGTGGGCAATGCATGGCTTTGAATGCTAATGGACATACATGAAAGTTCTCTCACCTGTTCTGTGCCTCTAATTTGTGGAGTTTCAGAATCATTGGAGATGATACATATTTTTTTATAAATATTATTTCTAGTGTACAGCATAACACAGCTGTTAATAAAATTCCTGTTTACATTGAATGAGTGTGCAAGTTTCGTATTGGTTTGTAGTCATGGAGAAGCCCTTGTATGTGTGATTACTGCATTGTTTTCGTCATTTCATCCAGCTTCTAACGTCAAACAATTGCAATAGTCCAAACATTTGTTGAAAGAAGCACTTTTGTTTCAGTTTAATGTCCCTGCTTCCAAATAACACTAGAATATGCTTTGTTCTTATATTTTCATCTTATATGTTGGATGTTTATTTTGCAGCTGAGTTGTTTGTGAATGGAGAGATAGTGCAAAGATCACCTGAAAGACAGAGGAGGGTGGAACCACAGCCCCAGAGAGCTCAAGATAGACCAAGATACAATGACAGGACCCGCTATGTGCGTCGCCGAGAAAACACGAGGTGAAACACCAAATCGTGGAGAGCGGAATGTATAAATCTTTGAACCATGGGGATGAAAGCACGGTTTATGATTTGTAGGAAGTCTTCATACTCGTTACGATATGAACATGCTTAAAAATATTCTATATGAGCTTGTTGAACTGCAAACTGTTCAGAGAGATTTTATGCCATTAGATGCTGCCTGCTTCTCCTTTCTCGAACTCATTAAGAGTTTTATCTGATGATCATAAACTGTGTCATTCTGATGAGCTTCATTGCTTGCTACTTATTTAAATTCTATGACCAGGTATGATATGTGCCCAGAAGAACTACATTGTCATCAGTGGCTTTAATCATATATGATGCCGAAAGAAAAGCATTATCCATGTAATTTGCTTTAGACCTTTGTGTTTCTTCTTCCGCAAAGCTACTGTAAATAATGAGTTTTACATCTGAAGCATTAGAGACTTAAACGAGAAGGAAATTCAGGTGTTATGATAAAAAACTAACATAATTATTACATATTAAACCGTGATCTATGGATAATTTGTTCTGCTTACGCCTCCCTTCATTTGTTGAACTAAAGAAGAGCAAGCATTCACAATTCTCTTCCCCCAGGAAGTTATTCAGTAAAACAACCTTCCATAGCAAAAGTTTCTGGATTAAATTGTTTTGTCTGAAAAGAAAATCCAAAAAAATAAAATCTAATAAATAAAAAACAATCTGACGTGTCAATTAGCAGCACTGTCGGTAGAAATATTAGAGAAATCACCTTTGGGCTCACGTTTAAGTTCGCCTTTAGCATGTCTTTTGTCTGAGTCGGGTCAAAAAATCTAAATTTTTAAAATTTACATTTTTTTTAATTTTTTCCATTATGTTTTACAAATTTATAATTTATAAAATTTACTTTTTTAAATTTATAATTTAGAAAATTTAGTTTTTTTTTTTTTGGTTAGATTGGACTTTAAAAGTTAGGCTTAAATGATTCCGGCCCGACCCAAGACACCCAAGTTTAGGCCGATTTTTCTACCATCCCTAGAATCACCGAACGTTAGGAGTGGATTAAATTGTAGGGTCCGGCTACGGTGCAACGGTAATACGGTATCACCGTTGCATCCAGCCGTTGGATCCATTTGGATGAATGGATCCAGTAAGATCCAACGGTTGGGTGTAATGGTGATACCGTATCACCGTTGTACCGTAGCTTTCTCATAAATTGTATTACTGACGATTTGGTTTTGTGTTACTGACTATTCGGTTTGGTTCAATTCACAAAAGCCTAATATTTTCGAAATCTTGAACCAATTGGTTTTTGAGTGGTTTTAAAATCAAATTGAACCATCAAATCAAACCATTCACAAATAATAATAATAATAATTATTATTATTATTATTATTATTATAAAAAAATGAAAATTGAAAACTCCTAGCATAAATTAGATTAGTATAGAAGTTCTATAACTCCAAACATGATTGAAGTATTAATATTGATGAATTAATTGCAGCTTTTTTTTTCTTGAATACAACGACAAACTTTAATTAAGTAGTTCAAGAAAATGAGTTTATGGATCGATTTGCATAATTTGATTTGTTTAACTTTTCTTTATGTGATTTAACATGAAGAATATTTAAGTAATGAAGTTGATACTTTTATTTGTTAGTTATTCATACACTCTTTTTATTTTGTTTAGTTGCTTGTGCATGGTTAATGGCTCATTTTGAGAGATAATGTCGGTTTTGTGGATTTAAAAGCTGAAGGATCAAGAGCAATCAGATTTTGAATTTTTATTTATTTATTTATAGTGGATGTCTACATTTTGTTGAACTTTATTATGTTGGGTTATTTTTTATAAATTTGTGGACTCAAATTTCTTATTATAGTAATAACAATTACTATTATGTCGTTTTAATAAAATATACCAGATAAAATTATTTGTATGAAATAAAATAAAATCAATCAAATTATAGAACCAAATTGAACTGAATCAAGTTAAATTAATTTGGTGTAATTCCGTTGATTCTAGTGTTTGGTTGGTTCACACTTGGTTTAAGTTTGGATCGGTTCACAAAACCATACAGTGCCCACCCCTGCGCGAGCGTGTTAAAAAAAAAAAAAAAAAAATTCGACGAGCGCCTCCATTTTTCTCCAAGCAGATAACTTGGCTTGTATTATGTTCTAAAAAGTTCTAGGTTTTCTATTCTACTCGTGTGTGTGCGCGCCCGAATTGCAGAGTACAACCCTTCTCTTGCATTTCTTCTGGTCGCAACTCCGTTCCAAGGTCCCCCTAACTTGCACTTTTCTTTTATTTATTTACTTATTCAACTTCATATTCTTGAAGTATATGCGTGATTCAAAGTATACTGAGGTGAATTATTTGTGTGTAATCATTTGGGATTTTGCTGGTAGGGTTTTGTATTGAAGCTTCTTTTTTTTTCTTTTGTTACCCTTCCTGGACGACTTATCTTTTAATGGAGAATAAGTAAAGAAAAGAGAAATGAAAAGATTTGGGACATTTGGGACATTTAAGATAAGTGAAAATTGAGTCTTGCTTAATATTTAGATATGTAGTTGGCTCTGGGCGAGTTACGTGGTTAGCTTATATTGAAATATCGGGATATGTATATTATTGATAATAGATTTCATTGGTGTTGTTACCACATGGCAATGTTGGAAGTCGCATGTAGTTGAAATATGATATCATGAGGATGATTCTTGATTTAATAACTATTCAGAATTTGTTAACTTGTCTGCACCTATAGAAACAGTAGTGTGCTACTTTTTTCTTTTAAGTTTGATTGAGACAAACTGAGTTGGTCCTTGTTGCGTTGTGGAAAATGTTACGGTTGTGATTGTCATCTAAGAGTGTAAAGTGCTCGTGATAACTAAGACCCAGAAGTAGACTTTGGGTAATTATGTTACGAGATTATGATATAGTACGGTATCTAAGTCCTTTGAAGATAGTATCACCTGGTGTTGTAAATACATCAATTAACATGTGGATATTATTATCATGGTATTGTAGCTTATTATCTCTTTGCTTCTGTTTTTCTCCTGGTTTTATGATTGGTTAATTGAATTTATTGTCTTGACTATCGTAACCACTTGTATTCGGAGTGGATGCAATTTGTTTGTCATTGGGGATTTGATTGCTAAATTACTTGATGCTTATGATGAAATGCAGATCTTTCTCACTTGGGTCCTGTAATAGTCGGGCAGGGGCAGTCTGAATACATTCAAGGCTTTATTAGCCAATCTGTGTATACAACTACCTGTCTCCACTATGACCTTTGATGCTTTTCGTAGGCTGGTATAGATTGTTTGTGCACTAGGCAAGATGGGCAGATCTGGTCGGAAAAAGGAAAAGCATGGGAAAAGAGGTGAGCCTTCCTTGGCTGACAGCAATGAAGGAAGTGCTGCTCGGACAAGGCCTTTCAGCTTTGATGAGATAATGATTAGAAGGAAAGCTAAGAACTTGTCTGAAAATATTAAAGAGGACGCTATGGACATTAGTAATATACCAGGGGATTGTACCATTGAGAATGTATCTGATGATCATAAATCTGGAAGGCATCATGGACACAAAAAATATCCTGGTGTTGACGTGCATACGTCTGAGGAATATGTGAAGGTTGGTTCTGGGAAGAAGGAAGATAATGCCCTTACCAAGAATGTTGATTCATCCAGACAGAGAGATGGAGAAAATCGTGACTTGGAAACCAAATTAAAGGAAGACTATGTAGCTAAATCTAATCATAGAAGAACTCTTAAATCGGAAATCAGATTAAAAGATAGGAGTCCAGGTAACGAAAAAGACAGAGGAAATCGTGGATCAGACACCAAGTTGAAAGCTGACGTTACGAAAGAAACATCCTCTAAACCTAACGTGAAATCTGAGAAACTAATTCCTAGCCAGGGAAGAAGTCATGATCAGTCAATTGTTGATTCAAGGGATGAAGCCACAAAGAAGCATTCAAGAGATTTAACTCGAAAGGACAGACATGCAGACAAAAGTGGAGAGAAATCTGAAAGAGAAAGCAAAAGAAAACATCGAAATCGAGATGATGAGAAAAACAGAGATAAGAGTGCTGCAAAGAAAGTTGATCTAGGTAAAGGGCATGATTTAAAAGTTTCAGAGAGAAAGGAAAAAAAGGAATCTCCAAAATCTCGACATGGGAATTCGAGGCTGAAAAGGAGGAGGTCAAGGAGTCGAGAGCGCGAGGACAGAAATAGAAGGTCTTTGTCATTATCACCTAGAGCGCAGAAACGTACATCATATTATGACCGAGAGCACGAAGGACTGCCCTCACATTCTACTAAAATCAGTTCTGGAAGGCAGCATTCTGATATTGACAGTAGTAGGGTAACTAGTAATGGTTTGAGTGGTCATTATAGACGGCATGATGGATCGACAAGTGGCCTTGGTGGCTATTCACCAAGGAAGAGAAGAACTGAGGCTGCTGCTAAGACTCCTTCCCCTATCAATCGCTCACCTGAGAAGAAAAGTGCTAAGTGGGATGTTGCACCAGTGGAAACATATTCAGTTCCTTCTAATGTCCACACATCAAACCAAGCTGCATCATCAAATGCACGTGAGATGGTCAGCTCCGATCCTGTTACTTCGACTACACAGAAGCCTCTTGCCGGGATATCAGTCAGTGCTTCTTTGGCGAAGCTAAATGTTTCCATGGACTCAGTTCAGCTAACTCAATCAAATCGGCCTATGAGAAGACTTTGTGTAGAAAATTTACCTCTCTCAGCCTCGGAGAAAGCTTTGATGGAGTTTCTTAATAATTTTTTGCTCTCTTCGGGTGTTCAACATGTTCATGGATCTCTCCCATGTATTGGATGTGTTGTAAGTCTCCGTTATATTATTAGGTTTTCTATTTTCATCTTTGTCATGCATATTAGTACAAACTGCAGTTTTGGCTTGCTTACTATGTCCTTACTGCAGATACAGAGAGAGAAAGGCCAAGCCTTTGTGGAATTTCTTACAGCTGAGGATGCCTCAGCAGCTCTTTGTTGTGATGGCCGTTCCTTCTCAGGCTCTATTCTCAAAATCAAGCGCCCCAAAGAATTTGTTGAAGTGGCTGTAAGAATGAAAATCTTATTATTTTTTATTAGTTCTTTTTTACTATTTTCCATTGGTTCCATTCTGATAATTCACTCTTATGGGTTTATGGCTCTTTTATGTGTAATTATTTGTATTATATGGGATTTGATTATATTCTTAAAAAGATTTTTAGAAATGGATCTAAGCTTTTTAATATTTGTTTCACTGGTCATTTGCTTATCACTTGTATATGTCACTCGCATATACCTGTTATCTCTTTGCTTTGGAGAGTAATTGTTGATTCTATTTTTATTTATATATCCTTTTAATGAAACAAAATTTGAACAGCTTCTGCTTATTTTAAGATGTTGATCTATATAAAGTTAGTTCTCTGTATAATATCTCTTTGATAATTCACATTATTGCGATCTGGGTACCCTGCTGATGCTTTATCAGAGTGAGCTAGATGCAAGCTTTATTTTCTCCCAAAAAATAAATGGACTTGTCTGCAGCAGCAAGCCAATAGCACTGCAGTTCAAGTCAAAGCACTTCGGTTCTAGTAAAGTTTGGGTCTGTGCTATTGTGTATTTCAATGGTTCTTGCATTTCGTGCTTCCTAACAATACTACAAGATGATTTTTCTTTTTTATTTTAAAATTTCTTTTTATTTATATAGACATGGATGTAAAAGATTGGCAGCTCAGTCTTATTGCAAGTCAAACTGGGCTAATTACCAAATGGATTTAGTCCTATGACTTCTTCTGAATTCAAGTAGCAGTTGTCTATGCTATGGTTTCGATTGAATCGGTAAATTTCTGAGTTATGAGCTTCAAATGGACTGTTCATAGAACTTTACTAGGAAGCATGTCTAGAAGTCATTTATAATTGATAGAACAAATAAAATTTGTTTCCGCTAAGTTGATTGATGCAATTTTAAAAATAGATATGATATCATAATTGTTGATTGTCTCTATCTCATGTGTTCTCTTCTTGTTCAAGTTTTTAAGCTCCAAAATAAATTGCATGTGTGATTTTCATGAGATGCGAACTATTCAGTGCCTAATTTTTAATATGCCATGGAAACTTTGGGATTTGAAAGGTGAAAAAGATTATAGATGCATACATTGGTGTGTTTTTGCTTATTTTGTTTATAGGGATTTAAGGTTTCTATCTTCACTTTGTTTTAGAACACTTTTGTTCCTTGCATAATGTAAGTAAATGCCAGGCTTCCAAGTCTCTGTGCTGCTATCTCTCTCTCTCTTTTTTTTTTGGGGGGGGGGTGCGCGGGGGGCAAATAACCCAGCTTTCTTTGAAATTTTGAAAATGGTTTTGCTTATGGATCCACATGTACAGGGGAAGCATGGGTAACTCTTTAGTCTAGCGCGAACATCTAATTTAAAGCTTTTTTTTTTTTTTTTTTTTTGTAAGTTGGGTATAAAGCTTAACAAGCTCTTTACTGCACTTAGAATGATCTGTTTGTCATGTTACATGAGATGTTTTCTGACTGGCATGTTGGAATCTCTTAAATAGGGTGTCTATGTTGGGTGTGTCCTAATTCACATTCAGGATGATGATGGAGCTCTCTACTAACTGAGAAGATTCCCAGGTGTAGTGACAAGTTTTGATGCACTTCAACCTTATTTTGTATCATCGGTATTGGGTCATTGATGTAGGCATTAAGCAGTAACTTCTTAATTAATATGGATATAGTATCTGCTTTATTTGATGTTAAGCTTTTGAATTGCTCTAAGATGTTGTTTTAGGATTTCTGGCACTGCTTATCTGTAGTCTTAATTTTGTCAGCAATGTTGATTTGACTGTCCGATTGTTACTGAACTAATATACTAATGACCATTTTGCACCCGATGGTTTATCTTGATTAGTAACTTGTCCTTGCCCCCACTTCTATCAAAATATGCATCCTTGCTTAACTCTTTATTTTCTTATTTCTTAGGATGTCCTCTCTGTGAGTGGGTAGAATTCTTTTCATGGGGCAGAACAAATGAAAGGATTCCAGTGTACTGGAGTTCTGCTCCTTGGTAGCATTTATGTAAATTTCTTACCTTATACAAATAAATATAAAGATCAAGGGGAAAATTAGTAATTGAAGGGATTACTAATATCCAGAGGTAGTTTTCTTTTGATTATATTATTGTTGAGAATAATAATTTTTACAAACCAAATTCAAAATAGTTGCTTTTCATTAATGGGCTTAAGATAGATGAACAGAACCTTCCAGAACATGAAATGAAAAAACACTTACCCTAGTCATTGGGCTGGGTAGTGTATGTTTCTGGCATTCAACTCTATATTGGGATGCTTTTTTCTTGTATTTTATAACGGTATTATTATTAGATCTTTTTGGCATTACCATCAGGTCAATCTATTAATCTACTTAAAAACGAACTCGTTTACTCAGTGGTGCTGAATTTCAGTGTTTGGGAATAATATAACAAGAATCACATGCATGCTTAGTCGATTGGAGAAGTTCTATAAGGAGTTACTAGGTTTTGGAAAATTCTTGTAAAGGAAATATGCTGTATGCATGAATTACTTTCTAAAACTGGTACTTGTGTTGTGAGCTTAGGTCAGATAATGCTTTTATAATAACTTAATTTGATGGTTATTGAGATAGAGGTGTTAGATACAATATCAATTTTCATTTGATGGCAGCTATTCGTGCATTTTTGTTCTAATATTTGATAATGCTTGGCAATGAAAAATGCTTGTAGTGTATAATTTGATGAATTCTTGCAGAACTAGGGAGTGATCCAGAAAGTGATTCTTTGATTTTTTTTTTTTTATCTTTTATTTTTTTATAGGAATTGATTGTTGATTTATTCTAGTGAAAGTATGTATTTTCTAATAAGCCTAATGACATTTTGGGTTTTCTGCATCTGGTGGACACACAAATATAACTAGGAAGAGCATTAACTATTTGTTTGTAATAAGGGTAAGGGTTCAGAGTACACAGCTAAGATATTAGCTACCACACAAGTTCAAAATTATTTGTGGCATTGTTATTGTTGAACAATACAGTTCTACTACTTGTGGAATCTGTACTGTCAGATCAACAGATCACATGTTTGATGTTTCTGAACCTCAGTGTAGGATATGCATACTATGCTAACTCCTTCTCCCGTTTTCTTTCTACCTTCACTTAGATCCTCATGATCTTAAATTCTATTTTTATTTTTGAGTTTTCTCATAATAAAAGCATTTCCTTCTGATGCTGCTTTGCAGTTTCTGAGGTATATTGTGGTTACTATCCATGTAGCAGGTTTTCAGACAGTTGCTCTTTTCATGCAGAGTGGTGAAGCAGAGAAATCAGTGGCGTCAGTTGATTCAGTAAGTGGTATTGTGAAGGATTCACCTCACAAGGTATGCTGTGAACAGCATTAGTGAAACCATCTTTATTTTAAACCTCTCTACAATGTGGGGCGGCCATATCTACTATTTTATATTGTTAAAATTCCTAAATTTCATCTTATCACTTATTTGGTTTATCTACTTTTCTCGAATTATGCTTAGATTGTCTGTCTTTGTTGGTAAGATTGTATCTTCTTATCTTCTTTTGTGCATCAAGGATAAGCTAAGATTCATTTTACTGTACTGTACTTTTACTCTTTATTTTCGTCTTTATGTTGTTGGGGGTTGTTACTGTTGTGAGTTCTATGTTTGCATATTTCACTATGGATTTGTTTCAATTAGTTTCTGATTGAATGAAACTTATTAGTTACATTGTTTTGCCCTGTCATTTCTAGAAAGACAATGGATCCAGTGAAATGGTTCTGAGAGCTAACAGTTCATCATTCATATGAGTCTGTACTGTTTGTTAAATATGCTTGACATGATACCTGCTCTTAACTTATTTTTGGAATTTATTTATTGATCCTTTTGTTACATATGAATTGTTGGTGCAGATCTTCATCGGTGGAATTTCAAGGACTTTATCGTCTAAAATGGTAATATGATTTCAAAATTTAATTTTCTTTCTAGGCAATACCACCTTCAAGTGCCATCTTGGATCCTTATATTCCCACCCTTCTCTCAGCCCTCATTTCTCTTCAAACCTCTTGCTCTCTCCTTTTCTGCCTCCCTTCCTTCTACATGTGCCACTTATCAATAACTTGCTATAATTAGAGCTCCTATGCTACTTATCCAGGTTATGGAAATTGTTTGTGCCTTTGGACCACTGAAAGCATACCACTTTGAGGTTAACGAGGATCATGAGGAACCATGTGCTTTCATAGAGGTAATAAAGTATTTTTTGCTTCAGTGTTCCATTTTCTTGGAGAATGTCTTCTGATGAGTAAAATCTTGCATTTTTTTTTTTTTCAATTGGGTTGCTCTTTTTGCTTTGGATGGTAAACCATTGTGATGTTTTTGCAAATGTGTTTGTGCATCTTCATTTTATATTTCATTCCATTCAACAAGCAAGTGAAAACTTGTTTTATAAACTCCAAGCACATTATTAGATAATTTGTGCACCTTCATTTATATCAAAAATATTTTAATCATAAATTTAGTAGCATTAGTGAAAAAAATTCCAATGGTTAATGCATTTGTTTTTATTAATTTAATTGCGAGGCAAATACCTTTTCAGTGATGTTAATGTATTTAATTTTGTGAAAAATTCAAAGCTTGGGTATTATGAAAATGAAATGGAATATACTTTGAGTGGGAACATGGCTTATATCTTTACTGTTGAGTCTGCATCTTGTTTGTTGCTTTCATGATACAATCTTGAATTGACAGGCCTATCCCTTGTGTGCCATTCAATCTCTACTATGTGAAATTGCATACATCATATTTTCTTCTTTATATATGTATATTTTTCGTTATTCTTCAACATAATTCAATGTTTGCAATTAATTCCTTTTCTTCTTCTGACCTTGAGCATTTGGCAACTTGATGTTGTGTAACTCAGTATGTAGACCAGTTAGTTACACCCAAAGCTATTGCGGGTCTGAATGGCCTGAAGGTGGGAGGGCGATTACTAACTGCAGTTCAAGCTGTTCTAGATGGATCAATTATGGTACTTCATTAAAATTATTTCTTGTAAATTTTGAGTGTTAACTGCCACGAAACATTTTCATCACATCACATGTTTTATCATGTGTGAAATATGTACTAATAAAAAGAAACAAAACCATGTTAGGACAATAGTGGAAACCCACCATTTCATGGGATCCCTAAGCATGCTCTTCCACTTCTCAAGAAGCCAACTGAGGTCCTAAAGCTTAAAAATGTGGTATGTTATTGGATATATATGTGATGATTTTGGTAGTTATCTTCTGTTCGTCTCCTCAGTATAGATTTTTTTTTTTTTAAACTGGTCAATTTGATTAACAATTTCTTGTTGGCATAAATGTGCTCTCCTTTTTCTATGTTAATTAGTTTAATCCAGAAGGCTTTTCATCTTTGTCTGAACTGGAGGTGGAGGAAGTATTAGAAGATGTACGTTTAGAGTGTGCGAGGTCTGCGAAAGAAACTTTCCTCCATGACTTTATCAACCCTTTGCTTGATATAGAAGTTAAATTTGCTATCCATTCTGCAGGTTTGGCACTGTTAAATCTGTTAATGTTGTCAAGTATGGAGACAGTAATATCTCTACCATTCAAGCATGTGAAGGGAATGAGAATACAGCGTCCGCTGGAGTTGGGCAAAACTTGACCAATGACGAAACAAATGAAAAAGGAGAGAGGTTAGAAGAAGTCACTGATCACAAGTCCATAAAAAATAATGAATTAGAGATTCTTAACGACTCCAAAGAAGTTATGGAAGCAGGAGAAGTCAACAATGTTAAAGACAACAGGCCTGCAAGTGGCACAATGGGGGATGAGCCAAGTCAACTATGTGAGCTTGACACTGACATGGCTGTTGAATACCAAGCCCGTGATAGTACATCAGAAATAGTTTCTCAAGGAGTCCCCACACAGGTGAACACCTTGAAGGACTCACCATGCGCTCATGATGACAAAGTTACTTGTAACATTCAATTGGAGCACATGAGTGAGGAAAACAAATCATCAGCTAAAGAAGATTTGAATCTTGAGGAAGTCAATGGAAATTCAGAAGCTTTTACGGGAGCATCCAATGAGATGGGGATGCAATCCAGTGCTGTTGAGAATGGTGACAACGAGAACCAGGATCCTAATCAGGGACACATTTTTGAACCAGGCTGTGTCTTTGTAGAGTACATGAGAGCAGAAGCCTCTTGCATGGCAGCACATAGTTTGCACAGACGGTTATTTGATGACCGAATTGTGGCAGTGGAATACATTCCTCTTAATCTTTACCGGGCAAGGTTCTCAAAATGAACCAATTTGGATTATTGAAACTGGAGCTAGGATTGATTGGCACAACCTCATATGAGTCTTGCAGATGCCTCTGTAGTGAATTGTTGAAATTCTGCCTAATTTTGACTCTTTCCCAGATGACCTTCTTAAACACAAGCCACTCCCACTTGATTAGCTTGGATTTGAAATATTGTTCTAAAGGAAGATGGGCTTCAGCTATCTGACTTATTTTGCTTTGGAGTTTCTTTTATGAGGAAATGGGTGTGGGAGCTCTGTGAAACTGCTAGTGAGACTGGTTAATGCAAATTTAGTTTTATATGGTAAGCAGTTCACTGGACGTTCCATGTATTTTCTATGCGGACTGCGAAGCCAATATGATGAATATGATTATCTTAATTCGTTTGTACTTTGATACAATTAAAAAGATGCTGTATTAACTAATCTTGGTCAGATTTCATTTCACAAGGTCAGCTAGTTTTATAGTCGTTATCACTGTAGTTTAGGCATCATACTAATTAAAAATCATTCCCCGAATTATACCTCAAATGTCCTTAAAGGTAAAAATATGGACTGTAATATAATAAACTTAGCTCATATTTGGTATTAAAGTGTTATAATTTAAAAAACTACAGTTGTTAAAAAAATTGTAATAATGAAATAAAAATTAATAATAGTTAATAAATATAATTTTTAAATAATAATTTTGACAAAAATAATAAGGACATTATATATTTTTCATCGTATAAATAGTAGATCAAATTAACCTAATTTCTAATTCACAATAGTTATTGTGACCAAATACTTTAGCATTGTTGTTCGACCTTAATACCAATTTGGACCTTGATCTATGATTGTCCCAATAAATTTTTCTAACTATAACATACGTATTAGTATATTAAAAAAATGATATTTTATTTATCAAGAAATTGAAATGGGCTTAGGGATGGCAATGGACATCATCCTCTGTGGGTTTGCCAATACTAAACCCGCACCCGCTTAAATTTTAATTTATCAAACCCACCCACGACCTATTATAGGTTTTGACGATTATCAAAGCAGGAATGGAACCTGATAGATTTTTTTATGGGTTTCCAAATTTAAAACCATAAATGTTCAATATGTAAATTTATAACAATAACTTAAAATAATAAAATTGCACAAAAAATATTTAATTCTAAATTTAATCAATGTAAATAAAAAAATTAAAATTTCAACACCAATCCAACAATTACTCAAATTTAAGTATGAAATACTCAAAGTCCATCAAAACTCAAAAGTGTTTTCAATTAATTAAAAGAAAAACCAAAAACTAGTATCCAAAAGTAACAACGGCAGAGGCTGCAACGGCTATAGAATCAATGACAGCAGTGGCTATAGAATCAACGGTGGAAGTAGCAACAACAACAATAGTTGTAGAATCAATGGCGGTGGCGACTGCAGAATTAGCGGCCCTTGCGGCAGTTGTAACAACACGACGCAATTGCGAACAGAGAAGGGAGCTGGGCACTAGTTGTTTGGATTGAGAAGGGAGTTGGGCAATAGGGTAGGTGTGCAACTCATGATCACAACTGAAGGTAGACGAAATATTGATCCTCTTTAGTTTACTTTAGATGAGAGATCGGATGAAGAAGTAGATGGGCTTTATGGCTTACGCGCTGCAACTACACGCACATTTATACATTTTATATATTTATAGGTCTACATATTTTTTTTAATTAAAAATTTAAAAATATTTGCAAAAAAAATGTAAGCTTGGCGGATACTCATGCGGGTATCCATCGGATATTTAGCAAATATCAACTCCACCCGTTCATAATCCGTAAAATTATCCGCAACAAGTGGATTTTGACGAGCTGATTTGGACGAATTTGTGGGTATTATTGCCATCCTTAAATGGGCTACTATCCCTTACCTGCTTGTTGGAGTTGACAAAAAGAGGCGAACCATTGGCTAAACCTTATAAAACTTCGTTTCTATTACAATTACATGAAAGGATAATATGGATCTAATTAAATCCACATATTTCTCTCTCTAACTCTTACAGTCACACAACTACACCAAAAGTCTTTTACATTTTTTTTTTCCTCACAAATACTTTGCATTCTAAATTTTTTATTTAAAAAAAATTACATACTAACTATTTGAATCCCTTTTAAATTCTACTCAGTTTACTTATATATAAATTTAATCATCCAAAAGTTTAGAAAATATATATATATTTATAATTGCCGCCCCCCCCCCCCCCCCAACCCAAAATCAAAAGGAAACTGAAAATTTTAGAAAAGTATATTTTGGGAAATAAAATAGGTTTTTGTTAAAACAAAGGGAGGGTTGAAGAGAAAATTACAGGAGTGCTAATAGTCCCGCTGACAAAAAATGAAAGAGCCCAACTTGCTTAATTGCTATTGGTACGAAAAACACAAACAAGAGGCTGTGAAGTCTGTGTCTATCCATAAAGAAAACAGATAACAAAATACACAGGGAATCGAAAAGAATGGCAACAATGGCGACACCGGGAGGAGTTTTATTGGGAAACACTTCCAATCTACCCTTTCGCCGCCCACGTCTGTCTCCGAAGTCCATGGTTAAGGCAGTCTCCTCCTCGGAAGAACTGGGTTTCGTTACTTCACAACTCAGTGGCATCAAAATTTCGTACAGCCTACCTGACGTGGCCACACCCATTTCCTCTCGTCCTTTCGCCCCGGGTCTTCAACCTATTGTTGCGCGTAATTCTCTTGCTCTTTTTCTCATTTTATTTTACAATAATTATGCTTTTATATTTTAATTTATTAGTTTTCTTGTGTATGCAACAATGGCATGGTCCTTAGAATGTGTGCAAAACATGAATGAAGAACTAATAATTAAAAAAAAAAGATTTTGCAATCTGGGGATTAAAATTAACCTTGTGTTAGAGCATTTTACTTTGTCATATTAGTACTTTACAATTTATATTAATGAAACAGCTGTTGAGATTAACCCAAGTGTTTGGACTTGGGTTTGGTTGAAATGATGTTCGTGTTAGGGGAGATAAGTTTGTCATTTATCAGTTTCTGCTAATCAAACAATGTAGGGAACCTATAGAACCCAATAGCTGAGGTATTGTTCACATGGGTTTCTTGATTACTCAAGGTTGTCGATTCCAACAACAGCCCCCTGTTTAAGACCCAATAGGGATTTTTGGATCCAAAAAAAGTGGGCCCGTCGAATGTGCGTGTATGGGTAAATTAGAGGCTAAGGGGTTATCGTGAAGCTCAGAATGAGCTCTGGTCTACATGATGGTTAACTGGTGCAGTGTAATGTAAGATTGATATTAACACGCTGAGTGATGATGTGCGTTTACTGGGTGTCTTAACATTTGCTTTCACTGTTCTTTCATTGTACTTTTTTGCTGAAAATTTGATTTGTGTAAAAGAATTCTTTTGTATTTGTCATTTAGAAATGGGCTTTTGTTTTCATCCTTGGGTAAAAATAATTTTTAAGAAGTTTTCATGGTGCCTACCGAAAATGATATTTATAAGATAAGCATGAGTTCATTTAGATCTCTTAATAACCATTCACATCCATTTTACTTGAATTTATCAGACCAACCGAAATATGGCTATCTACATATTTTCACTCATAATTTAATATATTTTTTCAGGTAGAGTGTGCCCCTTCACTGGAAAGAAATCAAACAAGGCAAACAAAGTTTCCTTCTCTAACCACAAGACAACTAAGCGACAGTTTGTTAACCTACAGTATAAGAAGGTTTGGTGGGAGGCCGGCAAGCGTTATGTGAAGCTGCGTTTGTCAACAAAGGCATTAAAGACGATAGAGAAAAATGGATTGGATGCTGTTGCTAAGAAGGCTGGAATAGATCTTCGCAAGGAATGATATAGATGGTCTAACTATTTTTACCTATAGCTGTTGGTAAAGCTTGTATGCTTACTGTTTCTCTCAAAATTTAATTTCATGTTGCACTGTATCTTCTTTTTGCTTGTTCTGTTGAATTCTTCCCAATTAAATGAGAATACTGATCATTAAAGCCTCAAGGTTTTTGTTAGTTCATTTTTGCATGTCGTCATGAGGCTTTGCGTCGATGGCTCTATGAGCATTCAGCGCGTGTTGTATGATCTTCTATCGGAAGAAGAGAAATTGTAAAATACAGAACAGCATTTTTGCTGATGTTTGTTGTCTTTGTAGTTATTTTGAATGTAGTAGCATTTTGAAAGAAAATTTTCAGTGAACAGTCGTGCAAGGGAAACAGTTTATAAAATTAGAAAATTCATGTGAGTCTGATTTTATCGAATGCTTTCAAGAAAAAATGGATAAAGAACCACCATAACAGAGTTTCAAAATGTGAAATTTCCGTTAAGGAATTTAATGGATGTATAATGCCCCAATTCAGGGAAATGAATCTTTAAATGGCACACATCATCAAAACTAGAAGCCCACTGAGTTAACACTGCAGAGAGTTGAGTATTATTTACCATTCAACTCCACGTTTAGGCAAAAGAAATTGAAGTATATATTGATATACTACTAGCTCATCAGTATACAAGATAAAAATTGATGAACTCTGATCTGGGTAAAAAGGAAAAAAAAAAAATGTTGTAAAGCCAAAGGTTAATTTCTCTTCAAATATTAGTACTGTGTATTTGGTCAGCAAAGACAGAACTTCAAAGTAAGCAGTTTTGCTGTTAACCGGGGCACAAGGTAACCTATGGTCATGATCCTGTTAGCTTAAGCACAAATTTTTTGATGTTTTATACTATCTGCGCCTGCAAAGACAAAGATGGAGGTAAAGAAAAATGAATGTCAAGTAGCACCACCATATGTAACATATAACTTTTTAGTCATTCATCCTGGTTTCTTTTTGCCTTAACATTGATTTATCGTCACTTACAAAGCTATTCATGTGACAAGAATGTGACAGAGTACTTCGTACAAGTATTATGTTAATGCCTTGGTTTAATGTCATACGATTATGAGAATTGATATGCATGTCAAGCCTAGAAGGAGAGTACCAATGCTGACCTTCAGAAAGGTTGTTTAAATTCAACTTTTCAACAAAATTCGGTATATTCTAATTAAGTATAGATTGCTGGTTTTAACAACTGTTCCTAGGAAATCTAGACAAAATTATTACAGGTAGCAGTGGACTCCTAAATTAATTTTACACTAAAACTTCTTTTCATTTCAGCACTAGGAAGAGAGCCCAGAACTAAATCAAGGAGAAAGTAGGACGGAGAAAGAATTCAAACTGCTAAAGTTCCAAGCCAAATAGGGCGAAATTTCCATTTCAAGTAAGAATTACAAAGACATGTTCAAAGCCAGCAAACACCAAAAAAGACGATGTGGTATTTTCAATTCATATAATAAGTAAATTAATCCAAGATAAATCATGGTTGAGTAAGAAAACTCACTTTTAGGAAGCAGGCTTCTGTTGTGGAGGCAGATCTTCTGAAGAGTAATAATCAGCAATTAGTCGGTAAATATAGGAGGGGCTATATCCTCCTCTGGCAGAAAAATAAAGGAACTTCAGAACATTTTCCCACCATTATAACACACAATTATATTCAAAGCCAGTTTGCCTCTATAGAAAGAATAGAGAGACTTACATATCAGTAACAAAAAGACTGATTAGCTCCGGAGGAACATAATCAAATGCGGGATTGACTACATGAAGTAGAGAAGAACTGCTTGCAATTCCATAATCTATACAGTCTGAGAATTCTTCAAAATTCAGCAGTTCAGAAGGGCACCTCATTTCATTTAGTAAGACCTCCAGATTATGTGGATACAGCGAACACAACTACCAGAAGTAACACAGCAGTAACAAAAATAAACATTCATTTGGTAGAATCATTAGCATCCACAAAGTTTAAAAACAAAATATGCTTATATATCTATATCATACATGAAAAATTACATGGATCTTCATTACCATCAATTTAAAGGGAAAAAATATAGAAGACGAATGCAATGTACTCAAGCATATTCAAACAGGAAATACACCAGACTGGTGATCTTATGGTATATTTCTACCATGAGAACATTTTTATTGCTAATGTCCATAAGACAGTGAACTAATTGCAAACAAAGGATCCACAAAGACGAGCTATTGTAATGAAGTGTTGAATAGTGTTTTTTTTTTTTTTTGAATGCCAACATACCTCATGTGTACTAGCGACCACAACAAATGGAACGGCGTGCTTTTTTACAGAAAGGGCAAGCACATGCAACCCCACAGGCGCAATTACACCACCATTTGCCATCACAGCATGAACGCCAACTATAACCTTTAGAACAAATTTCAAGTTTAAACAGCTAATTTTATTCATTATATAAAATAATTGAACAGTTTCGTTGCCGAAGTTTGAAATTACCATGTTCACTCGAGAAATCATGGCAAAAACTGCTGAATCAGTGATCACAATAGCTTTTAAACCTTTTTTATCCAATTCCTTTGCAAGAATATGTCCCTCAAATCTAGTCCATGACAAAGGAGCAACGAATTATTAAAAACAAATGGAGAAAGCTTTTACCCAGGCTATAAAATGGGATACTTTGGTTAGCATCAATGACATACTTTGGAGCACCATCAGCAATAAAGACTTGGAAAGAACGCTTTTTCTCCTTGGCCGCACACAAGAATTCCTTCACGAACTTTGAATGACCTAAAGTTAATATCACCTCACTGCAAAACAGAGAACAGTGTCAAAGTTACTGAAATGAAAAGCATTTTCTAGACTTACTATATGTTTAGGGGACAGGGAATCATGCATGAAAGGCAAAGGAAAGTATAGTTATAGAAGAAACAGTTAGTGTGCTTCCTTTAATTTAAGAATTTACAATTGACCTATTAATTTTACTCTAGTAACAAAGTTTCGGGTGGCATATCTGTAGGATGTATATGAAAGTACCAAACCAGTTCACATTGTGTGGCAGTTGATTAAGATTGCATTGATATAAAGAAAATCCAATAAATCTGTTTGCACGTGCAGCGAGCATGTGTCTAGTAGTAATCCAACCTACATACTATTCTCTATGAGTCAGCCACTTGATAAAGTATATAGCTATGGTATATAAACCTTATAAGCAGAATATAATACTGAGTGTTAGTAGAAAAATACTTCTGATGAATAAGCTCCATTGCCTGTTCTGCAATCCCTTCATGGCAAGTATTGATATCTTCAATAAGCTCATTAACTGCCTTTATTAACTCAGAATTTAATTTCTTTGCACTTTTATCAGCTGCAGAGGATAACATTTCAATATTGAAACAAAAATGGAGAAAAAAAAAAAGAAAAAAGAACCATTATAGTATTATATCAAAATAAAACAACTGTGATAGCTTACTTTACCTTTTCCTGCAAAGATATTCTCTGAAGAAAAAGTCTGGCAGGCTGTTGCTGAGTCAGGTAAGTGTTCAAAAACAGCAAGCAACAAAGGGGGCTTCAACAAGCATCCATCAGTGGTAGCAGATGATTTTTGGCTATTTTCATCCTCTGCGATATCTTCAACGTCATCTTCAGCTGATAATTTCAACTCTGCTACAATATCTGTCAATGGTGACAAATCTTCCTCTCTAATGATATGCAAGACATGCCTCACAATGTTCCTGACCGCGAGCTCTGCAATCCCATCCATTCAACATTTCATTAGAATATAAGGTACAAACTGATTCTTGGTCTTCAAACAAACACAATCAAATATCTCCTAAGTATCCTAATCTATATTCTTAGGTTGACAGGTGTTGTGCTCTCCCCATCAATGGAATATCCAATTCAAAGCTTCAACACAACACCAATCCCTAATCTAACACTTGAAAGTGAAACCAAGTTCCTTGCGCAACAAGTTACTCTAAGTCCAAGCTCTAATTACTTATATTCACCATTCAGCATCATACTTCAAATACTTGGATGAATTGTCTCACGACAGAAGCAATATCGAAGCAAACTGCACTTGAAAGAAACACTTACCAACGGGATTGGCAGCAATGAGCTGCTCACCAACTCTCCTCACTGCCTCAATGAGAGATGCCGCGCCATTTGTAGTCGGCTCCTTGTGTTGTAATATCACTGCACGTAGTAACTCCGCCGTGAGCCTAGCTGTTTCATATGAACCTTGAACTCTTCTGCCAGAGTGAATTAAATTCGAATAAGGGGTAAAATCTTATATACTAAAATGTAATTAAATTCCATAAACAACACACAGAAATAAATTTCCATGAAAAGTTATTACTCACAATGCTCATATAACACAGAAAAAATTGAACTCCCGTTGGTGTTATGTAAAAACTAAAACGCGCTTCAAACTATCAAAATAAGTTTTTTAAGAAGCACTTTCACAAAAGAACTTCCAAAAAGCAATAATGTATACAGAAGATACTAAAAACTGACCGTTTTCGAAGCTTGGAGGCTAAGTCACTCACGAGAGCTTGAATGTCTGGCATTTTTGAACCTATTAATATCCCCTAAAAAAAAAAAAAAAAAACTGACCACAATAATCAATGAGACAATGAGATCGTAAAAAACTGTTAAAAAAATAACGAGAAAATAAATTGAAAAAGAAACAAGAACACGAATAAGAATTTATTTAAATAAATAAATAAAAAGCTTTAGAGCTTACCTTAACAAAGCTATACTTGTACAGATTGCACGAACAAAGTTGAGGGGCGAAAAGAAGTTCAATATCAGATATAAATACTGCACAGAGAGATTTTTTTTTTTTTTTTTTGAACGAGAGAGGTGTAAAATTAATTAAAATTGGAAATAGAGGCGGTGATTTTAGGGTTAAACGTTTAAGATCCAGGCACTCTTAATTTCTTAATCCCCGTTAAATTATTTAAATTCCGAAAAATCTATCTTGGCTTAATTTTCATTTCAAGGGTTTATTTTTGTAAAAAAAAATATAAAAAAAATATATGGGGGGGGAATGGTGTGAAGCGTTTGTCTTGGGGTTTTTACGGAATTTGAATTTGGAACTTGATTAAATTGAATTAATTTGAGAAAGAAAAATTAAATATATTAATAAAAATTTATTAATATTAGAATATTTT
>NW_006261964.1:6341589-6349875 GCF_000493195.1 Citrus x clementina | reverse complement strand
GAGGCAGTGATTTTAGGTTTAACGTTTAAGATCCAGGCACTCTTAATTTCTTAATCTCGTTAATTATTTTAATTCCGAATATCTATCTTGTCTTAATTTCATTCTAAGGTTTATTTTGTTAATATATATATATATATATATATGTGTGTGTATGTGTGTAGCGTTGTCTTGTGTTTTACAGAATTGAATTTGAACTTGATTAATTGAATTAATTTAGAAGAAAATTAAATATATTAATAATAATTTATTAATATTAGATATTTTAAAAAATTATCTAAATTATATTAGAATTAAGTACTGCGTAGAGTTGTTGTTGGGCACCTAATCAATGGTCATGATTTGTTTTTTATTTTTATCTGTTTCATTCAAAATTTCAAATTGTCAAACAACTATTAATAAGGAAAAAACTCAGTTAAACATTGAATTAACTAAATAAAATTTATATTATCAGTTGTATATTCATACTATTAACCGATTGAGTTATTCAAATCAATTGATTGAACTTTAATTTTTGACCTTTTTTTTATACATTATTTATCACGATCAGTTTGTTCCCTCATTGAATCGCGTTGCCTTAGGCGCCAAATCCCACTCTCTTGGCCCTAAGTCAGCCAACCTTACACACTCAAAACGTTGCTGGATTTGAAAGTAAGAAAGAGTACTTACTCAAACTCTCTCAAGATGAGAGGAAAAAACTTTAATTGCTCAAAGGAAAACTTACAATATTTTATGTAATGTATCATGTAGGTGCAAGATTTCTTGTGTGTTTCTTGTGCGTGTCGGCCAAATTAGGCTCTCCTATTTGTAGAGTATAAAGGTGGCTTAGAACTATCACCACTACCACGTAACTCATTAATTACATGGAATTATTTACAGGCTATCACATGCACAACATGAGTGCAGAGAGCCTCCATGATTTTAGATCCGTCATGGGTGGCGGCACACATCAAGGCTTGATGAAATGCTTGGAGCGTTACACATGGCAGTAACAGATTTACTGCAGAGTAAACATTAAATGACATCTTTAGAATCTGAACACAAGATGCAATTTATTATCTGCTTGAGAGTAGTGTTAAAATTAGGAATTAAGTGCAATATCACATGCCAATATCGCTCACTATGTAAGTCACTCACCGGACCATCATCGGAAACAATGGAAAATGACAAACTAAAATACAATTTTTCTTTTCAATTTCAATAATGCTCGGCATCCTATGAATTTACCTCCAACTTGACTCCCAACTGATATATAACTTTCAACTATTAGATGTTTGAATATTAATTTTACAGATTTATAATCCACCAGGTGCTTGACACATAATAGTTAAGACTCAAATTGAGACTCAACTATTGAAATTTCTTGCGGCTTCAAATTTTTTCTATCAACAACCCAAAAAAAAAAAAAAAACACTACTCGGTTACATGATAAAGTTACATGCACTTACTCTAAATCCCCGAAAATGATAATAAGACAATAAATAATTTACATTCGCACAAACATCGACAAAGTTATGCAGTAATTCATCTAAAGGGTTCAACTGGTGCAGATTCTTCAAGAAGAGCAGCAGCTTCAAAGCATTCGACAGCTTCCAGTGCGGATGCACCAGCATAAGTCTTGTAGAGCAGCCCGAGGTTGTACCAAGCTGTGGTGTTTGTTCTGTCAAGTTGAAGTGCATCAGTGAGAAAGCATCTTATTGTCGCCATTGATTCACCACCAATCTGTCTGAGGACACGGGCAATGGATACCAAGCTTGGGACATGGTTTGGTTCAGCATCTAATGCTTTCCTGAATGATACCAAAGCTTCCTGCTGAAGGCCTTTTGCTTCATATAGTAAACCTAACAAGTTTGAATAAATTAAGTAATTTGCTTAAAATTCTATTTATGTGTGAGCATTGTAATAAATAACAGAAGCATAAATTTTCAGGAACTATCATAGTACGATAAAAATGTAAGCTTCCAGATAAACATTAAAGAAAACCATCAGGGATGCGAAGGGCAAAACTGGTAAATGGAACATATTTACTATACCTGTGGAGTGCCATCCCGAAGCAGAATAAGGATTGATAGCCTTCGATTTGGAAAGACAGACTTCAGCATCCCGCCACTGAGACAAGCTGGTATAAACATTAGCTAGATCATGCCACGTTTCCATTTCCAAACTTCTATCATGGTTTTGCCTATTCTGTGATAGGACAAGGAATCATCGAAGTTATCAGTCAAACAATTGTTTGTCTTGTAAGCTTACAAGAATTAACTGGTATGCAGGATTCAAGTTAAGCCTTACAAAGTCCATCCTCCTGAATAAGAAACTTTCATATCACCCTAAATATTTGTAAATGTAGAAAATAATGAAGGAAATAGAATTTTATATCTCTCCATTTGTTGAAAATTAGTTGAGTCCATTGCTTAAAATTAACTACTGAATTTTCACGATGTGTTATATGGTGCAAAGTGACCAGTAAAGAAATGGAATACACAACACAATCCCTTCCTATATCAGTGTTAATTGCATATACTTGATGATGATACTGTGTTAAATAAAATCAAATGTATGCTCAATGATATATTCTGCCTCAATGGCTAGTGTCAAACTTTCATCCATACGGCCTGATTTTTATCGAGGCTATAATATGAAGGACCAGCAAGCTGTTGGCACAACTAAATTTTGGCAAGTGAAAAGAATAAAAAAAACATCTTTACAGTAACAGTAACGCTCAGCATTTCACAGATGATTTAACAAATCATTTCTAAAACTATTAGCACTTTTCCATTTAGTTCGTAAATTATGGATGTTTTTAAACAACTCAGAAAAGGAAAAGTCCCAAATATAAGAGTTGTCAACTACATGGAATCAGCAATATGAAAGATACTGATATGATGCATTCCATCCAATGATCAGATACCATCATAAAAACCAAAACAGATCATAAATTCCATACCTTCACGAGGTTCTTCCCTGCACTAAAGCTTTTTTTCCGAAATTGGAGAACAGCGAGAAGATTTACATATGTTTCTATGGCATTTTTTAGACGGCCCTGTGCTATCTGGAGTTTAGCTTTAGTTCGCAAAAGTTCTCCTTGGTCCCACTTCCCAGTCTGGTCTAAAGAATCATTAATCACAGACTCTGCATCAGCAAACTGTTTCCGAGCTGACAACACTCTAGCCAAAAGGAGATATCCCTTAACATTAGACCGAGCCTCAAGATTCAGCAGCTGCTTTGCATAATACAGTGCAACATCCAACTTCCTCTGCTCAGCATTTTCCAGGCAAAGATGGTATATAATATATGGATCTCTTTCTCTCATTGTTTTCTCAGCAGTCTCCAGTGCTACAAGTGCCTGAGACTGTTTCAAAATCCTCTTAGAATCAGAAACAACAGATCTGGATTGAGATGACAGTAAAACACCCAGTAAGCAGTTTGCAATGCTAGCCATCTGCCTACACTTCCCCTGCAACATGGAAAGCGCTTTGCGAGCATAAGTTATCCCTTCTTCAATGCATACCTTGTTCTCAGCACAAATCTTTGAGGCCACCAATAATTCCAGATTGCAGTCTGAATTTTCTCCAGGATCCAACAAGTTTCTCAAAAGATTCAAAGCAACCATGTGCTCACCTTCTCCCAAGTAACAAAGAGCTAGAGTGCAATATCTTTTTTTGTTTCCCATGACCCCTGGGAGCAACTCTTCAACCTGATGGGCCAAAGTCCATAATTCCCCTGAAACAGACAGGGCAAACGAGAGGTGATCTATAATTGATGGGTCCCATTCAATTTTTCCCAGAACAATTTTTTTCAGTAAAATCAGTAGCAAGAGAACAGCCTCTTCAATATTGTTTCTTGGCACAAAAGACAACTCCATCTGTAAACGTAGATTTGGAGGGCTTGCATCAGTACCGCTGTATAAAAGAAAAACTGCAAATTTCTTTTCTATCCTTGCCGTGGTTTCGATGTCAAGATTCCAATAATAGAGGAGGGCCCGCCGATATGACAAAATAGTTTCGTCTGGATCCCCAGCAAGTTTATATAATTCCGGAAGCAATTCAACAGCTTTGTTTAGAGTCCCTTGTAATTTACAATCTATAGACTGGTTTCCAGGTAGGCCTTCAGGTAACGCGTGTTCAACAGTGTCCAAAATAACTTTGCATGATTGACAAGCCTCTAGAAAGCAGGCCACGAAGAAATGTTAGGCATGCAGGGTTATAAGTGATATTTTGTGTTATAAGTGATATTTTCCATCTAAAGTCTTATAAATTTTGTTCCACTGCGGGTGTCTCCATTTACTGAAGAGAGACAAATGAAAAACAAATGAAAGTCTGTTTCTGAATTCTTGAAATCTAACTCTTGCTTCTTGATGGTTATAAAATATGTATAAATACCCAACTTGGTAAAAGAAAATAGTAAGCAGATTCAGACTCGTCGCATTAATTATACAATTCCAGAAGAATAAAACATTGTTGTCACATGCATGACAATTCTGTTGACACATAAAGAACTGTTTCTCACCAAACTTATCCCCTGACTTGAAAACTTATATGACAAGGTGAATGAAAGATAAAAGAACTGAAAAAATAATGAAGGATAAACTATGAACTAAAAAAAAAATGAAGGATAAACTATGATAGGAAGGGAAATAACAGATGAATGACGTACCTTCAAACCTTCCAAGACCCTGCAATGACTTTGTTTTGAGAAAAATTGCTTCAAGAAGTAAACTCACAGCATGCATAGACATGGGTGGTGCAGCATCACTTTGTGAACGGCGCCGATTTTGATCACATCTTCTAGAAAGGGAAACTTTCATCCGGGAAGTCACAGCTGTTACATCTATCCCTTCAAATACATGAAGTGCAGCTTCTATGCTTCCTTTTTGAAATTCAAGCCCTTCCTAGTAACGCTCTAGCTTCCTAAAATTAAGAGGACTGCTTAGTTTCATGACATATTGTGAAAATATCACACTAAATTTAAGCAAATCAAAGGCCACGGTGAAACATTGAACATCACGCCACCCACCCAAATAACAAAGAAATGCAGTCATTTTCAAATTTTCATAGATGCACTATTACATATGACTGCAATACTATGGACAATCAAGCACTCCCATTGTATTTGCTACTAGCATTTTAAAGCAAAATTACAGCAAAACCGTTGTAACACGTTAAGCAAAAAGATGACTTCATCATACAACACTTATTTTCACTACCTGTTGAATTTTAGCCACTATAAAGCAAAAGACATTGCTGTCACTGTCACCAATATAGAAGCATTCATTCAAAAAATGTCCATACCATAGAGGGATGCCACCCACCATGTCTGGTATCAGGATGTCATGCATAAGTTCTAACTCGCCATCTAACTGTTATTTACTGGTAAAAAAAAATTCAATCAAACAACGTAAGCAAATGCTTAGATGCAGGCAACCAACCTCATAGTTCAGATAGCCACTCTCACGAAGTGATGACTCTGCTTCTTCAATGTTACTATTGTCAACTTTTGCGTCCATTTCCCCAGCTCGAGACGAAAATCCACTTGCAGAATAGTCTCGAGTTGCCAGGGACTCAGATGAAGAAATTAACTCATCTACTCTTAGTTGCTCTCGAGAACAAATGCATTTTATCATCTTCCTAATCTTTGGTCGGATGCCAAATCTCTTACTGATCCAACTCTTGATTCTCATTATGTAGTGTCACACTTGAAATTCTCCTAAAGTAGCATCAACAACAAAACATAACAAACTTTTCAATCAATGTACAAACGTAATATAAATGGCTTAAGCAGCGAAGAACAAAAATTGAAAAATGCAATCTTTGTCAATAAGACTTTAAGAACCAAAAGAAAAATAAAAATCCCACCTGAAGAAAGTTCGGAATCAGTGAAACACAAAACTTACACACTAGAATAGTTCACTCTAAGAAAGAGAAGACAAAAGATGAGCAAAAACCTCAAGAGGCAAAAAGAACAGCAATACCCAGATAAATTCAGTGAATTTCACACCAGAAAACAGCAAAAACACAATCATTGGAGGCTAAAAAGGTGACAGTAAAATGAACTCATTAGAAGCATTATGAAGAAAAAGACTAATGACTCAACAAGATCAAAAATTTGCTCTAAGAAAAACAAAAAAAAAATGGAAAAAAGCACCTTTTCATGGTTAAAATGCATTGACTGAGCCCACAATACATTCACTGAACTGTCCATTTTTCTAACTTTTACAACAATTTTACCAAGTAAAAAAACTCTTGATTTTCTCTCTTCTTAAGCAAGAATCCAAAGCCCCATCATCATCATCATCGACTTGTTCTGTCTCCCCTTCTTGTAGACTTTGTGTTGGTTTTTGTTTTTATTTTTACTTTGTTATGTTGTATATTATTTTATTTATTTATGTATTTTAAAGAATTTTTCAAGTGTGAAACTGTTGAAGCTCAGTGAGAGAATGAATGCGCATTAAATTATGAAAGCTAACTCTGGTGAGTTCTGTCTGAAAAGTGTGGACACAGACAAGATTTCGTCATAAATAATTTTTGTTTTTGTTTTTTGTTTTATATTTTCCTTTTCTTAAAATTTTAATTTCATTTAATTATTAAAAAAATTATCCGAGTATGTGCTGGACCCACTTTGAAGCTAACTCGGTTTTCAGTCAACGGTCGGGCCCGTTACAATTGGAAAGTGCTTTCTCTCACCGTAAAGACGCGTTTGGCTAATGATGCAATCATGCAAAAGTGTATTTTTTTTTTTTGGTGCAACTATTGAAAGAAACAATAGGAAACAAAAACTTGTTTAGGTCATTCTCATTTGTTAATGTCCTAAAAAGTGTTCTATTTATAAATTATAAATTATGCTACATATAAAAGCTTTTACAAAAGAAAAGGCCAAAACTGAAAATATTTAAGAGTTCAAAAACGTTTCTTAAAAACATTATTCATGTTTTCCGAAATGTGGGGTTGATTTTAAGTCGTGCGCGCATGTTTTTAACCTTTTATTTTATTTTGTTTTACTTTTTGAAATTGTCCTTTTTACCTCTGTTTAATCTAAAATATTAAAAATCTATTATTTAAGGTAAATTAAAGAGGCCCAGTTGTTATATAGCTGGCTATGGAGGAGTGGAGCGCGTAACATAGATTTCAAAACAATGGGCCAGTTTTTAGCCCATCAATAGTGGCCACTGGCCCGTAATTCGCAATATTTAGTGCAAAAATAACAAGTGCTATTCCATTGCTTATTTTAGCTTCAAACTTGTAATATATATATAATAGTAGTAAATGTAAATCAAACAATTTTTAGTATAATATATTATTTATTTTAGAATTAATTTTTGTACAATTAGTTTATAGCAACTTATATGAATTTAGATTTCTAATGTATATGTGATCACAATAGATTTTTATGGTCAAAATACTCGGTTTTTTTTTTCTTTTTCTTTTTCCTTCAAGTAATCTATACGTATTCGTAGCAAAACTAAATTTATCAAGAACCGACGTTCCCACAAAATGATATCAATTATTTTCTGTTATTCTCCTTCCAAAAAAGAGCATCTAGCATTCAAGTGGAAAAATATGACCAAGATTTTACTTGCAATAAATATGACTTTGTATTGCAATAAGTTAGAAAGAAAGAGCGTACATTTTGTTATTTGTAAGGGCATTATTACTAACATGAAATCTTTAATAAAGTCCAAATCTTTTTGAACTAGTAAATAAGAACTCAAAACACTAATATCGCTTAACAAGTTGTGCTTGTATGCATGCATGCATGCAAGGTACGTGAAGCTCAATGGCGTCCAATACCACCACCTCCGCCGCCACCGAACCCACCACCACCTCCTCCTCCACCTCCACCTCCAAAGCCACCACCAAACCCTCCTCCAGAACCACCGCCAATGCCTCCTCCAACTCCACCACCTTTGCCAAATCCACCTCCAATGCCTCCACCTTTTCCAAAGCCGCCACCACCACCGATGCCTCCTCCACCGCCAGTACCACCTTTTCCAATTCCACCGCCAGTACCACCTTTTCCAATTCCACCTCCAATTCCACCTCCCTTGCCGATACCACCACCAAGTCCACCGCCTTTGCCAATGCCGCCACCAACACCGCCTCCCTTGCCAATTCCTCCACCAAGTCCACCTCCTTTCCCAATCCCACCGCCAAGCCCACCACCTTTGCCAATACCGCCTCCAAGTCCACCGCCCTTTCCAATCCCACCACCAAGCCCGCCGCCTTTGCCAATCCCACCTCCAAGTCCACCTCCTTTGCCAATACCGCCTCCTAGTCCACCTCCTTGCCAATAACG
>NW_006261964.1:6330989-6341489 GCF_000493195.1 Citrus x clementina | reverse complement strand
TTTATAGGATTTTGAATCCAAAGTAGGTTCTCTTATTGCTTATCCATGCATGGACGAACGCATGTGCTTGGTAGATGAAGAAGTTATTGCATTTTAAATAAAAATCCTCCATTTTCAAACACATTATTAATGGCTCTTATCAAACAAGCAGAAAACGAGTTAGTAGCTGAGCCCCTTCATTTTGTCTGTAAATACCAACATGTCACGTTCCTAGATTTGAGTTGATATTAAAATTGATCATTTTATTTTCTCGTTTTAAAATAAATAAATTTTGGTGTCCACTTACAGTTGCTAGCAAATAAATTTTGTGTCCACGTACAGTTACCAGAGCTCAATGATGATATATACGATGCCTGGTCTTAATCTAAACCTAAATGCTGAGTCTATAGAAGCCAACCCAAGGAGAGAATTAAATATAGAAAAAAAAATTCAGTAAAGACTCCTTTGAAGAACTCATCGAGAAGCAATGGGAATGCGGAATCCATGAATAACAAATTTAAGAACTAAAATTGTCATTTAGAGCTTAGTCGAATGATTTTCAAGCCGCTTATTGAGCTGGCCACCTAAGTTTGAATTCTCACAAGGTAAGAGATTACAAATTAGTTTAGTCTTGCCCACTCTTCTACCTTTTCTCTTTAAAAAAAAAAAAAAATCTAAGAACCAAACTAGTCTTTTATTCAAGGAGGTATCATACTTAAAAGTATGTTCATGAGTTGCAGGTTGTTTATGTTTTATTTACATAATGTGTGTGACCCACTTATGGATAATTTGACTTTTATTACCGTATAAGAGCTTAACTCATGATCAAAAGCTAGTTCATAAAATTTATAGTTGCTCAAAGTTTATACTCTTGTCTCAACATTCTTTCTCTCCAATGTGAAAAGAGTCTCCCTAGCATACCAAAACTCTCTGTCAACTCATTAGTAAATGAATTGATGAACCTTATATTATCGAAAATTCTATATTGAGCATAAGTTTTAACAGTTCCTCTCACATGAAACATAGATCCGGATGAGAAGTCAAAGTTAAACAGCTCAAGAAATTGAAATAAAACTTTCACATGAAAATCGAACACAATATATATACAGTGTCTTCGATAAATGTTGCAAATCAAAAGCGTTCATTTCTGAACTTGCATTACGAGAGCCTAACTACAGCGATGAGAATAATCGCGTATAATGGAACTTGTTCAAAACCTGACCAGGCACTTGATCGAAGATTGCATATTAACTGATTATTTGGTTGTGGCAAATTAACAAACCAATTTGTAACGAAACCTGCAAAGTTAGTAATGCGAATTGAAAGATCGTCCGGGTTTTAATACAGCTGAAGTGAGGAGAAGAAGCAACTTCTTTTCTTTCTTTCTTTTTTTTTTGTGTCAAAATAATAGGATTCATTTCAATTATTCCTTAAATGGACTGATATATCATATTCATTTTGAATATATAGCTTTTAACATCTCTCTAAAATTCCTTCCTTTTGAATGTTACTTCTTAAAATTTTCTCAGTTTAATTGATAAAATAATTTTACCCAAACAAATATTTTTTAAAATTGTATACAAATTTTAAACTCTTATAATTTTCTTAGTTCTAAACTCTTATAATTTTCTTAAATAAATTTATTTTTCAATTCAAATTTAAAATAAATTTAAAATATAAATATAAATTATGATATGGGGTGTAAAAATGTTATTAAAAAATTATTTATTTTAGTATTTAATTGAATTTTGATTAAAAAAATGAATTAATTCTTGTTAAATTATTTAAGTAATTTCAATTAAAAATAAATTTTAAATTTCTAACTCATATCGGCTTGAATGACGGGCGGAAGGCCCAAGGCCTTAAGTCTAGGGCTCAGAATAAATGCGCCTCAGGCCGAAATGTTCCTTTTTAAAGCCTTTTTGCAAGAATCTATAACATTTTCGCTTTTCATTTTTTTTTTTTTTTTGGAATTTATAGCTTTTCATAAATTTTATACAGAAATACAATGGATGACCAAAAAAAAAAAAAAAAAATTATTTTCTCGTTAATTCTCTCTCTCTCGCTTTCTCCAAAGAGTATCTTTTGCATGCTGAACTTTGCATCCAACTTGCTTCCTCCTTAAAATACTTTTAGAATATTTTATTTTAAAAAGGAAAAAAGAAAGAAAAAAAAGGGTACAAAGTGGGCAATAAAACAGGTAGCAACGTAATAGAAAGTGCAAAAGAATAATTGTTTAATTAATTACTTCACATCCAATAATCCAAGAATCATGACCAAATTGGTAATGATATCTGAAACTTCAAAGAGCTTTAATATATTATAATAAGATTAAGCTTCCATAACGGGAATGGCTCTTATTGAATATTATTAATTTTTGCTTACTATAATATTCATTCTTATCTTAGGCAAATAGTTACAATATATATAATTTCTAATTTCATTTTATCGAACGTATGTAGCTAAAGCTAAGCTAAGCTAGCTAGCAAGCACAACACAATTGACAAAGTCAAATATTCATATCGATTGCGGGGGGAGACCAAATATTTCCCAATCCCGGGACCTGATGTGGACCGGCTAACCATTTATATGTGCACCGTATGTGTATATATTTCTAATGTTTAATCTTCGAGGGAAAGCACTCGAATGAGACAATATAATTTCACATCAACCCAACCCATCAATGCTTGTTTAAGTAAATTTTAATTTAATTTTCTTCCGAATAAATGTAGTCTTTTTTTTATTTCTTTATGACTTCGATAATGATGGATATAACACAAAAATAAAAATAAAAATAAAAACTCGGAAAGCTATATATGGATTGCTTGTTAAATTTAAAACCCTATTCTTTTGGTGTCTCGTAAATTAAAATTTATTTTTCTTAAACTATATATTGGAATTTTAAGTTATGTATAGATTAAGTATGTTATGCATAATTGTTTCAAGCAGAGCTGTAAATTATTAGTGAAGGGGAAAAAAAATTAGAATGCTCAAGTTTATTGAAGTCATGATAAATAAAAGAATAGTTCATAGTCCGATCGCAATTTTCAAATTTTACATGTATATATATGTTAATGATCTTTTTTCTTTTTCTTTTTTTTTCTTTTTGGATGAATAATGCAAATTTTATAAATTAAAAAAAGAAAGAAAAGGAGGAAAAGAATAATAATGTTGAATTACGAAACGACTAAGTAAACTAATAACCAGGTAATCCCTAAGATAATCTTCCAGCAAAAACTTTTGAGTAGGGGCAAATGGAATATCTCACCAGATATATAATGACCAAAGCAACTCTTATTTTTGCCAAACAATCTGCAACTAAATTATTCTTTCTGGAAATATGGCTGCAGTGAAAATTGGTACCACTAACTTTCTTCGTACAATTGAATCACTGGATACGAAGCTACCATGGCTTAAAATGAGAATTCTCTGTAAACGTTCAAGTGGAGAAGTTGAATCACTCTCCTACTAAATTGAATGCCACTTCATGAAAAAAGCAACCTCAATGGTTGTAATTACAGCATTCTGCTAACGATATTATTTCATGTAGAAAATTCGTATTTTATTTCATGCATTTGCTAAATGGTTTTGGGATTGAATCTTGTTCATATGAGTGGAAAGAGAAATTAATTGTCACTGATAGTACTTAAAATAAAAAAAGTTATGGGATCATATTCTCTTATTATTTTATTCCTTACTTGATTGTACATTTTGAACCATAAAACATTAATAATAACTACTTACTAAAGGAAAATGTAATTAATGGTGCGTTTACTAAACTGTAATTGAAATGAACTAGAATGGGAACTGCCTGGAATGAGAATGTGGAATGAAATCAGAATAAATTGTTTACTTGAACTGTAAGAATCAAAATGAGTTAGATCGTAAGTTCGTAACAAATTACTAAAATATACTTAATGAACTATTGTCATAATTATTATTTTATGTTTTAATTATTGTGATAATTTATTAAAAAATGTTATTATTAATCATTATTATCAATATATTAATTATTTGTAAAAATTTGTATCGTTAATAGTAGCAAGAACTAACATTAATATATTAATTAATTAGTTATAATAATTTTTTAATTAAGGACAAAATGGGTATTTTTATTTGGGGGGGGGGGGGGGGAATGGTCAATCATGGGAATAGAAGATTGATTCCCACTATTCTCATTGGGAATCAATCTCCCATTCCATGTTCCTAATTTTGGTGGGTCCCACGATTCCGATTCCGATTCCAATTCCAATTCTTGTCTCCATCTTGCGAAGTAAACGGTGTCAATAATTCCGATTTCTCAATCTAGGAAGTAAATGCACTATAAATCTTTAGAAGTTAATATTTGTAAGGTTTCGTTTGGGATTAAGGTGTTGTAGCTTTTAAAATATAACTGATGTGGAAAAAAAAAACTATAATTATTAAACAAAAATTAATAATATGTAGTAAATATAAATTTTAAATAATAATTTTGACAAAATTATTAAAAATATAATATATTTTTCATTATATAAGTGAAAAATTATATCAACATATCTTACAAATTACAGCAGCTAGTGTTTACCAAACACTTTAATACTGTAGTTTTTAAGTTACAGCTGCCCAACATTAATCACAAACGCACCCTAAGTCCTAATCTGTTATTTTTAGTTTTGTTTTGATTTCTTATAATAGTCAGATAAAAATAAGTTAACTTATGTATGTTAGCTTTATCAAAATCTACCAGAAAAATAAAAAAAAAAAGTATTACTTGATGCAGAGAGTTCAGTTGTTTGATTGTGCTTGCATTATGCTTGTTTTGGTAGTGTTAAAGATATAAACGTATCTTAAATGATTCTCCTTTTGCGAATAATAAAAAAAACTTTGTTTTTATTTCGTCTCAAATAATCACGATTTGATCCATGTGAAATAAAAGAAATTGGGTTTCAAATTGACATTTTAGAGGACTGATATTATGTGTTAACGTGCGTACCGGCATGTATCTAATCTAAATCTTGCAAATTATACCATGAATAAGAATATAAAACTTAAAATACTTTTGAAATAAATAATTCGCCATCCAATAAATCATGTCACATGTTTAACATCGTAATCATATATCGTAATTATCGTCATAACTAGTAAATTATCAAATAAATAATGCACACGCGTTTTGATTTAGATAGATTGTGGGCGGATGATGTGTTATGAATAAGTCTTATGTTGGTTGAGATAACACATGATAATTAATTGTAAAATCATAGCACGGTTCTTATGTATCAAAAGTTTATATCTACTGGCGAGCCTTCTCAAAATTAGATCTTTAATTAAAAAAAATTAATATTATTATTTTTAATTATTGCATGAATGAAAATCAATTCATTTCGTGCTTTCTCATCTGTACAAATGAGATTAAACATCAATGTTTTTTTTTTACAATTAATTAAAATATTTTGTTTTAAAATTAATTAGTTAATAAATTAAAATATATGTTATTTTATAAGTTAATGGGTCTAATTGTGCTCCGGATTAAAAATTACGAAATACAAAACAGCAAAAGACAACAGTGCCAATGCAACTGAGAAGATGGAGGGTTGAGATTTTGCCACTTGTCAGATTATGGAGTAGACAGCATATTGAGAAAATGACTGGTCACCGTCCCAGGATTCCCTCGTTTCCTCTCCACACACGCACTCATCCGACCTTTACTATTAAATGACTTGATTACCCTTCATATTTTTCTAATTGACAAATATAGCCTTATGATTTTACAATTTGTTTGAAAGGTCAAAAAACCCTCTAGTCAAAGTAGATTTAAGATGTTAGTGTTTTTTTTTTCAAAAAAACAAAATAAGAAAAAAAGATGTATTCAAAATTTTTGATTAGTTAGATATTCATTGGAATAACAGAACGAATAGATTTCAAATTACTTAATTTGACTGATCTACTGAGTTTGAATCCTAAGAGAGTATAAAATTATAAAATTAATGAGTTTTTTCCACTCCTCAACCTTTTGAAAAATATAATATTTATGAAAAACTTGTGGTAACATTATTTTACTATAAATAAATAAATTTGTATTTTTAACAAAGGAGTTAGAATGTTGTTACCTATTTATTAAAATCCCGTAGACCTAAGATCGGTATATATTCATATACTTGACTTGATAAGAATTTTCATTGATGTCCAATTTCATGATTATTAATTGGATGATGTTATTAATTAACGAGTCTCAATGTGGCGTCTTAATTAAGATTATTTTTAGTATAAAGTTATAATTTCGTTGCATGCCTGGATGATTATCATTTCGTGGACATTTTATGTTTAAGGGCCCGTTTGGACTTTGGATATGTTGTGGCTTATAACATAATTTGCTCTTGTTGTATAAAATAAATTAAAACCTTTTTTAGTATTGAAGCGTTTTAATTTTTAAACTATTGTTATTGTGAAAAAAATATTATAACTATAAAATAAAAGTTAATAGTGTGTAGTGTTTAAATTATAATTTTGACAAAAATAATAAAGATATCATATGTTTTTCATCATATAATTGTGAAATCAAATCAACTCAACTTCAAGTTATAATTGTTAGTGTTTATAAAACATTTTAGTACTGTAGTTTTTAAGATTCAGCTGCCCAACCTCCATTCCAAATAAAGCCTAAGATCTACTGCAAAATAAGTTAAAAAAAGTTTATAATTTATCAATTTTAATTAGTAAAGTATTGTGAAATTGTACAATAATAATGTTAGGGATCCTAACATTTGAGTTCCAATACTATGTATCATTAATTTATTAGATGATGGATTTTATAACTTGTAAAACAACATAACCACTATTCAATAAATAAATCCCATATTAGTTGGAACTTAAGTTAAGATTTAAATATTAAAATTCTTAAAATTGCTCATTGTATGATGATTATAATAGAGAATTAAGTTTTTTTTAATCTTCCTTTAAGTTCATTCATATGAATAATATCCGATATGAAAATTTTAATTACTTTTGACAAAGAAGTAAAAAAAAAAAAAGAAGAAATTCCTAATCGTATTGAGTGATGTAATGTCTATTTGATTTTAATAATTCATCAAGTAACTCACGACCAGCTAGCCCTTTACTTTCATGAAATAAATCATTAGACATGCCCCCCTTCAACAAAATGATAACATGATTTTTTTTCCCTCTTCAAATAACATTTATTACAGCATTCTACACCATTTGAACCATTGAATCTTGATCTCGATTTAAAATTTGAAATCGCGTAATTGAAAAACTTAGAATCAAATCTCATTTGCATGAGACGATTTATATTCATCTCCCATCCATGAGTAATTTCGCACCTTATATTTATTGCACCACTTCAAACTTCAGACGGTTTGACACGCGAAACTCATATGAGTTACATATGTTAATTTTTATTTGAAAACTAAATTTTTTGACATTTATAATTTTTTTTGAAAGGATTATAAATTTTTTATTTAGTTACATATATATGGTAATACAACTAAAAAGTATAATTTAAAATGACGTGTCATGTTACATGGTATTTATTGAATGGATAATCTATTGACAATAACAATCGCTATCCTAATATTATTTATGGGTAAAAACTCGTTTAGTCCCTATATTTTGAAGTTAGTGTCCGTTTAGTCCCTATATTTTTAAAAATATCTCAAATCATCCCTACCATTAAATTATTGACACTTTTGCCATTATCTTTTGTTACTTTTAACTTATTTTTATAATATTGCCCTATTGTAATAATTTTTTTAGACATTATTAAAAAGAAAAAAATAAATTACCAGTTTAACACCAAAAAATAAAATAAAATAAAATATATATATTAATTTTTGTGGAACACACTCTTGAGTTAAAATATTAATTTTTCTAAAAAAATTAATAATGTAATTTTTTACGATATTAATTTTTTAAACATACGTGAGCTTCCACAAAAATTAATATATACATTTTTTGTTTTTATTTTATTTTTGAGTTTAATTTGATAATTTAATTTTTTATTAATATCCAAAAAAGAAATATTATTGTAAAAGTGTAATATTGTAAAAACAAGTTAAAAATAATAAAAAATAATGGCATGAGTGTCAATATTTAGTAGCAGGGACGTTTTGAGGTGTTTTTAAAAATACAAGGACTAAATGGACACTAACCTCATAATATAGGGACTAAACAAGCTTTTACCCATTATTTATTAACATAGTCTGAAAAAAAAGATTATTTTATCCCATTACTAGATTTATATTATTTTAACACCATCCCCTTTAAAGTTAAGAAAACTCAAAACATGGGAAGGAATAAAGATCAAAGTAGATTACGTACATAAAAGGTGTAAGGTAATAATTTCTTTTATTCATCAATTAATGAGAATTTCTCGATCATATAGTGAACGAATTTTAATTAAAATCAAACACAAATCACATATGAATCGTAATAATCATTGCCACATGGACAAAATTTTAGGAGAGACAAGCTAATTGTTTCATCATCAATATAACCCATTCAACAAATTTTGTTATGTACATATTATTATTTTTTTTTCTGACTCAATTTTGTTATGTACGTAATATGATTTCATTGAATGAACGTGATGAAACTCTTGTACGCAAGATCTTAAGAGTACAAATTAGTGGTCCTAAACATAAAATTACCTAAAATCGTTTTGGATCCTTTAACTTATTCATACCAACAATTTCCAATTTCAAATTAATCATGTAACGAATAAATTGAAAGCAAATTTGTCTCTTTATATTGCTATTTATCCAATAGCCTTAGTTTCCACAAACAATGGTCCATCCTAAGGACAATGAAGCATTATGGACCCCAATAAAATTTATCTCTTTTGAATGCGACTAAGGTGCAATGCTGTATTATATATTTATTGTATTTTTTTGTTATTAGTAACAAGTTTTGTATTATTAATAATAAATTTTTTATTATATGTACATGTATTTACCGTATTTTTTTGCAATTAAATTTTTATGCAATTTATGTTACGAAAACTTGTTAAATGTAATGGTAATGTTATTATCATAAAGTAGAAAAATTTGTTACGGATAACAAAAAAAAACTAGTGAAGGATGGACGGTGTAGCCGACGCACAGTAGCAATACCCCTCTCTTTTTTAACGTCTAATTTGAGCTGCTGAGGGCAGGAACGTAAATTCATACCAAAACCCTATCTGAAAGTTTAGAAACGACAGATGGAACGGAAACAAAAGCGCTGCAACTGACAAGTTACAAAATGAAGGACATTTACGTCATTTTATGATAAAGTAATGGCATCCTCGTTATTTCTTGCAAAAGATGGGGACATTTAACAATCGCGAAACCATATAAATTAACTGGACCATTCCTCTTGCTCATTCTCTCCTCTACCTCTCCCCTCTTCTATAAAAATCCATTTCTCTCTTTCTCTCTATTTTGTTTTCTCTCGCTTTAGTCCCTCAAATTCTTCCTCGGCCGTTAATCACCGCCGGCGCCGTATTCCTCACCGACGTCCGTACAATAGATCCCGCCGGATTTCTGTTTTCCGGTCACCTGTCGCCGGGATCCTGATTTTTCCATAACCGCCTCTCTCTTGTTCTCTCTTTCTGTCTGTCTCTGTCGTTTTTTTCCTTTATTTGAAGTTTTGAACTTTTTAGAATATTTTCAATTTTTTTCCACATTTTTCGCTTACGATTTTTTTAAAATACTTTAAATGTCCACCCCTTCTAATTTCCTATTTTACCCTGCAACTTGACGGTGTTAACTTCACCAGTTACTTTAACGGCTTGGACACGTGTAGAAGTTTTAGTTAACCTCTCGCTAAAAGTCCAAAAGCATGATTTGACGGTTTTACCCTCAGAAAATCATTGGACGATTTTGCCCGTCTTTCGAATCGCAATTTGACTTTTGTCTCCCTGGGAAATAGAAAAATATTAGTGGAATTTTTTGCTGACGTGGCATGTGATGAGTAACCACCCGCGAAGGATTTTGACGCCTGGGCCGTCGAGAAAGCGAAAAGAGAGAGAAGCCCATTATCCATTCAAGCTATCGGCTCCGGATCCGGCTCAGGCTCAAGCCGCGGCTAATGCAACAGCAAAGTCAATCAGTTCTAAAGCCGTTTCCAGTGAGCCAGTTTGTCCGAATCGGCTGCTAGCCGGGTACATGGCGTACGAGTTCTTATCGAAGGGGACGTTGTTCGGTCAGAAGTATGATCCGGCTCGAGCCGAGGCGGTGGCTTTGGCCGGCTGGACGAAGCCGGAAGGACGTCGGCAACAACAACAAAAACAGCAGGAGCCGAGCCTGCAGCAGAAGAAGGAGCACGAGCAGACGAAGAGCTACGCTGAGGTGGCGAGCTTATTGAAGACCGAGGGGGCCCACATACCGGGGATAGTTAATCCTACTCAACTGGCGAGGTGGATCCAGATGGGATGACGTGGAACAACACGATTGGTCAAGGAAAAACTTCGAGTCCACGTAAGGGTCGACGCACATAATTTTTTTTTTTTGTTTTTTTTTGTTTTTGGGGGGGTAATTTTGGGGA
>NW_006261964.1:6292166-6330889 GCF_000493195.1 Citrus x clementina | reverse complement strand
ATAGAACTATTCGTGTTGTATTATTATTATTCGTGAAGAATAAGAATGCCTAAGCGGCTATGCCATGGTATGAGTAATTAATGACTGAGTCTCTTTGCTTTTGCGGGCTGCATGCAAGCACCCGCTAACTCGGAACTTCGAAGTTGAGAAAACCATGTAAAAAATTTTAAAAAAATAAGAAAGAAAGAAAACAAACGAAAATTATAACCAACGAAGAGTTAGTGCTTGATCTTGTGTGGATAGTGATTCGATCCTTCTACAAGGTTCCCGATGTCAAGAGTTTGTTGAATGAACTTTTGTGTGTGTGAGATTTTGATATGGCGTATGTATATGATGTGTGGAAGTAGATCTCTATGTGCTGGGGTGCCGTTGCCTGTTCAGTTGATAAAGGGTGCGTTTGAGATTGAGGTTCGACAATTATAGCTTAAAAGTTACAGCATTAAAGTGTTTAGTAAACACTATCTACTGTAATTTAGAAGTTATGTTAATATGATTTTTCACTTGTATAATGAAAAATCTATTATATCATTAATAGTTTTATCAAAATTATTATTTAAAATTTACATTTACTATATATTATTAATTTTTGTTTTATAATTACAGTTTTTTTTTCCACAACAGCTGTAGCTTAAAAGTTATAGTACCTCAATTCTAAACGCATCCAAAATCTCTTTAGTGAGAAATAAAACTTATGGGATCGGAACCTTGATAGGAAATAAATTAAAGAGAAATTATCATTCATATACCCTATAAATGCTTTGTTATCGAAAATACTACAACACTTTGAGGGTGTATCAATCGTCCACCCTAAGTTGACAAAATGTATTTGTCATCCACCAAAATGTTACTTACCGTTTAAATAGGATAACGCCAGATGGGTAATTTGGTATTTTAATATGATACAAGTGATAATTTAAGAGTATACAAGTGATAATAAAAGAATTTAAGGGTATACAAGTGATACTTTTCAAGGGTAAAATCATCAATTTGCTATAATTCCGTTAACTTTCAAACGGCAGCTAGCGGTTTAGTGGTTGGCAGATACTTTTGTCAATTTAAGGTGGACGATTGATACGCCCTCAAAATGTTGTAGTATTTTTTATAACAGAGTATCTAGAGGGTATACGAATGATAATATCCCTAAATTAAATTACATTATAATATAAGGAAATGATCAATGGTATACCCTTAGTTTACTCTGTTATCAAATTTACTATAACACTTTCAGGGTATATCAGTCATCCACCCTAAGTTGACAAAATATATCTGTCGTCTACCAAACTGTTAGTTGCCATTTAGAAATGATGATGTCAGAGAGGTAATCTAGTCTTTTCATGTGATACAAGTGATAATTTAAGGGTATATGAGTGATAATAAGAGATTTTAAGGGTATACAGTGATAATTTTTAAGGGTAAATTCGTCAATTTGTTACTATTCCGTTAACTTTCAAACGGCAGCTAACGGTTTAGTGGACGACGGATAACTTTTGTCAATTTAGGGTGGACGATTGATACACCCTTAAAGTATTATAGTATTTTTTATAAAAATACAAATTTAGGATATACGAATGATAATTTCCCTATAATCTATTAAAAAAAAAAGTAGAAGTCAAGCGGTGTGTCGTTTTTTCTTTCTCCTTAACCCCTTGGAGAAGGCATTACCGAGTAAACGTACATAGTTTTTTTCGGCTTTTTAGGTTGAGTGGTGTGTTGCATTTGCGCCTTTTCAATTCTCAGCTTTATTTGTGTATAATTGATTGAACATGTAACAACGCATGTGATGAATTAAGGAATTAAGTGTCTATAAGGGAAGCCCCAGTAAATTAATATAGGAATCCCCACAAAATTTACGCAAAAACCCCTTTCCCTCAATTGCAAATTACTTTTTGTCAAGTTTATAACGCATACTGTATATTATTTGTTATGCTTCCTCTCTTTTGAAAAAGAACAAACGCATGGAATTATTGTAATTTTTTTTTTGAAAAAAATTAATTTTCATTAAATCTTTTAGGGGTCTTCGAATTTTATTTCGTACATGGTGGTACGTTATTGTTTCTTTTCTCATCTGCTCCTTCCCTCTCATTTCCAATGTCGTTTTGATTTGTTTTCGCCACCTCAGACATTGGCTTTGTTGTCTTCTTCTTCTTCTTCTTATTATTATTATTATTGTTATGACATTTTCTTTGAATTAGCTGAAACGACTTTCCAAGTCGAGGTCAAGCACCTTCTCAAGAAGTCCGTAAACATAAATTAGGAGTAGTAATTAAATATGAAGCAAGCTCATTCTATTTCTTTAAATTAAATAATTTTGGAACGTACTCTCTAATCCTTCTCTTATGATGATAATCAACTTCACCCCCCATTCATTATGTTAATTAACCTAATAACCATCAATCACAGTCCAAACTAAAGCAAATTCAACACCTACCTACTCCAAGGAAAATAAATAAATAAATAAAAGAGATTATGACAGCTGAATAAACACCACACATATATATTTTATCACAGAGTTATGGATCCATTTTCTTTAGCTGTAAAATTTTCAGCAACGTGTGCCTGCACATGATATGTATGAGTGACCAAGATAGCCGTTTCATTAGCAACAAAATTGAATTCTAATTTAAAATGTATGTACTCCTTTTTTCTTTTTCTTTTTTGGCCATTTGAGAATATTTGATGGCATGTAAAGCGTGAACCACCCTCCATTATTTCAGAAAAAGTCGGATTTTCTCAGTGACCAAATTATTGATAGTTACAATTTTGTTTTGTAGTACAGCCAAATTAATATTTTTCTCATGTTTTAAAAATTACCCAGAAGTCCCACTCTTTGGACTTTGGAGGGTAATTCAATTCTTTTATAATGGATAAATTTGACAGTTGAAAAATGAATAATATTAAAACATTCCATTAGTATCTGTATTTTTAAATATTACTCAAAAACAGTTTTGTTGTACGGCCATATTTATTAAAATCTTATTAATTACTCTCCATCTGTTGCGAGGACTAATTCCTTCAGTAATTGACTGAAACCATTGACGTAAAAGGGAATTTGCCCCCGAGTCAACGTCTTGCCAAGAAAAATAATTAAAACCAGTGCCCATGCTCCTACCGCAACAATGTTAACAGTAGATCAGAACCTTTAATATGGCTTTATTTGAATAAGTAAACATAATTATGTATTGGAATGTGATCCCCTTAACCAAATGTTTGCCAATTTACAGACAAGAATTAAAACTAAGCCATGGGCTGTTTTGTTTTCAGGTCCTTGCATAAATAATGCAAGCATGCAATCAACAGGCTTAGGAGCAGTTTGATAATGCTGTAGGTGTTAAAATAATTAGTAAAAATTGTACTGTAGAAATAGTCAGTTATAAAGAGAATTAATTAGATATTTGGTAAAATTTATTTTTAAAAGTACTATAAATTTTAAAAGTAGTCGTATGTATTTATAAACATGTTAAGCTGTTACTAAATCTTATTGATAAGCTGTTGTAAGAACGTAAATGACCGAATTAGATATAACGTTAAATGAAATATATTTATACATTTATAAACATGTTTAAAAATATTTTTTTATTGTGTATTTATAATAATTGATAATTAAAATAAACATTTAATTATTATTAATTTTATTTTTTATCTCAATATAATTGGTAATAATTATAAACTCTTTAAATTAATGATTTTATTTCCTAATTAAGAAGGATAATTTTTGGATGGGAAAAGGACAAACACACCCCCAATGTTTAGGTAAAGGGACAAAAATCCTCCTAATGTTTTAAAAAAGACATTTACACCCTAATTTATTTTAATTTTACTATTATACCCTCCTAACATATAAAAAATTATTAGATTATCCAATTTGTCTATATATTGTTAATAAAATTATAAATAAACAAGTTGGATATTATAAAAAAAAATTATAAATATACCCTCATTGCCCAATTCCTCTATTTAAATTTTTATCAATAACCAATTTTTTTAAAAAGACATCTATACACCTAAAAAAATTGTAAATAAATTATAATTTTAAAAATAAAATTGGTTATTAATAACCAATTTTATTTAAACTTTAAACTTGTATATTTAACAGTTCTCAACATGTCAATCATTTATACTTGTACATTTATAACCAATGTTGTATGTTATTTATTATGGTATTCATAACCAATTTTTTTTAAATTATAATTTATTTACAATTTTTTTTAAGTGTGTAGATGTCTTTTTTGAAAATTGGTTATTGATAAAGATTTAAATAGAGGAATGAGGCAATAAGGGTATATTTATAATTTTATTAACAATATATAGACAAATTGGATAATCTAATTTTTTTTATATGCTAGAAGGGTATAATGGTAAAATTATAATAAATTGGGGTGTAAATGTCTTTTTTAAAACATTAAGGAGATTTTTGTCCATTTAGCTAAACGTTAGAGGTGTGTTTGTCCTTTTCTCTTTTTGGATATCTATAATGTATATGAAAATATGTATGAAATTATATTAAGTATAAAACTGATTCTCAAAATCATATTTTGAAAAACTACTCTTTCTCTACCTTTCAAAATCTATTTTAAGATTAAGTGATTTTGTCAAAAAGTAATTTCTAAAAAAAATTTATTAAATACTAAAATTAATTTTTAATCTTTTAAAATCAAACTTGAGCCTCCAAAAACAATTCCAAGCAGATCCTTAAACGTAATGTTACTATCAGTAAACATTTTTTTTTTCCTCCTTTGGGACAGTTGATGAAGGTGGAAATGCTGGATGATTTGTTTCAAATTCAATGTTAATAATTACCTCGCAATGAAATTTGTTACACGGCATTAGCTTGATTTTCCCGCAAAGAGAGGATAAAATGTTATCAATTTAGTGTTGCGTGACTGGTTTGTTCTTAATTAATCATGGCAGATTTATAGGCGTGAGATATCGACGTTTGATTACGACTTTTACCAGTTCATCATGTTTTGGGGAGGTAAACTAATGGAGGACAAGATGATAATTATTATACAAAATAAAAAATTAGGTTTAATGTACTAGAAAAAGAAAAATATTCATGAAACGGACGGTTGAGATAGATTATTAAGTCACATCACTTGATCTTTTTCATGGTTTATTTTTCCCTTTTCATTACCATGATTGATCAATCTGAAACTAAGATATTATCAAACGGTCAATTGTCATGGATTTTAAAAAATGGCTTATAATTAAAAATTTACCTGTTAAATAAAATATCATTGTAGCTTGAAATAAAATAAAAGATATTTTAATTCTTTCATGTTTTTTCTCAAAATTTTATAACACTTTTGTCAAATTCATTTTCTGTCTCTTCTGAGAAAAAAAATGTCTTCCATTAAAGGACTAATGCATCACCTCACAAGAGTACAAATACAAGGTCACATCAGGCTAAGTATGATACAAGAGGACCACATCTAATAACAGGACACAATTTATACAACTACAAGTATGACAAATTTCTAATAGGAGAATGAAGGATTTAACACATTAATACAAATAAAACCCCTCTCTAATCGGAGAAAGAAAAATCCTAGTGTATACAATGCACCACAACACAATACGAACAACAAAATTAAATAAATAAATAAATAAATAAGAAAAAAAACATAAGAGCTCAACAACAAAAGAAAGATTATATAGGGAGATTCACAGCACACTTCCTTTTTGCTTTGCAAAATTTTTGCAGGATGCCTGTTCTTTACTTTTGCCAAGAATATTATTACGCTTCCATCACATTGCTTTAGCAGTTGGCATGTTAATATCAAGGCAAATTATGAAATTTTATTATAATGCCAAATAATAGAGCAAAGCCAATTATACAATGCGAGGATAATTTTAAACAGGGTTTTTCACTTATAAAAGTCTTACATAAAAATCTAAGAAATTAAATTGGACAGATATTAAAAAGGTTCCTACGTCTAGTCCTTCTTGATTGCAACGGATCTTGCTTTCAAATTGAGGAAGATAGCCCTGAGATTAACGCACACGCATAAATGCATTAGAACCAAAGAATTCATGCATTCTCTATATCACACTTTCAGCTGCCAGCACAAAATTTTGAGAAAATAGATTCTCTACTTTTGCAAAGCATATTAAAAGTATCAAATAACTTTAAGATGTAATTTATCTAGAAAAAAATCTTCTGTATATGTATCCAGCTACACAGACACTCCAGATTCATGATGCTAAGATTTCAATTAATATATGATGATATGTCAGTGTCATTCAGGTAACCGTATAATTTTTATACTCTGAAAGAATATGCTAAAGCAGAGTTGTAGAGATAAATTCTTTAACAAAAAAGGACACGGGGCAATTTGGTAGTTACATAAAAATTCAAACTTTCAAATTGTGTACATTGGTAAGTAGGCTGCTTCATCAGTAATTATGGTTCATTATTAATGTGATCTAGAATATGATTTATAGATTCCAGTGTATCAATATGCGCATGCAAGCAAGATAAATTAGCACGGATTGATGGGGGAGGAGAATTTATTAGGTGAAGCAAGAATGCTAAGCTGAAGAATGTATGAACACACCAGCATGAGGCAACAAAGCTATGAAACACAACGCGAAATTGCAGAGGGATGTACTGGTAGTTCACCCAGCCAACTATAGGCCAAAACTGCAAGTCAAAAGCATAATAACTTAATGTTAGTACATTTGCATACCAGTTGGACTTGCTTTGAGAGTGATAATACAAAAGAAAGATGGTTTGTTATTTCATACCCTCCATGCAGTCAACTGAACAGAAGGATAGTCCTTCCGAACTTTATTCTTGACTAAACTCCATGATCTTCCTGCAATATCCAAAAATAATATTTAAAACCAAATAGTTGATCGTAAAAACAAGGTGCTCTTTGAAAGGACTAAGTCGTGTGCATTCAACATTGCATAGATATTTTTCTAAGATAATGTAATTAGCAATGCTTCTATTAATGGGTGCAAACATTTGTGTGAAGGCGAAAAGAGAAATTTTTGAGCCCAAATGTTTGCAGGATAACAGAATCTAACATTGCAAACTAACAGTGATATATTTACTTCATACACCAACAACTAAGAATAGAACATGAGCATATCAAAGTTTCAATAAACTTTTGAGATGATTTAAAAATTTCACTTTATTTAGCTACGGAAAATATATCCAGTAATCATTTGGACTAGTCAGAGTTCGAGAACATTATCTGATTCTCTATCATAGAATAATACACTGCACTAGGAAAAGCAAGTACAATAGAAATGTTTTACAAGCTTTTCACCACAACTTAGTAACAGTTTCTCCAACAACAACTAGATCTAATCTTGAACACATAGCTTATAGCAAATAAAGCAGCAATATGTTTTGGACCTTAGCTATTAGTCAGGGTTCGGAAAGCTGAAAAGATTATGGTTTTTGGAACTTAAACCTATTCGGAAAGCTGAAAGGATTATGGTTTTTGGAACTTGAAACTATATCATCCCTACACCGTTAGGTTATTTTTGTTCAAAACATTCTTGGTAACACCTTCTTTTTCTTCCAAAATATGGTAAGGTTTCTAGCTGTTTCCATTATTTGAAGGGATTTGAACCAACAAGACCTATTTAAAAACTGGGCCACATTCCTGTTCCTATCTCCAGCTTTCCAAGAAAACCGGAAACTTCTGTCTGAACAAAGGCTTATCCAGCAACTCATTACCTTCTTATCTTCCAATAGCAAAACAAAACCACCTCAGAATATCTGCTTAATTGTTATAGCTTGCTTTTAAACTCTGCAATTCTTTTCTTGATTTTACTTACAGGAATGCCACTAATGTGCACTTTTTCTTGTTCCTAAGTAGTAACAGATAGAATTTCAGGTTTGATGTAAACCCAAAAAAATTTCAGGTTTGATGTAAACCAAAAAAATGACCGCTATTTTGATTAACCAAAAATGAGGTGAAAATACCAACCATGGGTAGTCAGCAATCTTATGATTACCATCAGTTCCCTAAATTGAACTACAACTAAGGCTGGCCAATAAATAACTAGGAAAATTTTTCCATTCACAGGGAAGAGGCAGAACCAGAAGCCTTGTTGAAGGGTTATTTTAACTTTTGTGAATGATTTGTAAATATGGGAGCACTCAATCCACAACCAGAAAGAAGTCAAATAGCTGCCCACATATTTGTCGTGTTTACCTATATTGAACATGCTAAAAAAAGCCGGTTTTCACTTAACTCCTTTTAGATGGCTGAGCTCAGATTTAGAAACAATAGATGCATGGAGCTATTTAAAACTTGAAATTAAGTTAAAAAGGTTGCACTTAGTGCCAATCTGAAATTGTGACAAATTACTTTGAAAGATGGGTAAGTAGAATTGAAAAAGTCAGGTGCTTTCAGATATTGGAATTCTCCAGAACTGACCCTGTTCATTTGATCACAGACCATGCTCTGGAAATCAAACGCCATAATTTATTTTGAAAAACCGATGAATGCCAAGACAAGAATGACAAAGATACTACAATTTGAATTGCTGACATGTGACGAAATAAGAAGGGCCACCCCCTACATTCCTACTGAAAGCAAAGCTAATTCAGTTAAGAGATGGAAAAACTGAAATGATAGCATAAATGTAAATAAAGATGAGGCGAATAACCCAACGAAATTAAATCTAACGGCCACACCTTCAACCACCAAGCCATAGTACATCATGAAAAGGAAATTGTTCCAAGGTGAAGAAGTTAGTTGCTCCAACAACACCTAATTAATCAAAATCACAATTTTCAATCATTGACCAAAAGTATTGCAGAGAGGTAAACAACAGAGGGTTGCAAGTTAAGCCAATGGGGTACCTTCTTCGCAACAGTTTTCTTGTCCTTCTTTCCCTTGAAAATAATATCCATCAATTTGTGAAGAAAATGCCCAAATGGTCCTCCATATGCAAAACCATAAAACTGCAAAACACAATTTCTATATTCAACATTTAATAAGAAAACATCAAACTCTCAAAACTGCAACAACTTAGACGTATCACTTATCTTTATGTCAGATACTATTACATGATCATTCAATTAACTGAGCTAGTTAGTTTAACAACTTGATCAATCAAATGAATTTATCAAATCAAAACCCTTTTCTCCGACTTCCTTGACAACCAAATAACGGAGAGCAATGAAAAGTCAACGTACCATAAGAAGCAACAATCTTTTAAGTTGAAGCTTTTTGACCCCAGAAATCTTCTGGGCAATGGCATCACTACACCCAGCTAATATACCAGCGGTGATTGCCTATAATCAAAACAAAACAAATTTAAAGAAAAAAAAAATGGATAATGAAGAAGAAAGAGAAAAGAACAAACCTTGGTTCTCAAAGGGTGAACTTGGAGTTGTATGAGATATTTTCTCCAAGCTTCTTTGGCTACATCAGACATGGCTGGCTGGCGACCGTAAGCCTGTGAAGAGCCTGGTGATGAGCGAATGACGATTCAACAACTGCTCTTCAAAAACTCACTCTCAATTCTTACGCAGACAAATAAACAAGTAAATAACAACGCAATGATACATGAAATGACGAGTTGGTACTGGTAGGTGGAGATCGGGGTCGGTGTTCTGATATTTATTTGTTGCTGTGATGAATCTGAAATGTCCATTTTTTGGTCAAACACTTTAAAAGTCTTTGTATGAACAGCGCCACCCTTGTTTCACGTGTAGATTTGTTTAATCTCACCTGTCACTTCCATTTCATAATAACGAAAAGGCTGGGAAATTAGGAATGCTTTACGTGCGCCACGTGTATGAAGAAATGGTAGGTCAATTTAACCCGGTTTGACCCGCATTGATCCATTGATTGGTTGTTCTGCAAATTATTCATTTATCAACAATCCAGTTTTTGGAATGTGTCATATAATCTCTGTTTTTTTTTTTTTTAATTAATAAAAACAAGTTTCTTTTTGCAGCGTAATCCTGTTGTTCTGGAAAAACATCTCAGAAGTAGATTTATCAATACTCCCATCTTAATGAAATTCGGATCAATAACTCTAAACCGAGATTTGAATGTAATAACCCTTTTGTACAAATAATTGTCGAATAAAATGCAGGCATCCAATCATTGAATAGTAGTCCCAAAGACAAATTTAAAAAACAATTCCTCCATCTAGTCCTACTTGTTATATTTAGCTAATTTTAAAAAGGCAAAAGGTTGGCCAAAACTGAAACCAATTTTTTAAATCCCTCCTTTCCTCAGGACTTAGACTCGGCTACTTGAAAATCACTCGACCGGTTAGACCCCTTGGAGCCTCCATCTAGTCCTTCTTGATTGCAGCGGATTCAGCTTTCAAATTGATGAAGATAGCCCTGAGAGATTAATTTGCAGGGGAAAAAAAAACTCTTAGAATTTACCAAAAGAATTCATGCGTAATTACTTGAATCTGCATCATACTAAAAAAATTTATGCAGATACGTTGTTGAGGGAAGCAAGAAAGGTTAAGAGGAGCACACCAGCAGGAGGCAACCAAGCTGAAAAAGAGTTCTCGGAATTGCTGAGGGACGTACTGGAAATTCACCCAAGTAACAGTTGGCCAAACCTGGAAGCAAATTACGCATCATGAGTGCTTAAAATGTTGCTGATAATTCCGCATCCTTCTCATGAATTTTGCTGTGTGCAGAAAAGATGTTCTGTTATTTCATACCTTCCATGAAGTAAACTGAACAGCAGGATAGTCCTTTCGAACTTTCTTCATGACTGAACCCCATGGTTTTCCTACGATACCAGAATAATTTAATCAACTAGATATACAGCAACAGAAAGATTACAGCTTGAAATGCTGTAAGATCACAAATTAAGATTACATCCATGATCAATATTTCGAAAACAGAGAAGCTTGATGACAATATATCAAAGCTCGGGACATATAAAATTGAATAAACTTTCTTAGGTAGGAACGTCCGCATTTTATAAAATATGAATTTCAACTAATAAATCAAGGACTTGAGTTGTACAATATGCAGATGTTTGTAGCTGAGAAAGACTCTGATGTTATAACTCAAAAGAAATTAATAATTCAAACGCTTATGCACCTTCAACCACCAAGCCAAAGTAAGTCATGAACAGAAAGTTGATCCAAGGGGAAAATATTAGTTGCTCCAATAATACCTGGTTCATCAATCAAAATTATAAACTTTCAATTCTCAATCAAAATATCTGAATTCTGAGAGCTTCATGAACTAGGCATGAGAAGAAATTTGATTTGAATGTAATAAGCAGAGAGGGTACCTTCTTTGCAACAGATTTGTTGTCCCTTCCCTTGAAAATGGCATCCAAGAACTTGTTAAGAAAATGCCCAAATGGTACTCCATATCCGAAGTCAAAAAGCTGCAAAATAGAAATTTCTATACTCAAAACATAATCACTACAAGAACACCATCAAAACATTACATCATTCAGTGAAATTCAAGGTACCATAAGAAGCAGCAATCTTTTCAGTTGAAGCTTTTTGACCCCAGAAATCTTCTGGGCAATTGCATCACTACACCCAGCTAGTACCCCAGCTGTGATTGCCTATAATCAAAACAAAATTTAATAAACAAAATTATGTTAAAATAAAAACATGGGTATTGAAGATGAAGAAGAACAGAACAGACCTTGGTTCTCAAAGGGTGAACTTGGAGTTGTATAAGATATTTTCTCCAAGCTTCTTTGACTATATTAGACATGGCTGGCGGTTGTGAAGCCTGTGATGATCAACAATAACTTCTCTCCAAAAGCTCAATGTCAAGAGAGGAGTCACCACAATGCGATGATAAAGAAATTTAGTTAAGGAAATGACAAGCTGGTTTCACTTGGTTTGATCTGCAACTGCAAAGACAGAGATCCGAATTTCTTAGTTTATTATTATTAGTCATGGCTGCTTCTATGAAACTTCTTGGCTATTTGTTTGGTCAAACTGTAGTCCGCTTTGTAGCACCGATGGAGGAGGAATGTCTTTCACTTGCCTATTTGTTTAGTCTTTCATGGTTTAAAAATGATAAATAGCCGTAACAGCGACACAACGATTAATAAAAATAATTATAAAATTGTGGGAATTATATTATTCTTTAATAAAAATGTTAATTTTTTATTTAGTACTATTACCTAATATAATTTTACAATTGTTTTGTCCCCATTGTGTTAAATTCTTCAATATAAATATAAATACTCCTTATAATTTGATATTTTTACTATAAATTTACCATTTTCATTTTATCCTATGTTTTCACATTACTATGATGTTCTGTTCTGAATAGACTCCACAGCTAAATCTTTTCAAATCATTTCAAGTCTATTTGTTTGAAGTTTGAACTGCATTTATTTGTTTATTTATTTAACACACTCTAGTTTATTTATTTATTTGTTATTTAACACACCAGTGTTAAAATTCCATTGAATTTCAGGGGGGGGGGGGGGGGGAGAAAAAAGGCACACCAGTATTGAAATGCTTGAAAATGAGCTTATGTGATATAAGGTACCTGTCTAAGCGGATTTATTAGGACGGCGTGACCAATTACTATTTCTTTTTTTTTTTTCTTTTGAATGTGACTTGACCAATTATTGATTGTTAGTTTAATTATTGAATAAAAAAGCTTTTATAATTGTAATAATGTCAAAATATTTAACGTTAACTTTAAGTTTTTAGTTTGAAAGGGATAAACACTACACCATGGGGCCAGGCGGGCGGGCGATCTTATTTGACTCGGCCATGAGTGCTGCAGCTTTGACTACACAACACGACAACTCTTCTAGTCATACAAGGGTGAAAAATGCGTTGTAATTACGCATATAATACTCGTGGCTTGGACGCCATTGTATGGAAATTCGATCGGATGCATGCACATGCCTATCTTGTTGTGCGTGACTACGCACATGATGAGTTTTCATTAATGGGATTACGTTGCGAGATCCACAGATCTATCAATGAAATAAGAGTGATGATATAGCCACAAACTGTTAGTACAAATTTATCTTCTACAAATTGACGTGTTATTAATTAATTGGTTGAATAAAAATTAGGAGTGAGCAAAATCGGGTTCGAGTCAACCCGATCGGGTTTCGGGTTGTTTGGGTTAGACAAGGAACAATCCGAACATAACCCGAATTAATGACCCGACCCGAACCGACCCGAACTATATTCGGGTCGGTTCGGGTCGGGTCATTAATTCGGGTTATGTTCGGGTTGGATCGGGTTGGATTTAAAATGGGTAGAATTGAGTTCGAGTCAATTTGGGTTAGTTCGGGTTGGATTTAAAATGGGTAGAATTGAGTTCGGGTCAATTTGGGTTAGTTCGGGTCAATTCGGGTCGGTTGAAATAGGGTCAGTTCGGGTCAATTCGGGTCAGTTCGGGTCGGTTGAAATCAGGTCAATTTGGGTCAGTACGTTTTTTTTTTTTTTTAAGAACCCGATCGGGTATTCGGATCGGGTCGGGTTTGACCCGAACCGATCACAACCTGATCGGGTTTGTAAATTTCAAACCGATCGGGTTTCGATCCCGACCCGAACCCGAAATTTATAGGGTCGGGTCGGGTAAAATGCCCACCCCTAATAAAAATATAAAATAATAAAAATAAATCATGTGGGTCAAGAGATATTTAATTCAACCAATTTTATCATGCCACATCAATTTGTACAAAAATTTATGGCTATATCATTACTCATAGAATAATGTACGACTATACGCACTAAATCAAATCTCTAATCAAATGATTATATTTTATTGATTTCTGTTTGATTTTTTAGAACTCAAATTAAACACGAGCAGGTCAGACCTTGCATATGGAATATTTTTTTTAACATACACCTCCCCTCTTCAATGAAATGCGATTAGGCTTGAGATCATTAAAGCAAGGGCCAAAATCCTCTCCCTTACTGTTATCTCCCTTCTATATAATGTCACTGACTTTGAAACCAGATGGCTGATTAAAAGAAAAAATGAAAAAAATTTGGAAAGTCTTGTGTACTTTGATTGGTATTCAGATTCCACTTCGACCATTTGACTATGTGAGTATTAGTCGATAAATTCTATAATATATCAGATGTAATAGAATTAATTGATGCATGTATGACATATATAGTTGAATTTAATATAATCACTACTTACATAATAATCTTTCATAATAAATGCACATATGTCATAATATTATTTATTTATTATATGAAGGATATGGTGCATTTAGGGCTCGTTTGGTATGACGGATTGGATTTGATTGGATTGGATCGAATTGGATAAAATATGATTGGATTAGATAATACTGGATTATATATAATATTATGTTGTGTTTGGTGCAATATTGGATTGGACTATAAATAATCATGTCTTGTGTGGTATGCCATGAGATTAGCTAGTAACTAATAATATGTCTTATATATATTAATTTATCAAAATCATCTTAGATTTAATTTAAAATGACATGTAATATAATCTAACTTAAATCAATAATTATTGGCAAATTTATTAAAAAAATGTAAAATCTTCCCTTAATTTATTTTTTATATTGAACATGTTATAGTTTTTAAACGCATGAATGATTGAGGACAAAGTTTTAGTTTAGAAAATGTAATCCCAAGGGTCCCCTTGGGATGGAATTTTTCCACTGTTGGGGATTAAGTGACGGGCTCATTATTGTTATCCTACCTTTACTTTTTTTTTTTTACACCAAACACGATATAAGTATTATTTTACACTAAAATTATCCGGTCCCATGATATATAAATAAAACCAAACGGGCCCTTAATGTATTATAGAATTTTTCCTATTGGTGATATAATATTCTTTTCCTATTTTGTCAAAGAGAGTTTAGGTTATTAATAAAAGACTTCTAACCATATTGAAATTAGGTATAAATTAAAAAATAAAAAAAGTATAAATTTTAATACACCAAAAGATAAAATACACTAAATTAATATTTTTTTTAAATTTTTTAGTTTGTCCCTAACTGTAACATGGTCATAAATATCTAATTGAAATATACATACACACATATTTATACTCCAATGGATTATGGGCTCATTTGGGTTTGATTTCTAATAAGGTGTTTTGTAAAACCCATTGGGTTGCGGCTCCACAGCCCAACGAGTAGTTTTTTATTTCATACTTTTTTCTAATAATTATTACATATAAAAGTTATGACAAAAGATATTTTTTTAAAAAAAATTATGCACTTTTCTTTAATAAATTTAAGTTTTATCCAATAATATATATAATTCAAAATCACAACATCTCACTACCAAACAAGTTCTATGCATTATGATCCCTAAATAAAAATAACAAGATTTGGATAATTATATGATATCATGTTTGAAATGGCTTTAAATCGTTAACTCGGATAATCTAACAACTAAAAATGTTCAATACTTGTTAAAATAAATTATTTGAAAATCTGATTCAAATATATATATATATATATATATATATACATTTGCTAAACATCCAATGCTATTAAAAATCATAATATCAGATATCTGATATTATAATCTGCAATACCAATTTTCTCCTCATCTTAACAACATATTTCTAATATACACCATTCAACGAAACAATATAATTAATAAATTTTTGGAAATTTATTTATTAAAAAATAACTAAAATAGCGAAGCCATCACCGGTGTTGCATAATCGTCGGCAGATGAGAAAAGATATACGGTGTCTCATGCGCTCCCCAAATAAATCGACTACCATAATGCCGTCGTCATACAGAAGATAAAGGAGTGTCACCGCCAATTTAGTTAGCTAAATCGGAAACAACAAACACATTTTTCAGGTTGTTTCAAATCGTGGATCATCATCGTTGAACAGTTGCATAAAAGTTCCTCGAAATATTGGGCGGCGCGCACTCTAAAATGAAATCTCTTATGCCGATGTAAGAATCACCATTGAGTAGATAAAAAAAAAAAAAATTTCGATCAGATGGTATTTACTCTGGGTGATTGATGACTATCTAGTAAACAATGGGAAGGAACTGATACGATGCAATGCTAAAGAACTTACACTTGAAAGTGTGATGATTAATGCTAGTGATCATCAGAGTAAAGTTTATTTATTCAATTCTGATTTGATCAACTTAGCATGGCGTGGGGGTTAATTTCTTCACTAGTTAGCTTGTGTTGTGAATCGCATGCAGATTGTCTAACTGGTGAGAAGCTGCATGCCCAGTAGGATGACACAATGATTAGGTGCTCTGTTTCGTTGGTCGCATCATCATTCGATTTTCTGCAATTGTTGTGCTTTATTTTAAAGATTTCGTAGTGTTTTAATTGGCCTGTCGCAATACAGTTCTTTCTTGCATTGTCCAACACATTGTTTTAAAACTGTAAAAAAATTACAGTTCATTTGATGAGTGCTTAAAGTGCAAATTAGATATTTTTTGCAACATTGTAAAAGAATCTTTTAACATCATAGAAGTCTTTTACAATATTGTAAGACATCAAATTCATATTTTAGAAAGTGCGTACACCACATACGCGCGATAAGATCTTGCTCTTTCCTTTTATTACGTACACTCCCATATTTCTAATTCTTTCATTTCATTTATTAAGCTCCCACAAAACGAAAGAAGATATTGAATCATCTACCCTAGGTAGACATCATTTTTTGAACATGGAGGGAATCATCCGCGCCGGAGCTGCAGTTATCGGTTGACCATCCCAACCTATATACATAATACATCAACACACAAAATCATTGATTACTATTAATTAATGTGATATGGTAATAATTGAGAGAAATATAACGTTGTGAATTATGTATTTCAACTATATATGTAAGTGTAAGAATAGTAGCACAACCTCTAGATGGGTCGAGTCCCCTACTTCTGAGCTCGGCGTGTTCTTGGCAAAGAGCGCAGGTTTCGCAGAAGCAATGAACACAGCAATCACAGAAAGAATTTCCCTGCAAGCCGTATTTCTTTCGTAGTTTGCCTCTATACACGCATGAGAGGAGGCAGTTGCATGCAAATAGAGATAGAATTACGTATACAAAACCTTGAGTGCAGCAAGCTACAACACAAAAATTAGCCACAGAAGAAATAAGATGCTTCATTTTTTTTTTTGGTTTTTTAATTAAATAATTAATCGTCAATGCTCAAACGTTTTTGTAATTTGATACTGTGTCTGAGAAATTATACTTACAGCTTTGTCCTTCATCCAATATTTCTGCGATTTGACCGAAGGTGACACATGGGAGCCAACATGTTATGCAACCTGCGGTGACTCATCAGTTAAATAAATTCAACCGGCTACATTTAACTTAATTACGAACAAAAAATCATGCACATAAAATATGAGTAAGTAGATGGATTTGTGGCCAGAATCAACAAGAATTTGGATTTCACGTTGATATGACCTCAATTGGAGTGCGATAACATTAAAAGCTCCGCTCAACTTAGATTAATATGAGATTTAAATTTGATTTCTAAGAGTAATATCAAAGTTCTATAATATAAAAATCAAGACCATTATGATAAAAAAAATTAAATATATGAAAAAAAAAGAATATGAAATCATAGAATTCAATTATTTTCGCTAGTCCTAACCTTAAATTCGCATTTTGAAATGTGTCACCGTAATAAAAAATGAATGGCAATAAACAACAATCAAATAATGAGTGAAATTGGTAAATGTTATTAGCTCACATATTAACATTCGGATAGATGATATAATTGGATCATATGAGATGGAGTGAACTTACATGTAGCACAGTCATTTCCACAGCCACAAAACTGTGCTTTCCATTGGGCAGGCTGGCCAATACCAAATTTCATCCTTCGATTCCTTGAAGCAACAGAAAAAAAAAAAAAAAAAAGTTCTGACCTGTAGGCTGGAGCTTCTAAATTGCACCAATTTATATAACTGTCAAATAAAATAAAATAAACATATCTCTTTAACTGGCAAGAGCTGTCCTCGTCGTTATCTGGGTGCCCTTATTTTCACAATTTTTTTTTCAGATTCTTCTAAATGGTCGGCAATTAATTCTAATAGAGATCATATACATTTTAAATCAAAATTTCGTCGCAAATGCCGTCCTTGAACTTTGTAAGATCCTAAATAAGAATAATATCTAGCTTTTGTTGTGGTCTGTGACAACGTTTTATTCGATTCTAACAACAATTTCTGTCCGTACAAGGGACTTTGGTCAGCTATCAATCCTTTTATTTGAATAATGAGTAACTTCTTCTTTAATCATTTAAATGAAATTTCATGGTAACTTCCTGTGCGGTAGAATGCATTATCTCAATTTTTTTAATATAAATATTATTGTTGGCACCAAGATTTTTGTATAGAGGAGAGATCTGATTTAACGCCTTGGCAGTTTGGGGAAGTTCCGGTCTTTTGTTACGATGCTCTTCATTTACAAAACAAAAGAGATCGTAAGGGCGCCAGTGTTGTTACCGCGAGAACCCTCTGATATTTAAGTTAAAGATTTGAAGTTGCCAACACTACTACAATAAATTCAATAGATGACATTCGATAGATGACTCGCGTCTAAACAACTGTTATCTTTTCTTTTAGATGACTTCTTTCGTAGGTACAAAGTGATCTATGATAATTTTAATTTCATAAGAAGTTAAAAGATGATTCATTATCCAAAAACATATTATATTTTACAAGGTAAAAGTATGACTCGTAGTTTAAAAAACGTCATTTTTATACATATGTATAAATAAAAAAATTACCCTAACTTCACTCAAATCCCTAATTTTTTTGAGTTGTACCTCGATCTCCCTCTCTCCCTCTCTCCCTCTCTCGTCTTTACTCTTCCCAAAATTTCTCACTAAAATACCACCCTTTTGCAACTGTCCCCAAATAAGCAACCCTAATTTCATCTCTTCTACAGTTACTATTTTAAATTTTTAGCCATCGCTCTTGAGGAGTGAAGAAACGCAAAGTGGGATTGAAGAGAGAGAAAATATTTAAGTAAATCCCAGTCTCAAACCACGAAGAGCAAGTGAAAAATTGAAGATTTGAAAGTTTGGGTTCACATCTTCCAGAAACATAATAAAGCATTTGACACTTTTGATTTTAAAAGGCTTCTTACAGTGTAGTGTTTTTTTTTATTGAGTAAAACCCGTTTAGTCTCTGTATTTTTAAAAACACTTGGAAACATCTTTATCGTTACTTTTTTTTTTGGCTTACTTTTACAATATCACCATTTTATAATAATTTTTTCTTTAGACATTAATAAAAAGAAAATAACTAAATTACCAATTTAACCCTAAAAAATAAAAATAAAAATTATATTAATTTTTAATTATCAAAAATTAAATTGTCAAAATTGTATGCAAACTACCAAGTATGCAAATGGTGCTTGCAAAAAAATTAACATAATTTTGTTTAATTTTCTAAGGTTAAATTGGTAATTTAATTATTTTCTTTTTATTAATGTCCTAAAAAAATTATTGTAAAAGAGTAATATTGTAAAAGTAAGTCAAAAGAAATAAAAATTAATAGTAGGAGTATCAATACTTTAACTGCAGAGATGTTTCAAGATATTTTTAAAAATACATGAACTAAATATACACTAATATTAAAATATAGAGACTAAATTGACTTTTATCCTTTTTTATTTCTTTAATTTGTTTAATTCATTGAAAACAATGATGGTTCATTTATTTGGGGGTAGTTTACGTGAATGAGATCTTTTTTTTTCCCATTTCTTTTCATGATTCATGTTTGAATGTTATATATGGAATCGGTGCATTTAAAGAAAAAATAGTGGATTTGGAAAATTTGAGTAAATGTCGGGTATCTTAAGAATGGGATTTATTTATTTATTATTATTGTTGCTGCTGCTGCTATTATTATTATTATTTAGATTGTTTGAAATTTGGATATATATTTAGTTAAAGAGAGAGGAGAGTTGTGAGCTTTTGGTGACTGTTTTCAGGACCAAGGTACCTTACCTCGTGATCAAAAGTACATGTTTATAGAAAGACTTCTTCAAACCCATGTCGTACTCAAAGTATCCCTAAAAGATGACACATATATAAATTAGTCCTGGTTGGATAATAATATTGTAATTGTAAAAGTACTTAGGATTTCTTACTCGACCTAAGTGATCAGTTAAGTGAAGTACAACAATTATCATAATGAAATTCGTTTAAAATGAACTGACATGTGTGTGTGATGTGACATTCATACAATGAATAATGGAATTTTATAAATTTTTAAGTAAATTACATTACTTTGTGCTTTCGCAATCCACACCATGAATGTTAATGTCACATTCTTAATTTTTTTTTTCTAAAATAGATAGACGGTATGTATCTATTTACTCAATCACATCTATTACTCATGTTCAATTCCTCTAGTGATTGGAGTTAAGTTTTTCCAAAATTTTGCCTAGCATAATTCATTGTAAACTTGCATTGCTCTATATCTAGTCTAAGATTGGTGCTAGTGCTACCTCAATAAGTCCCTATTTTTGAATTTACAATTTAACTAAAAATAAGATTAAAAAATCACGAAGATTGTGCATCGAAGAAGCCTTTAATTGAAGCAATAAGAAAACGAATGGGATAACAAATATAAGAAGGGAAGGTTGATTATCTATAAGAAGGCGACGGTTGTCAAAGCCAGCAAAAATAAATACTTACTTTAAATAAATTGCATTTAGTAATTGAGTAGAGTCGTGTTCACAGAGATCGGTAATTATTTAAATCCTTTTAAAAATATAAAATGCAAAATGGTGGAATTGTTGACAATAATAAAAATCAAATTAAAATAAAAAGAACGCAAATTAAAATTGTAATTCAAATTGGGGAAACTCTGGTTGAAGGAATTAACTCAGCTTGATTCGAATACTGATAATTGATTCAAATATAAATTATTACTACTTATGAATAGACCGGTTATACCTACTGAGACCCTCTAATAGCCAATCTCTCGTTAACTAGTCGATAACCAAGGTACGACTACGACTATTGGTTATTTTTCTAATCAATAGACAACCCTAGATACGATCATAGGATTTAATCAATTGACAGCCTGAAAAACCAGAGAGACTCAAATCCTAATCAACAAACGCATACGATGGTTCATTTAAATTAGATTATTTATTCTCATAACACAACGCACTGCTATGCTATTTGTCACAAACATTAAAATCTTCAAAAGATGAATCTTTTAATTGACAATAGATTAAGTTGATAATTAAATAGTGGCGAATTATCTAATTAACAAATATAATCATGACAATAATTCAGAGAATAAACAAATACCCAAAAAGTAATAAAACAATTAAAGTATAAGAAAGATCTCACAGTAGTGATGAATCAAAGCTTCATTAACCTTTAACCAGAATAATAGGTTTAGTTCTTCATAGAGAGAAGAGAAAAATTTAGATCTAGGGTTTCTTTCTTTTCAAAAAGTCTCTCTTTTCACAATAGATTTCTCCCTTAAATATTGTTCTCTCTCTTTTCCTCTAGAGTTCTTTTTAAAATAAAATACTAATATTTGAAATATTAAATTCATAATTATAAAAATAACCAAAAATACAAAACACGTTAAACTAAAAACTGTAGGTCCGTAGTTGACAGCACACGTCCACGCCTTATCAATAAAGTTCTTTTGATGCTCATAATTTCTCCAGTAAAATAATTATTCTCAAACATAATCTTGTAGCTCAATTTTAGCACCAATCAATAGAATTGCACTTACAAAAATAAAACACAAGTAAATTATTATTATTAAGTGCAAAACATCGATATTAAAGGAAGTAAGTAATGTAAAACTAGTGCATAAATTGCACTCTAACAGAAGGCATCACTTGAGTTTATGATTTTGATAAGCCTTTGAGGCAGATCAAGCGGGGTGGGCATTTTTGGGAGTTTCCAAAATATAGAAGCTTATAAGCCATGTTCATATACTCAAACGTTAGTTGCGGTTGGTCTGCTCGTAGGTGAGTTTGATTTTAATGCTCTATGAAACTAGCACAACATATAAACGTGAGTCCACTTAATTAATTAGCACTACAAAAAATGAAAAAACTATTTTAAAAGTCAAAATTAACCTCAAATTTATGTACTTCACATAAGATTTGCTCTTGAGTCGATTTGAACCTCGAAGAGCAATTGTGTTGTTGAGTCAACATCATGCTTTGACCTCCCAACTGCTACCGGGTATCATTATTGTCTGCTGTCAAGTGGCTGAGTGAAAAGACCGTATTAATGGGCTTCCTTCTGGGTCTTTCCATCTTTCATTGCACGTCGGTGATATTCTTTCAAAAAATTTAAAGACAGTATTAGGCAGACCGGTGATATTTTATCCCGGGCATATCTTAATTCTTACAATTAGATTACAAAAGCTTGATAATCTCATATCATATCTACCATCTAGAGTTAGCTAGAGTTGATTCAGATAATTGATTATAGTCTATTTACGTTGCTATATTTACGACGTCAAGCAATCAAAATTGTGGATCTAATTTGTTGCAGGTCGGATACCAAATCAATTATAAGAATATAATTAGTTTCAGCATAAAATCGATCACATATCCTTGAAAAACAAGAATTAAAAAATAAAAATTGACTGTTCTTACACGATGAAAATTGCACACCGACTTTTGACCTTTGTTATTGACCAAATGGGGGCGATAACAAAAGAATTTTCATCGCCCAAATTTTTATTCCAATCACATGCATCAAGTGATGTGGACGTCGAGCAGATATTTTTAGGATATGAATGTCTATCCTCAATTATTATGGTGTCCCCACGATTAAATTTGCGTTGATTGCAGTAAGGAGAGAGAGAGCGAAAAGAAAATTCAAAGTAGAAGATCAAACTTTCCAGACATCACGCAGGTCAATGTTTTTAGGTAAGGAAAATGCTAAGTAGCGAGAGGGATGAGAGAAGGACGACAGAAACGGCAATCTTTTCTGTCGTTTCTCCTCTCATTTCCTCTCACTCTTTAAACATAAAAAAAAAAAATATATATCAAATGAATAAATAAATGGCGTTGGAATGCTTTGCTCCCTCTTTCACTTTTTCACTTCCCCACGATTTCACTTTCCTCTCTCCTTGACTTTTTTGTTTTCCCCCAAAACTTTCCTCTCTCTTTCACTTTCATTTTCCTCCATTTTCGTCAGTTCTCATGCAGCTTCACGACCTCCTCCGTCTTCCCCTCTCTCGGCTCTCTCGGCAAAGATTAAGTGAGCAGTGGGCTTTTTCAGCTTGTTCTTTTTATTTTAATTTTTTGTTATGTGAAAGATCTGGCGTATAATTTAAGTGTATTGTGGAAGTTAAGTTCTTTTTGTTTTAATTTTTTGTTATGTGAAAGATCTGGCGTGGAATTTAAGTGTATTGTGGAAGTTAAGTTTTTTTTTTCTTTCTTTTAGTGTTGTTGCTGGATCTTGTTGTAATTTAAGCTTCTGGAATTTAGTAAATTGTTGCGGGTTATGTTATGAATTTTGTTTTATTTTAACTTTGGTGTTTATGTTGTAAATTTTGTTGCGGGATATGTTACGATATGCAAAATTTATTTCAATATTATTTATTTTTAACAATTGTTATATCAATAATGCAATGAAGACAACAATCGCTGTAATTGATGTTTGATTTATATTTGTTTCGATTATTTCCATTATTATTTCAGTTAGATTTATCTTTGAACTGTCAAAATTGAAATTTAAGTTAGAAAAAGTGGCAAATTAAAAAATCAAACAAAATGTTCGGTTATTGTGTTGTTTTTGTTTAATGGAATTAAGATTTTGGTAAATATTACAATTATATAAATGATACATGTGTCCAAATATTCCTCAAACTATTCTCGCCACTCAACAATAACCATGAATGTTCTTTTTTTTTTTTTTAATTATATTAGTTAAGGATACAATTAAAACTTACACCAAGATAATCATTTGGTATGCCATCCCAAGTATATTCACCACAAATCCTCAAAAAAATAGGTCCATCCGGAGATCGAAAGTGGTCAAGTAATTCATAATATCGCTGCTCAAACCAATGGTGATCCTGCAATTAACAATGCTAACTAAGTATGACTAAGCCAAATTCACATTAATTTTACATTTCTACTCGAAAATTAAAAAAAAATGCTTCATTTAATAATTTATCAGGTGGATTTTAAAAAATCTACTGCTGAAAAAAAAAGGAAAAATTAAACTATCGAGTAATTCAGCATATTCAGAGATACATACATAGAAAAAAAAATGGGGAAGAAAAGAGAAAAATGGAATTTAGGAAATATGAATAACTTTAGAGGAATAGGGAGAGAGAGGAGCCGGTTACATAAGGTGAGAAATGATCGAGAGAATGTCTTTGCTATGCAAAGCCGAGAAAAAAAACTACTAGTGCAAAGCCTTCCCCTTCGTTAAAGAACTTTAGCCGAGAAAAAAAAAATTACTAGTGCAAAGCCTTCCCTTTTTGTACGAAGCAAAGGTAATCAAGAACTTTAGCCGATAACTTTAGCCGTGAGGGATCTGGAAGCGTGAGGCACGCCGGAAGGAAGCCGTGAGGGATCTGGAAGCGTGAGGCACGCCGGAATCCGTGACGGAGCTTCTGGAAGCGTGAGGGAGAGAGGAAGAGTGAGGGCTGGAGACAAAATGCTAAAATTTCTCTCTGCACAAAATGATAAAAGCAGTCTTTCTTTATTATTTTTTATTCATTCTTTAGCGAGAGGAACGAGAAGCGAAACGACAGAAGAGGATGCCGTTTCTCTCATCATTCTCTCGTTCCTCTCGCTACCTAGCAGCACTCTTTAGGCAAATAATTTGTGGCTATAATTTGTTGAGTGTCAAATCGAAATTGGGTGGAGGGATTCATTTCTTCTGCTAAAAATTTAAAGTGAAGCAAATATTAGGGAGATAGAAATTTGAATTGTAATTTAAATATGAATGAGAATAGAACTTTAGATCGTACTACATAAACTTGATTTTAAAATTCCAACAGATATTTAATTATAAATATCAATAATCTTTTAATTGTAACAATATATGTTAAATTTTTTTTAGATGTTTCTAGAACATTTCTTTATTTTCATTTACTTACAATGTGTATGTTTCAACCAATCATAATAATATGGATACGTGGTAAATAATGAGGATACGTTTTAAATAATGAATGGATAAAAAACTGAGTTTTCCATTAAAAAATTATATTTTTAAAATAATTGACTACTTACACACCCCTAACATTTAGGTAAAGGGACAAAAATTTCTCTAACATTTCAAAAAAGATATTTACACCCCAATTTATTATAATTTTATCATTATGCCCTTCTAGCATATAAATTTTTTTTATTAAATTATCCAATTTATTTATATATTGTTAATAAAATTGTAAATAGACAAATTGGATATTATAAAAAAAATTAAATATACCCTCATTGCCCAATACCTCTATTTAAATTTTTATCAATAACCAATTTTCAAAAAAAAAAAAAATCTATACACCCAAAAAAATTATAAATAAATTATAATTTTAAAAATAAAATTGGTTATTAATAATCAATTTTATTTAAACTTTAAACTTATATATTTAACAATTTTCCACATGTCAATTATTTAAACTTGTACATTTATAACCAATTTTCTATGTTATTTATTATGGTATTAATAACCAATTTTATTTATAAAATTATAATTTATTTACATTTTTTTTAAGTGTGCAGATGTCTTTTTTGAAAATTGGTTATTGATAAAACTTGTACATTTATAACCAATTTTCTATGTTATTTATTATGATATTAATAACCAATTTTATTTATAAAATTATAATTTATTTACAATTTTTTTTAAGTGTGTAGATGTCTTTTTTGAAAATTGATTATTTATAAAATTTAAATAGAGGAATGAAGCAATGAGGGTATATTTATAATTTTATTAACAATATATAGATGAATTTGATAATCTAATAATTTTTTTATATGCTAGAATGATATAATAGTAAAATTATAATAAATTAGGGTGTAAATATCTTTTTTAAAATGTTAGAGAGATTTTTGTCCCTTTACCTAAACGTTGGAGGTGTGTTTATCCTTTTCCCTAATAATATGGATACGTGGTAAATAATGAGGATACGTGTTAAATAATGAATGGACAAAAAGCTGAGCTTTCCATTAAAAAATTATATTTTTAAATTGACTATTGATCGTTTTGTTAAAGTGTAATCACATTAACACCCATGAGCACATTAAGAGGACTCGTGTATACATAGATCCCATTTTCGTAACAAATATGAACCACACGAGCAAGGAGTAGAAAAGAAAAAATCATTAGCTAGAAGAAAAAGATCAGCTGGATGCAATGGAGGCAAAATCAACGACGTCGATGGGGAGTTCTCTGGCGGTGCCTTTGATTCAGGAGCTGGCAAAAAATACACCCATGAAAGAAAATGAAATGAAGTTGTTTGGTTACTAAGAAAATGAATTGATAATTCTGGAGATATTTCCTTAACAAACTTTGATTTTTATTTTGCTTAACATTTAATTACAAAGCATCACCTGTTTATATACAATGCAATCACGGTAACTTCATTTAACTAATCCAAAGACTAACTGTAATCAAAGCTAACTAACTTCAGTACAATGCACATCATGCTTACAACCATCTTTAACTAATCTGCTGAGCTGTTAGCTGAGCTGGCACTGCTGACACACTTGCCCTGTAACTTGCTCTGTATTTTCTTCATCTTAGTCTTCACCTTCTTCTGTTCAGCATAATGAGCTGCTCTAACAGCCCCCCTCAAACTCAGAGGACAAAGATGGACATTGAGTTTGGACCTCAAGTAGTTAAACCTTACAAATGAAAGAGGCTTGGTCATTATGTCTGCAATCTGTTCTTCACTTGGTACATAGTGAATAATCAACTCACCAGCAAGAACCTTATTCCTAATGAAGTGCATATCAATTTCGATATGCTTTGTTCTTGAATGATACACAGGATTCTTTGCTAGTTCAGTGGCACTAATGTTGTCACACCATATGATTGGCTTTTCTATGCAACTTAATCCCAACTCAGAAAATAGGGATTGTAACCATGTCAGCTCTGCACTCACTGATGCCAAAGCTCTATACTCACTCTCGGCACTTGATCTGGTTATCACTGATTGTTTCTTAGAAGACCAGGATATCAAATTATTGCCTAAATAAATGCAATAAGCACCAACTGATTTCCTATCATCTAAGTCACATGCCCAATCTGCATCAGTAAAACTAGTGAGTGTTAAGCTTCCTTCTCTGAAAAATTTTAAACCATAATCTTGAGTTGCCTTTAGATATCTTAGAACTCTCTTGCATGCCATTAGATGTTGTAGTGTTGGTGCAGCTACATACTGACTAAGCTTGTTTACAGCAAACGCAATCTCAGGTCTGGTAAGTATCAGGTACTGCATTCCTCCAACTATGCTCCTATAATGAGTTGGATCTTCAAGATAGTATCCAAGTTCCCCCTGAACTATCTTTTGCAGTTTAGAGCCAGTACTCATGGGTGTATCAATGCCCTTACATTCAGTCATTTCTACCTTCGATAACAAATCTCTGATATACTTTCTCTGTGACAAGTACATACAATCTGCATCATATAATACTTCAATTCCAAGGAAATAGGATAACACTCCCAGATCCTTTAGAGCAAAAGTTTTGCTGAATTCAGTTATAAAACCTTCCAGCTCCTCAGTATTTGGACCTGTGATCAGTATGTCATCAACATATATAAGAACTATGATCATAGATGTCTTGATCTTCCTAACAAACAATGAGGTGTCAGAACTAGTAGTAGTGAAACCCCAGCTTATTAAGCATCCTTTAAGCTTGTCATACCAGGCTCTAGGAGCTTGCTTGAGCCCATACAGAGACTTGTGTAATTTGCATACAAAATCAGATCTCTGAGCATCAATAAAGCCATCAGGTTGAGACATGAAAACTTCTTCTGTTAGCTCTCCATTCAAAAAGGCATTATTGACATCCACTTGCCTTATTCTCCACTGATTCATCACTGCCAAGCTAAGTATTACTCTAACTGTAGCTGACTTCACAACTGGGCTAAATGTCTCAAAATAGTTAATCCCTGCCACTTGCTGAAAACCCTTTGCAACAAGTCTAGCTTTATACTTAGCTACACTTCCATCTGTATTATATTTGATTCTATACACCCATTTATTTCCAACCACATGCTGATCAGCTTGTCTTGGAACCAATGTCCATGTATTATTCTTAATCAAGGCATCATATTCCTCCCTCATAGCTTGTAGCCACTTTGAATCATTTAATGCTTCTTGCACAGTATCTGGTTCCTTGTGAGTAAGCACAGCAGTATAAATTTTGGGTTTGAAAATCCCTGCTTTACTTCTGGTTATCATCTGATGTGTATTTGGTTGTGTATATAGATAGAAAGAAGTGTTGCTAGGATGGTGACTTTGTATAGGCAAAGAGTGATGTGGAGGTTCTGGAATATTTTGTATAGATTCAACAATTGTTGGACATGTATGAAAAGGTGACCTGTCATTTATGGTAGCTTGTTGTGAATTCTGATCAGTTGCTGTCTGTTCTAGATGATCTGAGTGACTTGAACTACTGCTTCCAGATCTTACAGAGTTCAGATTACCAGTGCTGTTATTGACAGGCAAAGAAGAGATATGATGGATTTGCTGTGGTGTATGGGAATGAGAAATTTGAGAATCAGTTTTAGCATGACTATGAAAAACAAACTCAGTGGCATAAGGAAAAACTGATTCATCAAAGGTAACATGTCTTGCCACATAGACTCGACCTGAAGGGTGTAAACATTTGTAGCCCTTATGTGAAGGACTGTAACCAATGAATATGCACTTACTAGAATGGTAGGCAAATTTATGTTTATTGTAATCTCTCAAGTAAGGATAACAAGAACACCCAAAACATCTAAGAAAATCATAATCAGGTTTGTGTTTGAATGTCTTTTCATATGGGGTTAAAAGGTGCAAAACAGGAGATGGAAGTCTGTTGATGTGATATACAGCAGTATGAAATGCATCCCACCAGAACTTAAAGGGAAGTTGAGCTTGAGCTAAGAGAGTCAGACCCAATTCAACAATATGTCTATGCTTCCTTTCAACTAACCCATTTTGATGATGAGTGTGAGGACAAGGATGTCTAAAGATGATACCAAATTGGCTTAAAAACTCAGTGAATGGTCTATACTCTCCCCCCCAATCAGATTGCATCATCTTAATGGTTGTGCTAAACTGATTTTCAACCTGCAGTTTAAAGAGCTTAAAGACTTCTAATGCCTCAGACTTTAGCTTCAAAGGATAAATCCATGTATACCTGCTGTAGTCATCTACAAAACTTATATAATACTGATAACCATCTCTAGAAATAATGGGAGAAGGACCCCATAAATCAGTGTGTATAAGTTCTAGAGTTTTGGAGGTTTTGGTTTCAGTAATTGGAAAATGAAGTTTATGTGTTTTGCCCATTTGACAGGCCTCACAGATGTACTGATGCATTTGTTGCTTTTGATATGTAGGTAAATGAATAGACTTTGCTGTTTTGAGTATATGAGTTAATATTTGATGATTGGGATGACCAAACTTTCTATGAAGCAAAATAGCTTTATTAACTGAAGTTTTACAAGATGAATCATCAGTTTGATTACATGATTTCTGAGATTCTGTAACAACTCCAGAAGGAACAGAATTGAAACAACAACAAGAAAGCATAGACAAAGGTTTATTGGAACACATGTGAGAAAGAAAAGATGATGATAACTGAGAGGATGATGATGATTTCAATAACAGCCTGTATAACCCTTTCTCAGCAAGACCCTGCAGAAGTACCTGTCCCCTCAGAGAATCCTTCACAAAACAAACATTTCCAAGAAATTCAACAGACAAATTGTTATCAGTGGTAAGCTTCGAGATACTTAACAAATTTTTGGTAATGGAAGGCACCAACAGAATATCTTTAAGTACTATAGGTGAGTGTTTGTGTGTAGAATTGGAACTTTTAAAGAGAAAGGATGCATCACCAACATGAGTTATGGGCAAACCTTGTCCATTTCCAATAATGAGCTGATCTGCTCCAGTGAATTGATCTCTGATATGCATATTGGCCATGCTGTTAGTGATGTGATGCGTAGCTCCACTATCAAGATACCACCCTTCATCAGCTGGTCCTTCAAAATTTGCAATATAAGCTGCTCCAGGTACAGAATGCATATCAGATGAATGATGACTTACTGATGCAACTGATGCATTCATATCAGGTGGATGGTACCCATGATAACCAGGATATTCTGTAGCAAACGAATCTTCAAATTGTGAAGTAAAGCCAATTTGTGGATCAAAGTTAGCCATATAAGCAGACTTATGCCCTCTGCCCCTTCCAAATTGTCTGGGTTGAGGAGCATAGCCATCAAAGTGTCTGTGCCAACAAACATCAGCTGCATGTCCAGCTTTATGACAGATTTGACAGATAAGCACATTATCATCAGATCCATTTCCATTGGGCATTGAAGTTGAGCCATGATTCACATTGAAATTATGCCTGTTGTTAAGCACGGGTTTATAAGCATATGCATTCATTTGCTGTCCTCTGCCACCAGCATTACCAGTATATCCACCAGCTGGAAAACCTCTTGAGAATGAATTGAAAAACATTCCTCTTCCTCCATTTTGATTCCTATTTCCAGCATTAAATTGCCCTTGATATCCACTATAACCACCTCTCTTATTATTTCCTCTAAACTGAGAGTAGTTAGCATTCATCATCCCATAGTTTGCACTAAAAAGATCTTTAGTATTATGATTTTGTTCCATTCTTGCCTCATGTGTTAAGAGTAATGCATAAGCATCATCATACGACATTCTATTAGCAGTAATTGTTGAAGCAAGATCTAGAAATCCAGGTCCTAGGCCATTCAAAATTTGCATTAGCAGATCTTTCTCAGACACAGGGCTACCAGCACAAGCAAGCTTATCAGCAACAGCTTTTACTTTTAAACAGTACTCCTCAACAGACATATTCTCTTTTCTAAGGACATTCATTTCATACCTCAATTGCATAACTCTAGCCTCAGATTGTACTCCAAATTGTTTTTCAATTGATCTCCATGCTTCAAATGAATTTTCGCAATTAAGAACAGTATTTAAGATACCTTCACTTATGGATGACAAAATCCAGCCAAGCAAAGTTTGATCCTGAGCTCGCCAGTTGATGTAAGTTGGATTCGTGATTCTCTGTACTGATCCATCAGCTACTGTATTAGAAATGTATTGTTCTGGTATGATTTGATTTCCAGAAATAAAATCTTCAAGACGATTTCCTCTTATTGTAGTAAGAACTTGCTTTCGCCAAATCATGAAATTTGATCGATCCAATTTGACTGGAGTGCTGAACGAAAAGGAGATATGTGATGATTGATTTATATTCATTTGATTTGGATTTGATGTTGTGCTACTGGAACTAGCCATTAGAGTGGCTCTGATACCATGAAAGAAAATGAAATGAAGTTGTTTGGTTACTAAGAAAATGAATTGATAATTCTGGAGATATTTCCTTAACAAACTTTGATTTTTATTTTGCTTAACATTTAATTACAAAGCATCACCTGTTTATATACAATGCAATCACGGTAACTTCATTTAACTAATCCAAAGACTAACTGTAATAAAAGCTAACTAACTTCAGTACAATGCACATCATGCTTACAACCATCTTTAACTAATCTGCTGAGCTGTTAGCTGAGCTGGCACTGCTGACACACTTGCCCTGTAACTTGCTCTGTATTTTCTTCATCTTAGTCTTCACCTTCTTCTGTTCAGCATAATGAGCTGCTCTAACAACCCACTACAGTTCCATCACGTTTTATTGTCAATGATGAGGACCATGTTCCGCTCATCAGCTCTTCAGAACAAGTACTCATTCCAGTCATTGACATGCAGAAGTTGCTCTCTGGAGATTTCATGGATTCAGAGCTTGGGAAGCTTGACCATGCCTGTCGAGAGTGGGGCTTCTTCCAGGTACATATCTCTGTCGTTTCGGTTCTTATTAGCTTTTAAATTTTCTTAGAATGAGGAATGATAGTTTCTATTCCTTTAGAGTTCATTTTTCACCGCTTGAGATCCTGATAAATTCTGTAATTGTTTTTTTATTTATAGTGTTAAAAAAAACGAAAAATAATACGGTGAATAAGCATTATAATTACTAGCCGTGATATGCTTAAACAATAAAAGAAAGACTCTACGGTGCTTTAATTTGCATGTAGTTGGTGAATCATGGAGTGAGCAGTTCATTGGTGGAGAAAGTGAAGGTCGAGATACAAGAGTTCTTTAATCTTCCAATGAAGGAGAAAGAGAAGTTTTGGATGCGACCGGGAGAAACCGAGGGATTTGGCCAGAACTTTGTTGTGTCTGAGGAGCAGAGGCTTGATTGGGCATACGGCTTCACTATGTTCACTCTGCCAGCATATTTGAGGAAACCCCATCTTTTCCCCAAGTTGCCTTTTCCACTCAGGTCCAATTCTTTAATTTAATTTCAAATTATTGGGTCCGACTATGGTACCGTCCTCCAAAAGTTTAGGCACCATCAGATTTTCTGACCATTTGACAGTGTCTAAGATTGAGATTAATTTTTTAATTAATTAATTAATTATCTACCTCAAGGTTCAAATACTTTTGCCATCCATGTAATAATAACTGAATTATTTTTATGTACATGCAGAGATACCTTGGAAGCTTGGTCAGCAGAACTTGGAAATCTTTCTCAAAAATTACTTCGCCAAATGGCAAAAGCACTTGGAATAGATGCCAATGATGTAAAAGCGTTGTTTGAAGAAGCAATGCAAACAATGAGGATGAATTACTATCCTCCATGTCCAAAACCTGAGCAAGTTATCGGCTTTAATTCTCATTCCGATGCCTCTTCAATTACCATTCTCCTCCAACTCAATGAGACGGCTGGCCTTCAAATAAAAAAAGATGGAATGTGGGTTCCTGTGATACCCCTCCCTGATGCTTTTATCATTAATGTTGGTGACATTTTGGAGGTAATTCTTTGTTATTTTCTATAGCCTATAATTGCCTGCTTTGACTTTCTTTTTTACGAAATGATTTAAAGTATAAATTTTTATACAAATTGATATGACATAAATACGATTGGTTGAATAAAAATACTATGACTCACGTAATATTACAGGTTTTCACTAATGGAATTTACCGTAGTATTGAGCATCGTGCAACCGTAAATTCAACTAAAGAAAGGTTATCTATCGCGACATTCCGCACTGCAAAACTGGATGCAGAATTGGGCCCAGCACCAAGCCTTATTACACCAACGACTCCAGCGATGTTTAGGAGAATTAGTATGTCAGATTACATCAAAGGCTTTTTGTCTAGCAAGCTGCATGGAAAATCAAACGTTGATCACTTGAGAGTTCAAAACGAAGACAATAAAGGCTACTGATAGCTTGTGGAAATTAATCCTAGAGTACATTACGATAAGAGAATAAGGGAAATAAGTTGAGTTGTATTCAGCTAATCATGACCACGTGACGTGGTCAATTTGTATTCATTCACTTTTGTGCTGCTATTGGCGGAAATTAAGGACTAAGGAGCATCCGAAGTTAGTTGTACTAGTGCGTAAAATCCTAATTCCTCAAATAAAAACCATAATAAAATACACAATAAATTATCCACATAATTTTTTTTTCCAAAAAGATTTTCTAAACTTTTTTGTTTCGCTATGATATTTATAAGATGAGCTATGGAAACAACTCACTCCATACTTTAAGAGCTGAGTCTTCTTATTAAGATCACTATAAATAAAATTTGTTAGTAAAAATCTTATCATTGGGGTACCCATATTTATAGAAGCTTTCATTTTCATGCTTACCTTAGTCGTTGGTTTAGTTTTTACATGGAAAAAAGGAGCTTTAGAGTGGTCTTAGTTTTTGAACATTCAGATAATAGCAAAAAATTAAAATAAAAAATAACATTGAGAGAATTATGAATTCTATTGAATTTTCCTTATTTGATTGAATAACCTCAAATTCATTTATTTCAATTACATTAAACGATCTTTCAAATTGGTTAAAATTCTCTACTTTATAACCACTTTTTTATGATACCAATTGTTGTTTCATTAATCGGCTCATAGTTCGATTTTGACCGAAAACTGGACAAAGTTGTTAGGGAATATTTTCTAAAAAATATTTAATTAATTATTGGCTAGTTTTTTGTTTTTGAGAACACGTACTTTTTCATAAGACAAATCACTCGCCGCCAAGTTTGATTGAGTTGTGGCGCTAAGATGCTTTTTGAAAATATCATTCAAAATATGTTCAAAGATAATGGTGGGCTGGGGTAAAATATTGTTCACTAGAGATTGGTGCCCCATCATAAAACTGAAGCCCATTATTTCCCACATAACTAGTGCTATCATTTGATTTTTTTTTTAATTAAAAAAAGAAAGAAAGATGAAATGCCACTAGCCCATGATTATATTTATGGACCAAAAACAGTTTGGTCCTCTCAACAGAGGTTTATGAATAAGGAAAACCCATGGTGAACGAAAAGATCCTTTGGCCCCCTAGTTTGTGTTTTAATTGCACAAAAGACGGTAAGAGTTTGAATTGTTTTTTCGAATGAGCTTGTCGTCCAAATAATTAATCAAGTCTTTGTCATCACTTCACTGGGAAAAATATAAATGTATAAACGTATTGATTTGAAGGTCAGTGAAGTAGAAGATTACACACTTTGTTATATTGCCGAAAGCAAGCACAAGTTCTTCCATTAACTTAATGTCATTTCGTTCTCACTATTTTTGCCCATATATGACGTACAACCAGATCCAGTTTCCCTTGCTTGGCTCTCTAGTTTAGGATAAGATATAGTTGACTTAATTTCACATCAAGAATCTGTTGAATAAATCATGACACAACACCAAGTCCTACAAAAATGGAATAAAATGGAATCTTATTATAATTATTATGTTTGATCTGCTATTCAATTCCGAACGCTTAGCTAGTGATGACAACAAAGTTATATAGTCTCTTGATTTGTGGTCCTAATTTTGTAGATGACATATAACCTGATATTGAGTTCCACATACAAACATGCTTCAACATGCATAAACACTTGAATTTAACTAGCTTTTCTTTGGGCTAATAATTAAGTGAACTTTTCTTTTTATGTGTAACAATAAATAAATTTAGCACTATATGCCTTTCATATGTAAGATCATTTAGATTTGTCATGTGAATTTAATATAAAAATCTCGCTTTTTTGTGTGTTAATTATAATTTTATTTTGTGTTGAGAGATTAAAATTTAAGAGTAAATGTTCGTTTAATTCTTATATTTTGATTTAAGTGTCGTTTATATTTACGTGTCCTTGTATTTAAAAAAATAACTCAAGACACCTTATCGTCAATACTCCTACCCTTACTTTTTCTTTCATTTTATCATAACATCCTTGCAATGATATTCTTGAGGATGTTAACAAAATAATAATAATAATAATAATAATTTATTAAATTAGCCTTAGAAGTAACATACAAATTTACCTAAATTTATGTATTATTATTTTACTTTTAGAATTTATGTGATAAAGTAATTTTTTATAAAATAATTGTTAGTAAGATTGTTGCAACGATATAAACATTTCTTTAAGTTGAATGATATTAGTTTTTTTTATAAGTAATTATTAACTAGATTGTTACATGGGTGAAAAAAATACTAGTTCTTCGATACTAATTTTATTGCTTAATTTTCTAATAAATAATTATTGGTTAATTTGTTAAAATTAACATTTTAAAAGATAAATTAATTAATGTCAAGAATATTGTTGTAAGAATATTATTATAAAAAAGTAACATATTTAACCAAAGGTTGTTTTGAGGTATTTTTTAAACTATAGGGATTAAACGGATACTTAAATCAAAATATAGGGATTAAATGAGTATTTATCCAAAAGTTAAATCAAAACTTTAAAAATATTAAGTTATAACTAAATATGCACAGCATGAGAAGATTCAGAACAGCTTGACCTTAAGAAAGATTAAACTAACTTTTAGCCAAGCGTCAACTCAAATATACTCCTTCTATCACTTTTGTAATCCTGAAGAAATTGTTTCTCTTTGCTTAGTTATGGGCGCTCATTTCTGTTCCAGAGAATTCACGGTCCTTCATTAGCAATAATGCAAAATCTCTTTTCTCATCACCATATATATAAATGACCTTTGGAATTTATCAGCAGACTATTTTATGTTTTGTGGCTCCAAAGATGCCAATGATCATAGAACAAATTAAATCGGAGCTGTAGTGACATTTCTCCACTCCTTCAAATTATTTCAAAAAGGCTAATGGAACACTGAACAACTTAATGATGTTTTCCATTAGCGCCCTAACATACATGCATCATTGTATCAAGTTAATGATGATCAATTGATCATGATTATATCATGGCCGCGTATCGCTTACATCGATGATTGTTACAATATTTTGAAATCCCATACACAATGACAGTACATGCCACTTACTCATTATCCAAGCTTATATTATTTGGATGCCCTAACCCTATGTCCCAAGTCTACATTCCGCTGACTATGCACCTAGCAAAAACTAGTGTGTAATTATATTTATTTATCTATTTTTTTTGAAGAAAAATCAATTTTTTGGCTTTTTTACCTTTAATTATGTAATATGATCCCATATTTGTATTTCGTAGTGGTTACACTGTGAAGTAACGTGAAGTCATAGATGGGATTTTAGTGTATTACGCATTTCAATCATGTTGTTACTGAAAAATGACTTGTTATAAAAAAATTTCTTCTGACGTCAGTACACTAATTCTCACATCAAATCATTGGCTGAACATTTCATATTAATCATGATACCAATATCAAAAGTTTAGCCTTACAATATATATTTTTTGTTCCATTTCATCAAATCTCAATAGAGCATAGTTATAGTGTTCGATCGTGCTTAGTTAAAAGTTAATATTATTAGGTCTAGAAAAGTTAGTATCTATATCTATGCATATATGTGTGTGTACACACACACACACACATATATATATATGTATATGTATGTATGTATATATGTGTGTGTGTGTCATTTTCAGTTGCAGGCATCCTTATTATTATTATTTTTTAATACGAACATGTTGTGAAACTGTATAATTTAATAGTCATTTTTCAGTGCATTATAAAATCGTGTAGTTTAATAGTGTGCTATACTAATTTTGTTAAACTGCACAGTTTAACAACATGTTTACGTGAAAAAAAAAATGAGGGTACCCACACTATAGAATTATTATATACACACACACATAATAATAATAATAATAATAATAATAATAATAATAATAATAATAATAATAATAATAATAATAATAATAATAATAATAATAATAATAATAATAATAATAATAATAATAAAAAGAAGGGATCAAAACAATGTGTTACATCCACTATTGCTATTAATTTTTTCTATCTAAATTCGAATGGTTGTGTCTCCATCAAAATTGTTTTAAAAAGCCTCCACTAATACACATTGTGTGGTTTGGGCTTTTCCTTATTAGTCATAATACATTATTTATTATTTATTTCCTTATAATGCATTTTGCTAGGTTTTCCACTCAAAGGTGAGGCAACTTATAATTATTTATATCCTTCATCCTCATTGGTTACAGCTTGTGAAGTTGATGAATTTTCTTAATCCCTAATGATATCAACAAGAAGAAGATATAGTCCTCTACTTCTTGTTAACGAATGACCACCTCAAACGATCAACAAGATTATTTATTTACAGAATAATTCAGTTGATCTACTTAATCCCAATATTTGTTGGCCCACTTCTCGAATAGTCATCATTTTAGCAGTTATTATCTGTGCATCGATCAATTATTCTAGCCATTGAATGTGTTGTGATTTAATTTGAAAGTTGAAAATAGCGATCGCGATAAAACTCCTCTTCTGCTTTATATATATAGAGAGAGAGAGAGTAGTGAATGCACCTTATAAAGTAGTGAATGCAGTAGGAACAAGTGTAGATTATAGAAACGAAAAGAGCAAGTAACGAAGGGAACATGAAAATCAGCAAGTGCATGCCACACAGTTAGTGGGCAAGAATTTTGGTTGGATTGAATTTGTCTCCATGATGCTTGGACACAGTTGACTGATCGGTGTACGAAATGATGGTTGTCAAAATACAGGAATGAATGCATGCTTGAGGGACGCCAAAGGGGACTGGCTACTTCAAATATTTCAATGGGTGAATTAATATCAAAGGTCTTTATCAATTGAAAAGAGGATAAAATGTGACCCTTTTTGTCAATTGATTTGATCACTTTAAAATGGGAAGCATGTACAACTGCTTCTACTTTAAAAGAGTTATATTCAAACTATGCTCATCTATGGTAATCAAGTTCTTGGACTCTTTTCCAATATATTGAGCTCTTTGTCTTCTTTTTTTTGGGTCCCGATTTATGCTTTATTAATTATTAGGTGTTTTTTTTTGGGTGAAAATTTATTGCTTTGCTGCTAAATTCATTACAAATTATAATGGTTAATGAATAACTTTTAAAAGTGATTACTTTCTTTAATGCCGACATTTTGTTAGCTATCTTTGCCCTAACGGTTAGTATTTATTTGCAAAAGTTGTGGAATATATATGGAGAATAATATGTCTAATCCATATTATGATTTCTTAATGTGATAAACAATTTTTTAGTTACACCATTGTATAATCATGGCACATCATTTAAAATCTAAACTTTATAATAACAAAAAAATC
>NW_006261964.1:6222147-6292066 GCF_000493195.1 Citrus x clementina | reverse complement strand
AGAGAAAATTTTTTTTTTCTGTTTTTTAGTTGGAGTGTGCCCTAAAAAAGTCTTATTGTAACTAAATGAAAATTAAATAAGTAATCAGCCACAGGGGCGAGTCCAGGATAAAACATTCCGTGGCCAAAAGTCATTAAAGTAAACTTGTAGGGGTCATAATTAAAAAAAGAGTATGTAAATAAGGGGGTAAATTGTCAAGCTGACATAGTTATGGGGGATACATTCATTAAAAAATAAATTTTTGGAAAAAAATCAGAAATATAAATATATATTTATTTAAAAGGTAGGTGATGGGCTAATATTTGAGTGGGATTATTTGCACTCTAAAAAGTATTTTGATCACTCATTTATTTTAAAAATATTTTTTTTTGCATAAATATCTTTTAATGAAATTACTAAAAAGGACACAATTACTTAAAATCAAAATTACTTTACATATCCATTTATTATAATCCCTAAATCATTAAATTCTTCGTCAATTTCTCATTTGCAGCTCGTTGAAGATACAAAACTAAAATAGTAAATTCTTCATTACTGCACGGATCAACACCCAAATGCTTTCAGCAATGAGTTTTTATACAGATCATATTAATAAAAAGAAATAGATTCCATAAGTTATGGCCTAAAATTGCAGGCAACATTGAAAGTTCACTTAGCAAGAACAATGATTCATTAAAGTATTAAACAATTTCTGCAACTCTTACCCATTGTGTAAGGAACTCAGACTTTTTCAGTGAGATCAGTCATCAATTAATAGGACGCCAAGAGCCATAAATCTATTCTTGAAATATTTTAATATATTTTGAAAAAATTGTGATCCCTTTCTTCAGATCTTATCTTCTATGTTTGTTTAAAGAAAGCAAAACCAAGAAATAAAACACAAATAAAACGTAGAAGAAGAGAAGAATAAGAATGATGTGGCTGTTGTAAAATAATTAAGGTTATTTTTGAGTTTTAATAAAGTATACATGGTAAAAGTTTAATTTTTAACTTTTACATGTGGGTGTCTGAAAAATGAAGTATATAAAGTAGATTTTGTAGTGTAAATAGCTTCATGGATTATACTTTTAACCCCCAGCTCCAGAAATCAAATTCGGTTGGCTAACTGAAGTAAACTGCTTGAAAATCATTTTATCAAAATAAGAAACCATAATAAATTCTCTCCAATTTAGAGCACATGATAGATAAAGTAGATAAATAAAAAAATACTACTCCTTCATTGTTCAGATTGGTCATTATCTATTTTACAAATACAAAAATACATGCACAAAATAAATATATTTGTGTCATTTTAGATTAGCTTGAAACCACATATTTTTTATAGTATTTTTTTTAAAATTGACAAGCAATGTCACAGTTTACCACCCCTAACTGTTTGACACCAATTAGATGTTCATATAAAAATAAGAAATCCAAAAAGATAAGAATTTATTGCTGAACAGTGAGATAAATTATAATTGTTAATTCAGTGCACAAACAACATCAGCTCAGCTTTTTAATCCAACCAAAAACAAATTCTTTCGTCCATTTAAGGCACGTGATTGTTCAAGAAATCAAACATTTATCTCTTTTACAAACACCGAAGTGCATGCCCCAGCAACTCAACTAGGGTTCGGTCTCAAAGAAATAGCTGCCCTCGTTTTGCATGTTTACATCATTTTTGCTGTGCTTTAATTTGTTACTTTCCCTATTAGAAAAAAATCCCATAAATTTCATAATTTATTTGATTCTTTTTTTATACTCTGCGGTTTTACTTTTTTGATTCTTCCTTCATCTTTGCGTTGTAACTATTTATATTTTATACTTTGTCCTTTTGTTTTTCCGCACTGGTAATCATCATAATCAACGAATCTTTCTCCCTTTATTTTCAAAAGTAGAGAATTAAGAGATCCAAAAAAGTTAAAAAAATGGGATCGTAAAAGATCTTTGGCACTAATTAGGGTTGAACTACGTAGAGGCCTGAAAGACCCTGGCCACCTCAGGATTAAAAAGTTAAAAGTTACACACACACATATATATATATAGAAATGTTTAAGTCCTAAATTTTAAAGTGCGAAAAACTTTTAAAATCGCATGGTTTTAAAGTCTTAAACTGTAAGCCTTTAAAGCCATGCGGTTTTAAAGTTTTTCCGCACTTTCCCACACTTTAAAATCTCTTACCAGAAAATTAATATATATATATATATATGTGTGTGTGTGTGTGTGTCTATATATATATATAGGATTTCCCTTTTTATATATTTTACAAAATGTCCCCTAATATTTTATATTTATTGTTGTGTCCCCCAAGGTTTATGATTTCCCTATTATGATCCCCATAGATGACCTCTTAGTTTAACGAATTTTATGTTAAGAGTCTACTTAAACTATACTTTACTTAAACTATAACATTTCTTTTTATCCGCATCCAAACAAAAAGCCTTATTCCACCACTGCAATTAATTGATTGGTAGTTCATGTTTTGCATTTTTCTATCACTTCCATTATAGAGCCTCATCCTATCACTAGGCTAAAGATTTCCCACCAAATAATATAACGACGCCCGTTATCGGTGCAGCAAAAATGGGAGAAAAAAAAAAACAATTTACTTTACCTTTGATTCAAATAAATTTGATCCCAAATTAACCAATTTTTTTTTCCAAGCATTAGTTAATTCTATTATATTTTTCATGGAATATTTTATAGGCGACGATACACAACGTGGTGACGGGCAACTCGCAAGCTTGAATATAACGTAATTGTGATTGGAAGAGCAAGCAAATGCGCATGGTTAAATAGATGTGATTCTGTACCATACTATATAGCTAGTCTGAATTAAATATTTAAAACTCTAAAGGGGTGAAGCAGAATGGAAACGAAGTTGCGATCCGATGCAGCATTTAGGTCAACTAGTATTATTTTGTATAAAAAATCATATGTACAATAGATAAAAGATTTACTTTTTCAGTACATTCTGTTGTGAACCTTGACCTAATTGTGCAGAAAGAATTTGGGATGTGCACATCCATTTATATGTCACACTACTAGTTCAAGAAAAGAAAAAGAAACAAAAGAATAAAAGAGAATGTTTATCTTTATTTATTTATTGTTTAAAAAGGTAGTGATGGGTAAATTTTCATTATACTTTTCTGAGGATTTGAACCACTATCTAAATAAATTTACTTAAAAATTAAACAGTCAGTCTTTTCGCAGAATGTGTTTTTCAATAAAAGATTTTAAAATACAGAAAAATTTGAAAAAAAAATTTTTTAAATTGTGGAATTTAATAGTATTATGAAATTAAACTTTAAAATTGTATAGTTTTTAAAGTTTTCTTAAGCTTTCCCACCTTTTAAAAGTACGGAATAAAAACATACACACACACCATGCTATATATATATATTTTATAAAAGTCAAAAGACTTCAGTAGCGTAACGCCCACAAAAATGTTTTTGGGGGGGGGGGGGGTTGGGTCTGATAAGATGGACGCTTGTCTTTCATCAATAATTAATTAATTAATTGAGGAAACCTTTTTAATTTTGATATAGTTTTTCTTGTCTGGTGTGATTAATGAGCTTATAAGCAAGCTAATTAAGTAATAAACAATTTGACTTTCATTAGTTGTTGGTTTTGATTAAGGGGCCATATTTTGACTTTAGATATACTCCATATTATCAATTGTTAATTAAGTGGAATCTTAATCTCATCGATCATGTAGTTTCCAATTTCGAATTTCTACTCTTTCTAATTTTTTTATTATATTTCGATGAATTGGATTAACATGCAAGAACGAAAAGGCGTATAAAAGAATATTTTCAATGTATTCGATCAAGTCATCATATACTATCATGAATATGTACCAAAACTTAGTTGATTTCACAATATTATAAGAGATATGTTGCAGGTTAATTGTATATGATAATGAAATGCTAATGGATCCAACCCACTTCCAAACCTGAGTTCAAACCTAAATATAAAATCAACCGCATACTCTTGATACATGATATTGTGGGTATTGTTAGCAGTCTGAAAGAAATTTCAATAGAGGCAATTTGATATCCACTAGCCAATATTGTTCATGCAGACTTTTGTCATATGTATAAAGCAATGATGGATTACATTGCACACCATTAACTTAAAAGTATATATTTTTGTGAACCAACACTCATTTTATTACATTAAAGTAAGCATAAAAGGGGAAGATGGAGTAAGAAACTAGAATAAGGCACCATACAATGATTTGGAGAAAAAGAAAAAGGAAATTAAAAAGGCAGATATGATGCATTAGTGGGATGTGCATTAATTTACTACAATATTTTTTTGGTTAGAAAAAAAAAAAGTAGACTTAAAATGAAAGGTTACATAGAAACGGAATCTCATGTTCTTACAGAATTCGAAATTGGTCTATCCCTCTTTGGTGGAAAATGACAATACTTTTTGGCTTATCAGCAGTTTCAAAAGAAACATACTTTTTGTATCTATCTTTTTTTTTTTTTTTTTGTGTTGGTGAAGGTGTTAACTACAAATATACTTTCAATGACAGTCTCTTTTTTTTTTTTTTATCAACCTATTTTATTTCAATAATAGAGTCACCTTTTGATGCTCCTAAACTCTTGCGCTGCTAAAAATGCGTGCATTGCGTTAAGTTACTTAATTACTACAACTTTATCTTTTACATAATTTAATAAAGCCAAATTATTTCCAACCACCTCTTGAAAGTACTAGTAGCAATTACAAGTTTATGATATATCTTGAAATGACCTCAAATTTTAATTTTATATCAACTAGTCATTTTTCTGTTAAAGAATATTAGATAATAGACTATTTTATTCATGAATTCATTTTAAAAAGTAAAACGATGTTTTGGGCGGCTCTAGGAGCAAAATGGTCTTAGAATCTTTAACAGTGGTCAATGGAGTCAGTAGAAAAGTGAATGATTGATATACACTTTAAGTGGTTCTAAAGTATTATTAGAAACTCATGGTAGCTAGTTACACTTTTCATATTCTTGAGGTGGTTGTGAGATAATTTTCCTTTAATAATCTAAAAATGATTTGAACAAATGATCAACAATAGTTCTGCTAATGAAAGTCTAAAGTTACAATTCATTTTTGTTTGAAAGAAAGTAGTAATACCTAATAGATCGGTACATGTTTTGCTTTTAATTTACCAACTTTCTAATAAAACCCTCATATGAATTTAATCACGTTTAAATCGATTAAAATGAAAAACTAAATTAGAAGTTAAGTTTCATGCATTTATGGTAAAATCTTTTAGGTTGATATAAGAGGTTTGGGCATGAGTGAGAATGAAATCTTAATTATCAATTATGCTATTTTTTGATCTAGTGAGTGATTTAAGATAAGGGAAAATGACACGTAGCTCCCTAATTTTTTTAATTACCCATTATATGTCTAGCATTGTAATTTTAATATTTAAACTTTATTGTTGAAAGATAAATGTGATTTTTTAACATATAAAATTTTCTTTATCTTTTGAAAACTGCATCCCATTAGTCTCTAGTAAGCTAAAAGTTATAACAGTAAAAGAGAACCCAAAAAATGCGTTTTTTTTTAATTTTTTATAATGGATAGTTAAAAATAGGGTAAAAGCTTGTTTAGTCCCTATATTATAAGGTTAGTGTCCATTTAGTCCCTGTATTTTTAAAAACACCTCAAAACGTCCCTGCTACTAAATATTGACACTTATGCCATTATTTTTTATTATTTTTAACTTATTTTTACAATATTACATTTTTACAATAATATTTCTTTTTTGGATATTAATAAAAAAATTAAATTATCAAATTAAACTCAAAAATAAAATAAAAACAAAAAAGGTATATATTAATTTTTGTGGAAGCTCACGTATGTCTAAAAAATTAATATCGTAAAAAATTACATTTATCAATTTTTTTAGAAAAATTAATATTTTAACTCAAGAGTGTGTTCCACAAAAATTAATATATATATTTTATTTTATTTTATTTTTTGGTGTTAAACTGGTAATTTATTTTTTTCTTTTTAATAATGTCTAAAAAAATTATTATAATAGGGTTATTTTTTTCTTTTTAATAATGTCTAAAAAATTATTATAATAGGGCAATATTATAAAAATAAGTTAAAAGGAACAAAAGATAATGGCGAAAGTGTCAATAATTTAATGGTAGGGATGATTTGAGGTATTTTTAAAAATATAAGGACTAAACGGACACTAACTTCAAAATATAGGGACTAAACGGGCTTTTACCCTTAAAAATAAATTAAAAATCTAAACAGTAAATATGAGAACAATGGGGACCCAAATACTGTTCATCTCCCTTTGGATAAAATTAGGACTTAACTAAATTAATAATTTTTATTTATTCAATTTTAGTGTTAGGAGAAAATTTTCTAAATTAAAGGCAAAAATGTGTATTCTAACTTTACATTAGGAGAAATTCGTTTTCTGAAGACAACGATGCACGTGGAGAGATTCAAATCCTTTACCTCGACAATGAAGAGAAGATGTGTCAACTGTCAACAATAAAGCTAAAGAATAGTGACGAAAGTTCTCTCCTAATTTCTTCTTTTCCTTTTTTTTTTTTTGGCACTTCATACGATTATTTATATAGTTAGAATCCAACCATTCACAACTAATTCGATATTTAAATTAACAATGTAGTGTAATACTATGTGGAATTTTTATCCCCTTCCAATATTAAGGGTGACAAAACCTATTGTAATCAAAATTCGATTTTATCTAGATGATACCCAAAGTACATTCCAGTTAGATTCCTTCAGCCAAGAGGCACTTTTAAGCTATAAATTGTCCCTTAACCCTAAAACATATTATACAAGCTTCTTGAGTTCTTAATCTTTGATTTCAAATTTAGGGTCATCCTTTTAAGCCCCACGAAAATTTGCTCCCTTTTGCTCAGCACTGTGCTTCCCACTACTAATCAAATGTTTTTGCAGCCCCTTCAAACACCCCAAGAGTTGCTGTTGTTGTTTCTTTGTCCCCCTCTTTTCTCAGTTTTATTTTACAGAATCTGAAGTTGCACAATGGCAAATTCTTTCTTGTTTCAAAATTCTAAGTCCAAATCCTGACAGCAGTAATAGTATGTTATCAAGTGTTTATAAGTGCTATAGTCAGATGAGTTAGTTGTCAAAAGGCTAAGGTAATAAGAAAAAAATCTATTACTCTCTTTAGATTAGCTAAATTACGGGTAGATTCTTTTATGCAAAATTTAACATCAGAAAATTAGAAGATAAGAATAAGACAAAGATAAAAATAAAACTAATCAACACAAATATCAATTGGTAATCAACAAAACTTCTTAAATTCTCCTTATTTCTTCATCTAAAGCACGTAAATATTTCTTTAGGGTGTGTGTGTGTATATATATATATGTGTGTATGTATATATGTTAAAATATAAGAGAATAGATAAAGGCTAAATCTATTTTTCAGCCTTTTATCACTTTTGAAATTTAAATACGACTAACTAATGGGGTAAAGTCCTCTAAATAGTAAATACACAGAGATTTTTACTTGTTTTATATATAGAGCAAGAAGATTTATTTGTTCCCGTTTTTTTTTTTCTTTTTCTGTTGTAAAAGATAATTTCTAAATTAACAATGATGCATCAAAAGGTTCGAACCCTGCATAATCCCACTAAGCAATTAAATGATAAAATGTGGGGGGATAATTGTGTTAGTGGGGGAAAACATAGAAAGGGTCAATTGTTTGCAAACGTCATCCACACTAAAATGAAAAAGTACTGGCGAATTTTTATTCAATTTCCTTCACCCAAAACCCCACTTAAAAGCTAATGAATATTTTGGGCTTTTAACACTGTACAAAACAACTTGTTAATAGTTTTATGACAGCCCCTAGAGTCCTGCTTCGTTGGCATGCAACATCGATTATTCTGGCAAAGAATCTATACACGTGTTTCCAACGCACCCAAAGACTGTCCACTTCTTTAGTCTATGTTTTGCCACGTTCAATTTGTTAATTCTCATTTGAATGGCAAATTGTTGAATTTTAGAACGCTAATTAGTTGTTTAATAAATTAATCTCCATAAGTAATCCACGTGGCTACCACTGAGATGCAATAGGCTCTCATATGACTACGCTAAACAAGATGATGATGCTAAATATTAGCCAAGAATTTAGGTTTTGTTGATTTATACACAGTTAAAGGTTATATGGAAGCTATTAACAATATTTATTATTCAAATGCTGCTGACTCTTTAATATTGTGTGATATATACAATAGTAATTACTAAAGATGTAAAAATAAGAGCATGGTCTCGGGGACCTATTTGATACAAATTTGTAAACTTGTTAGTAAAAGAAAAATTGTAAAACTTTTGGAATCCCAATGTTATTATCCCAATGCTAAAATCAAGAATGCGGAATTCATTGATATACTCAATTGGCTGGCAGAATTAGGTAACAGAACACTACTACTTTGAAGAGTTTTAATTATTGGTTCAAAAATGAGAGAAAAGCCTTGGCAATTAAAGTTGATTGGACCATAGAACACATATGAAAATTATTTCCATTAAATTAAACTGATTTTTTGAAAATGTTTAGGTCATAAATCCCATTAATCAATAAATTAGTGTACCACAATTTAGCTTTCATTTTAGATAATACAATACTATATAGAAAATTATCAATCATCCATCTTAAGTTTAAGAATAACTTGTTATTAAAAATATTATAAAAGCTTGAATTTGTTCAAATTTTCACCTTAAGTTTGTAATTTGTATCAACTATCTATTAAAAATAAATAAAATCACCTTTACAAAATAATTATTACTATAATTTGTGTTTAGACTTGTTTTGTCATTTTGTAAGGGTAATTATGACTTTTTTGTGAATAATCGATTCAAATTACAAATTTAGGGTAAAAACTTAAATAAATGTATTATTTTTCATAATGCAGAAAACTTAAAGTGGATGATAGATAATTTTCCTATTACATATTGGGACTGCTCATGCTTACAACGTACAACTCTGGATTTCAAATAATTATTCCTGTTTATTACACCATTTTTTTTATAAAAAACAATTTCCTGATTCAAGGCGGAATCAATAATAACATATCAAGTTAATTTACTTAATTGTTTAATGCAAAGAAACGTCCCCACTTACATAAAATGAAGCTTTGCAATTACTATTACTTAATTTGCTGTGAATTGTGGAAGATGAGTTAGCAGTGCAGAAATGATCATGGGAGCGGGGACGTGCATGAGGTTCCCAACTTAAACTTATTATTCATTGATTTTAGCTTCTGGTCGAAGTGCTTTGCCCACTCCCCAATATGCTTACGTTAATTCGTTTCTTTATATGGGAATATTCTCTGCTAAGATACCTTACTAGAGCATCTTCCATTTGAGGTTTCTGTAGGGTGAAAAGAAGAGACACTTTTGAAGGAAAAGAAGCTGAACATTTATTCGAGATCACTTTGTTTAATTGATTTGACTATTTATATTCTAACAACTTGCCCATAATGCTTGTGTTGCTTTCCAAATCGCTAGCGCCACGTATATTATCAATTATGCCCCATTTGATTGCATGGCTTATTCTTGGCCTTAAGAAAGATATGCAAAGAAAAGCTTATACAATTTCTTTGCCATCAAAGTCAACACTATTTGATTTTCCTTGAGGAACTCAAGCTCTTTGATTAGTGTGAACAAACCGTACGAAAAAGTTTTTTTAACCGAATTTTTATCCGCCAAAACTACCGAAAATTAATGTTTTTCACTCAAATCAAACTAAAATTGGGAGAGGGCGTATTGTCTGCCAACCGTCTTTAGACGATGGTCCAACGCCCGGATTTGGTTTAACAAAATTTCGGGTTAATTTTTATTATTTTTCTTTCTCAATTTGCCCTAGAAGATGCATCTCAAATGATTTAAAATTCAGTAAGCTGAAGTAACAGAAAAATATGTTAGCATAATTTTGGAATATCTCTTTCTGTGATAGAATTTCTAGCCGTTGGTCAGCTAGCAGTTGATTTGAGAAAGGTCGAGACAAGCTATTAATTTGTTGTATTTGCTTGCGTATCTGTGTCATGACTCTTATCCTTTTACATATAAATCATAACGAACATCAGAACCAAATTTTCGTAAGCTATATTCATTACGTGTGAAGAAAAAGAAAATTAAGATAATTCATATAAATAATATTACAAGTTAAAAAAAAATGATTATTTTCTATTTCTGTGACCAAATGTTGATAGCTCCATGAGTTAATATGATGCTACGTGAACGCAGAATATTGGACATACAGCTTGCATTCAGTAATCGCTACGTCTTTTGTGTTCATATCAAGCATCCTATATGTATATCTATATATATATATATATAATATAATCAACAGAAGCCAAGCCTATGTGGATTTTTCTTCTCTCAATCGATCAAAGGGAACTCAAAGAATTAATGGAGGATAAAACTGCAATTAAATATTAAATAATAAAAGGGCATTAATAACGAGTTTGCCTTTTTAGTTCCTCTAATTTCCCCTCTCTTTCTGGCTGCTATAGTGCTCAAGATTCAAAGCAGTATCTTAATGCTTTAACGTTCTGGTTATAAAATTAATTAAACTAAAAAGATATATATATATATATATAAAGAGTAATGAAAAAGATTCTGATAAAGGAAAAAAAATTGAATAAATTTCCTTTGCTCTTAGCATTACGAATCAAGTAAAATCTTTGCCAACCTTATCAACATCCTGCTTCGGATTATTCCCACATGCCACTAAACTTTAATTAAAAAAGGACAATAATCGAGGTGCCTGATAATCCACTCATTTAATTTTTTTTCTTTCGACTTAATTAATGATCAATAGATAAGTGGGCACCTAATTTTACTCTTCAGTTAATAATTTAATGAATAGTACCATACATCCTAAATTTGTATCATTTATCAATTTGACAGTGAGATCATACAATTAATTAACTCGAATTTTAATTAAAAAATTATCAATTATTTAATAAATAACACATTATAATAATATATTATTTAAAATAAAATTTGAGATAAAAAAATTGAAGTATCTATCATTCAATTTTCTTTCAATTTAATTAACATTTTGTGTTTATTTCAACAAGAGCTCAAATAAAAAAAAAGTATTATGTTTCAACAAGAGCTCAGATCACTACTCATTGTTTTTGGTGCTTCTATTTTCATTGATGAGTTATGCCTTTTTAATTCCTTAATGACCTAAAGCAAGTATGGTCATGTCTTCTTAGAAATATGGTTACATATATGGCATATGTTTCTGCTTAAATCGAAGCCTTCCATTAGTTGATCATATACAGACCAGTGCAACAACCGACAAGGTTTAAATTTTTAAAATTAATTAAAAGAATAATGGTGGGGTCCGTAATTAACATTTCATTTGCTTTCACATGAAAGGGAAAATGTATGATATCAGTAATAACAAATTGATTAAACTTATAATATATTCATACACTGTTAACTTGTTGCAATTTGTGAACCACCATATCTGAAATTATATTAACATTTTTTTTACTTTTTAGTGATTCATCGAATGAGAGTGCACTTTCTGATTAAAATATGTTCAAAGGTGTAAACCCACATAATATTAGAAAATCAAATTTATTAACTCTTACAAAAATTCATATAAATTTTTTCTCTTGAATAAAATGTGAAAAAAAAACTAAATACCCTTGAAAATTAAAAAAAAAAAAATCCAAAAGGGCTGCATAAGAGAATTTAGCTTTGTTTACTGGTATATTGTTGTCCAACAACTGTAATTTTTAAAACACGGTTAACAAGCTATATGTAATTTTTACTATTCAATAAAATTACGAACTTTAGAACTTATTATTTTTATTTTACAGCAATAATGACTTACAAGTTATAACAATTCAGTACTAATTAATGAAACTTTGGACTAATATTGAATATTGGATATATCTTATTGTTAATAATTAGGGCTTGACTATGGTGCAACTGTGGTACCGTGTCACAGTTGCATCTAGCCGTTGGATGCACTTGAATGAATGGAGTCCATTGACATCCAACGACTGGATGCAACTGTGGCACGGTACCACAGTTGCACCACAAGTTTTCTCTAATAATTAATCATCATTATCAACCAAATCAATATACTCTAAGTTAATAAAAGAGAGAGAATGTTTGATACGATTTTGTACATCTAATTACAAAAATGCCATCATTGCGTGTTTTTTTTTTCTTTTTTCTCCTCTATCCCCAATGATAATATGCAACAATATTTTCTTTTCTTTCTTTTTTTTTAATGATTCCATCTACAACAAGTTAGAGGAAGCAAACTCGTCTTCACTTCTCTACACGTCTCTCTTTCTTTTTTCTCTCTATATATACACACACAAACCCTCTCTTCTCGCTCTCCCTGTTTATAATTAATAATAAGCTAAGCTAAGCTAAGATAAGCTAGGCTAGCTATAGCTACCGGCCCTCTCTTCTTCATCTTCTTCTTCATATATCTTCAGAAGCAACAACAACAACAACAAACAGCAATGGTGAAGTTTTCAAAAGAGCTTGAAGCTCAGCTGATACCTGAATGGAAAGATGCTTTCGTTAACTACTGGCAACTCAAGAAACACATCAAGAAAATCAAGCTCTCCAAAATGCAACAAAAACAACACCAACATCACTGTGATTTCAATCATAATAATGGAGTGTTTGGACTCTCCATTTGCGACCCCGTTCGTTTTCTTGCCTCTAAATTTTCCCGTGATAACGAAGCTGAAAATATCATTCAGGTAACTCAAAACAACAACAACAATAATAATAATAATAATAATAATGATATGATATTATCATGATCTTCTTTTAATATATACATTCTTTTTTATTTATTTTTTTTGCCTTTTTTTTTTAAATTGGTGTAATTACACTACGCCGAATAACTGGCTAGTGTGTGTTTGTGTGTCAGGCCAATAGTGTGTGAAAAGCAAAGCGGCAATATTTTCAGGCGAAAAAAGAAAAAAAATTCTTGTTTCGGCCCATTTTTTCTCCGATATTTCGGGATTCATTTTTTTAATTTAATTTTTTTCCTTGAAATTTGATCCTCGTTGTTTCTGCTGTTTGCTTACGTACCGCCGTACCAGAACACTGCTTTCTGTTTTTTCAGGTGATTTTCTGCTTTCGTAGCTGCTAAAAAATTTAAAGTAATAACAATAACTGGAAAATATCAGCACCGTCCGATTGAATTGGGTCCCACCGGTAGAAAGAATTATTTGTTTTCGTGTAGTAAATCTCCACCGCCCGTTTCAGGAGGTCCTAAATCGTAGGACAAAAAACAAATGTTAAAAGTATGATAATAACGTAAAATATATTTTCTTTGATATATATATATGTATATATCAATTATTAATTACAAAAAAAGAAAACAAACGGCAAATATCACGAAACTGTCGTGACTAGCAAAAAAAGGAAAGCTACCCACAGACAATTAATTACAAAAAAAAAAGAGAGAGAGAGAAAAAACAGTGAAAAAGACGAAAAATGACATGCAGAGGCAGAGCTCAGGTTGTTGAAAGTAAATAAAAATAATAAATAAATAAATATATATATATCTTAATATTCTTCTGTACTTGCAGGTCAAGAGAAAAGTAATGGAAGAAGGAGATGATCATGAAGTGTATGAGACTGAGCTTGCTCAATTGTTTTCTGAAGAAGATGAGGTGTGTGTATACATACATATATATATATAAATTATAAATTAACTTATTTTTTAATTATTTTGTATTGTTATTATTAATAGGTGAGGGCATTTTTTGAGAGATTGGATCGGGAGCTAAATAAGGTGAATCAATTTTACAGGACTAAAGAGAGTGAGTTTCTAGAGAGAGGAGAAATTTTGAACAAACAACTTCAAATACTTCTTGAACTCAAGCAGATTCTCATCGACCGGCGCCGGAAACCCAGTGGTGGAATTATCCCTCGTTCTTGGACACCTTGTCCAAGAAATTCTGATATTTCCGGTGAGCTTAATTTCTTTTTTTACTTTTACGGGGGACATTTCCACGTTATAATGCATGTACTGTTACATATCTAAATAATTTCTTTAATTTTTTTATTTATTTTCATGGTCCTAATTAAATGTTTAGTTATGGAATTATCTTTTGATCGCTAATGGGTACTTTTGAATAATTATGCAAATCTGGGTAGTGGAGAATACGAGTCCAAATCAGAAAATCACTGGAAGCAAATGGAAACTTTGAGACTCCAATTGACGAAGTGGATCAACAACAACCGATGCTGTTTTTGGTCTTCATTTATGGTGCACTAATTAAATCTTGGTCCACAAAAAATAATTTTCCTGAAATGGAACGAGAGCCGCGAATAAATTATTCAAAAAATGCGAAGTGAATTCTATACTCAAGGTCCTAAAAATCTCTTCGTGTACAAATTGCATTGAAAATTTTCAAATCGCTAGTTACACGTCAAAATTAAATGACCTATTCATATTAGTCCTTAATTTGTCAAAGTTCAAATTCAATTTTAATAGATAGGCACAAGAGACATTTTGCAGGAAGCTAAAGTTAATAGCGCGGTCCAGCAATACGGATACTATCACCACGTAACTTTTTGTTTTTTGGTTGGTAGCTAGCTAAGACTTATTGTTATTGCTACACCTGTCACAGCTTTATTATATATGTTGCGTGAAAATTTGGTCTTGATTGCGACAGAAGAAAAAATTTTCAACGTATGCTTGAAATTAACTTCATTTTTTTTTTTTGGATAAATTAATATTCCAGATGGTCAAGGGGGGGCAGCCTTGAGCGGTGATGGTACTGCTGCAGCCACTGAAACAGATGATGTGATAGCAGCACTTGAGAGAAATGGAGTGAGTTTTATAAATGCAGCGAGTAGCTGGGCGAAAACAAAAAAGGGGAAGCCGAAGGTGGCCATGAGGATTGATATTCCTGCGGAGACACCTGCACGTACAATAAGTGCTGTTACATCGATGCTTTGGGAAGATTTGGTCAATAATCCTAAGAAAGAATCAGGCACTGGCAATTTCATTAACAGAAAGAAGATTCAGTGTGCTGAAAAGATGATTAGAGGTGCATTTGTTGAGCTTTATAGAGGCCTTGGTCTGCTTAAAACTTATAGGTAATTTCCAAATTTCAATTACATTAATCTTATTCATCATGCATGTGTCCTTAGGGTTTGCATTAATGATGATTTTAGTGTCAAAGGTCTACAAAAGACGTGTATATTTTTTATATTTAATTGAAAGTTATTAGTTCAAATATGCGGATGTTTGCAGGATTCTTAAGCTCGGACGTCAAGCTCTTTGTTTAAAAAAAAAAAAAATGTTAAGTGTTAATTAGACGGCCTTATTTTAACAAATATAGGGACACTAGTGCCTTTTAATGAGAACATTTCTTGGGACGTAACATAACCAAGACGGCAAGACCTTCAATTGATATGACTACCTTGTTGTTGACATTTACTTTATGTGATAACACATTCACGCACGAAAATAAAATACAAATCATGGGGTGGTGACTGGTGACAAAATCTTGCATAGATTTTTCAACGTAACATCATCAAATAATATGATCACATGAGTTTATTAGGCTTTTCTTTAATTAGTTGCTAAGATTTTATATTTCTTCTTTTCCGTAAGTAAAAAAAAAAAAAATCTAATCTTTAAACTATTTTTTGGCAGCTCACTGAATATGGTGGCTTTTGCAAAGATACTCAAGAAATTCGACAAGGTAAGGTGGTAACAATATGTCAGGCCACATCGCACATGACATTGTACATATATAAAAGGGAAATTATCACAATAAAGATATTTTAGTCATGTTGGTTTTACTTTTGGTAATTAAAGGTTTTGCTTTAATTTCCCACTTTAGATCTTCCTTTTCGTAGAGGGTTCTCGTTAAATCATTTACATAATTGTGATAAAAATAAAATTAAATAATGAGCAGTTAAATGACAATGATCAGTGTGATAAATAAATAATACATGATTTAGTGGTGATTGCACTGAACAATAAATAATGCACAGACTTGATAAAATTATAAAAAAAACTTTGTTTTTCACATAAAAATATTCTTTTTCGGAAAAAGAAAATAAAGCGTCTTTCGATCATTTTGTAGTATTGTATATTTCGGAAGATTGAATTTTGTACTTTTTATTTATTTATAGCATGTCTTAGTATACTAAACAAATACTTAATTTCTCATGTAAACAGGTATCAAACCAGAAGGCATCAGCAAGTTATCTCCAAGTAGTGAAGAGATCCCATTTCATTAGTTCTGATAAGGTAAAAAATCCCATTATAAATATTTGGTACTCTCTACTAGATCTCTACTTAATTACTATTCTGACCTCAGAAAATTTCCTTTAGTTCATATAATCATATATGAATTTGTAGCTAAATTTAGAGCATGGGAAATGCGTTATTAATTATAATAGGTAATTAATTAATCATGTGATTAAGTGCGTTATTATATTTGGTTTGATAAGGTGGTTAGACTAATGGATGAAGTGGAGTCCATATTCACAAAGCACTTCGCTAACAATGACAGAAAAAAGGCGATGAAGTTCTTGAGACCCCAGCAACAGAAGGAATCTCACATGGTCACTTTTTTTGTTGGTAACACTCACACACTCTCTCCCTCTTTCTTTTGGCATTTGAAAATTGAAAAATTCTTTCTTCAATGAATCACAGCAACACTGCATTTCTACCTTTGTAAAAAGCCGTTTCTTATTTAGGATATTCATAAATCATAAAGTAGCAGCCCTATCGCAATAGCAAAGTCACATTATATTAAAGGATGATCTCAGTGTGTATGTGTTCTAGCATTACAATTTTGGAGATCGCCACTATTAATGGCATCAACATCACTTTAACTATAAGATAATGCCAAGCAGCATTGACATTTTCAATCCCACACGAAATCTGGCTAGCAGCTAGCATTAATCCCATTAGTGGACAAAAATTTAATTTGGATTACAAAGCGAAGATAGTGCATATATTTGATTCCCCACCATATGTTTGAGGCAGATGTTTTGGAGAATTTATTGCCATGGATGATTTGAGTGATTTGAGTTTCTTTTTGTTGTCATTATTGCAGGGCTTTTTACAGGTTGTTTTGTATCATTATTTTGTGTATATGCAATTCTGGCTCACTTGTCTGGCATATTTTCCGCCAACACTGAAGCTGCTTACATGGAAACTGTTTATCCTGTTTTCAGGTGCGCATTTTATGTTTAACATAGAACAATGCACAAGGTATACTTAAAAGTGATTAAAAAAAAAAAGACAAGAAATTAGGTGCTACGATATGGCCTAGAGTCCAATCAATGACTTTGGTGGGCTTGAGCCCATTTGCATCCATCTTTGCTGGGTTTGATATGCATTGAGTCAGAACTGAAGGAAATTTTATTTTTGTTGTGCAGTGTGTTTGCATTATTGTGCTTGCACTTGTTTATGTATGGGTGTAACTTGTTCATGTGGAAGAGCACAAGGATCAACTACAACTTCATATTTGAATTTTCACCCAACACTGCACTCAAGTACAGAGATGCATTTCTCCTTTGCACCACTTTCATGACTGCTGTTGTTGCAGCAATGGTTGTGCACCTCCTCCTACGAGCTAGCGGCTTTTCGCCTAGCAAAATTGATGCCATACCTGGAATCCTCCTTCTGGTTAGCTCCATTATTGCATTAATTGCAAGAAATACTTTAGTGTGTGTGAATTTGTTGACATATGATAGTAGCAAAAGTACTCTGTTACATCCTAAATTACTAATACACTCTTATACATCTCTAGATTTCAATTTGTCTGCTCATATGCCCATTTGACATCTTTTATCGCCCAACTCGCTACTGCTTCCTTCGCATAATTCGTAACATAATATGCTCACCATTTTATAAGGTACGTTTACCTACTTTCACTTCTTCAATACAGAGATGGATTGCATATGTGGATCTAAAAGCAGCCAAATATAACATCATCTTTGATGAATGCAGGTTTTGATGGTAGACTTTTTCATGGCTGACCAACTTACTAGCCAGGTAATCACTCTAACCAGCAATCAGTGTTAAAATTTTATCTATCGAACACATACTATGGGGTAATGCAAGTTTCGAACTTAAAAGTATCGAAACTTGCTTGTGAAACAAGGCATGAAGTTTTCTCAATTACATAATCAGCTGACTGTATATTTCCTCTGTGATCATCAACAATTGTTTCTTATTTTCAGATTCCATTATTGAGACACTTAGAATCGACAGCCTGCTATTTTCTAGCTGGAAGTTTCAAAACACATCATTATGACACCTGCAAGAATGGAAGACTATACAGGGAGCTTGCTTACGTCATCTCATTTTTGCCATATTATTGGCGTGCAATGCAGGCAAACTTATACACCTAGTAGTTAATTTCTTTATTGACTTCCACGGACACACTATAAAATCTAACATTCTATAATTTGACTCTCAGTGTGCAAGGCGATGGTTTGATGAATATGACACAAACCATTTGGCTAACATGGGCAAGTATGTTTCAGCCATGGTGGCAGCCGGCGCGAGATTGACATACACTAGGCAGAGCAACTACCTGTGGTTTGGCATAGTCTTGGTGACTTCTGTGGTGGCCACTATTTATCAATTGTACTGGGATTTTGTCAAGGATTGGGGATTCTTGAACCCAAATTCGAGGAACCCTTGGCTTAGAGATGACTTGATTCTGAGGAACAAAAGCATCTACTACATTTCCATTGTGAGTCCTTTGTCTATTTTCCCAGAGTTAATCTTGGCTTTCTCGTCAAACATTTGAAAACTTATCCTAACACAGTGAGAACTTCGATTTTAGGCCTTGAATGTAGTTCTAAGAATAGCTTGGGTGGAGACCGTGATGCGGTTCCATGTTACCACTGTTCAGTGGCGTATGCTAGATTTCTTCATGGCTTCATTGGAAGTCATACGACGAGGGCACTGGAATTTCTACAGGTACTTTCTGTTTCACGCAAATTCAGTATAGATTGTGTGACAACTCGACCATGTACTAATTACACAGCCTTGTGTAACAGGTTAGAGAATGAACATCTAAGCAATGTTGGCAAGTTCAGGGCTGTGAAGGCAGTTCCGTTACCATTCCGCGAGATGGATTCTGACTGATAAGACAAGATTGTTTCTCAAAATTAATGTACATAAGTGCATGACGGTTGACAGAACATGAATGCCATATTTTTCAGCTACTTAAGGCAAGAAGGATCCGCATTTTATTACAACAATGTGGAAGAAAATCCTTATCATTCACTGATCACAGATCCAACTCAATTTGTCAATTGTAAAGCTCCAAGTGTTGTAACGTTGTAATAAGGATGAAACAAGAAAGCAGCAACTGTGCTTGTACATTAGGCATTCTAACTTGGATCGGCTTATACCAATTAACAGAACTGATCTGTCGGACCACTATTCTTTTTTTTTCCCCGCCATTTAAATAAACTTTAATGTGTTTGAAAACTAGACGGTCTACAGGTGTGTGATCTCATTTTAAGTTCCTGTAATGATAGTAACTGAAAAGATCCCCGATAGAGCAAACACATGGACAAATCACTAAAACATCTACGGACAACACTAACAAACAAAGACAATTCTTAGCATACATTGAAAAAAATACTAATAGCAAATAAATCTGAACTTGACTCGGTTGATAGCGGCTGTTCAATACAGTTGGGATTTGATACCTTAACGACTTTTCCCACCAAGGAGAAAATTAAATAAAAATGAAAAAAAAAAATCTGAGGACTGAAAATCAAATAGAGAAATAAAACCCAGTATTTGAATGAAATCTGTCAAAACAGTTATGGATATGATGACGTGGCGTGTCGGCCCGAGGTTTATCTTAGTCAGTTAAAAACTGTTGCAGATTCCATCAGCAACCAAGACACTCAAGCTGAGTAAACAGTACCACGTCCGGTCGTTGTATCTCTGAGCGTAGAGAAATTAGAGAGAGTAAGCCAAAATTTTCAAATCGCACACACTGCTGAATTTGTTTGTAGACGATAAACTCTTTTGCATGGTAGCTTTCTTCAACTCTATTTGTCTCATTCATGAGATTCATAGGTAAAATTTAAAGAATCCCAAAATGTATTCTTTCTAAGACAACAAACATTTATGCATCAAATCTCATAACAGTAATAGATATTGTTTTTCTCATCTGAAGAGTACCCAAATTTTACACAATCCATGTCATTACAATTTCTAAATGTAACTGCTGATACCATTTTGACATATGAAGACTGAAACAACCGAAGTCCTTCACTCATCAGCATGAGTGAAGGGCAATGTAGAGAATTAGTAAACCTTATGAGGACTGTTCTCTCAAGGATTCCGCTATTCTCTTTGAGAGACAGTAAGCAGTAGACTGGATTGTGATCATGGGATTGACACCAACAGCGCTTGGAAAAACACTAGCATCGCAAACATATAGGCCTTCCGCTTCCCAACTCTGCCCGTTCTCGTCAACCGCGCCCTCTTTTTCATTAACCCCCATCCTACAGCTTCCCATTTGATGGGCAGTACCGTAGACCATCCAGTTCTCCACTGGTGACTTTGGCCCTTCTGCTGCATAAACTGTGTCCAGAAACTGCTCCACTTCCTTTTCGGTAATTCCTTCACATTTGAGTTGCTGCCCATCACTCCGATGAGTGCCAACTTCAACGGCTCCTGCTGCTATTAAAATCCTCAATGCCTGCCTCAATCCGGCTTTCAAATTTTCTTTGTCCAATTGATCTAATTTATGGCTTATCCTTCCCTCTACTTTAACTTCTCCAGATCCGCGATCCCTGATTATTGTTATCAAATGTGCGGTTCTTGAATACTTCAACATGGTTTGCTTAAAGTCAATTCCGGACAACCAAGGACAAAATACAGAAAATTTTGCAGGTGAAAATTCAGGAGTTTCGATGAGGGCTCTCACTTCGGAATCTGCTGAAACCACCTTGTGGGCCGATGTGATTATTCCACCCTCATAGTTTTTTCCCTTGAACTCTAAGTTTGAGTCTGGAAAGTATCCCCAGGCCATCAGAACAGGATGAAGGTGAAGATTCTTGCCAATGTGCTGATTCTTCAATCCACTAGAGATCATCAAAGGGGGAGTCAATAGAGCCCCACATGCTGAGATTGTTGCTTTTGTTTCGATCTGAAACTTCATTCTGATGTCGTTATTCAAAGCTTTTGCTATCACTCCCGAGCATTTCATTGTCCTTGTGCTTCCATTATCGCTCTTCTCCAATATGAATCTCTCGGCTTTGCATCCCGTTAAAATGACTGCACCATGGTTTACGGCATCAACAAGCCAGGTACTATCAGTCCCCTTTTTGTCTCCGCTTTTACAGCCATGACCGCAAGATCCACAGTAATGATTCTCCGAGGAATTTCTGGGTATCCTTTCAACATCAAGGCCAAGATTTTTACATCCTTTTTGAAGTACTTGATTCTGGAACCCCTCTTGTACACAATTCTCCGTAACACCAATCCTCTCCCACACGATATCCATTGCCGAAAGATAGTCAGGGCTACCAAAGAGTGGGAGCTTATAGTCCCCTGCCCATTCCTGAAGCAAGGACTTGGGTGTCTTGATGCAGGCCGACCAGTTGACAGCTGAGCCGCCACCAACAGTTGATCCTGCCAGAATCGTCATGCTCGCGTCAGTAGTTGGAAGGATCCCTCCAGATTCATATAGTTGCTCAAATGAAGGACCTTCAAGGAGAGAATAATCCTTAGGAGTGAAGTAGTTCCCTTTCTCAATTACAACAACCTTCTGCCCAGCACTAGCCAGAACAGCTGCTGCAACACCACCTCCACAACCAGAGCCAACAATTACAACATCACATTTGATTTTGTACACATTCTGTTTAGAATCTTTCGTAACTTGGAGGCCTTTCTGAGTGAGTGACTGTACAATGGTTGAGTCGGTTTCATACATTGTTTCAACTATTCCCTTCTCTAGAGGCCTCTCCTGTTGAACCTCGGACACATCCTCATCATTTTCTACATGATAATCAATCGCTTCCCATGCTGGATTTTTTCCATTTTCATCAAGCTGCAGAAGGAACGGCGAATTTGTGAATTGCAAATGTACTTTAATTGTATACCGGTTGTGTTCTTATTGCTTAGTATGTCATGTATTAAGAGTAAGCTTCTTTTATGACTCGCTTAGCTTCTTGCCTCTCTAACTATATTGTACCAAAGAAATAAATATAAGGAACTTGATATAGAGCGCGATTGTGCGCACTTGATCACCTCTCATAAATATAAATCAAATAAAGATCTTTCTCTTTCTCTACCTTAATTCTTGACTTTTGTACCCAAAAACTATTGTAATTGAATTCAAAGAAAAAATCTATAATCCCAAATCTTTTGGTCAAAGCAAGCACCAAAACAATATTAATTTTTCAACATCATAGCTTCTTGTAATAATAGGTTGCTTTTAGGTATAACATATATTATCTTAATTAGATCGCTTTTGATTTGAGTCCACTCAAAAGTCCTTAAACGAAATTCTTGAGTTCTAATCAAGCTATGTGGGATTCCGACACCCCTCACCCTTAAATGTTGTAAATTTATTATTTCTCTCTATCTGTTCATTCCATTTCAATGACAAAGATAGTATCTATCCAATTCATTTGTTTGAGTATTCATTTAAGGTTCCTACATATAAATTAATTCAACAACCTAATTACAAATGATAACGATGTTTTATCCTTCAATATGTTTATCTGTTTTCCTTATATATATATATATATATATATATTTGCTTGTTGGCACAAAATTTTTTATCCAATCTACAACAACTGCTTTAATGCGTGTGATTAATATGTGACCAATGAATCATGATAGAGTCTTTTTGGTCGTGGATGAATTCTTTTATTAAAAATGATTTTTCCATTTTTTCAGGAATCCTAAAATAGTACTCAAAACTCGGAATCAAAGAGATTGGAAATTTCTAAGTTATGGCTGGCTGTATAATTTTTCCCTTAATTTGGACTATGTTGAATTATGAAAGTGATCTTTATAATAAATACGAAAAAATTGTTGATTTATAAATTTATTGAAAATTTTTAAATGATAAAATCATATTTATTACTTGCCATTTTTTATATTCTCAAGTCTTTAACCTACCCATTTATTTTCAAAAACATTTGCTAAAGCTAACAATTTACGACAGTTCATAAAACATATCCAAAACTCACTCCTAAATAATATGTCCTTTCGTCCGGATGCGGCATGTTTGAAGTTAAATTTTAGAATAATAATTTGTGGGTATAGTAATGTTATAATTTTCAATATTTCATATGTAAAATATTAAACGGCACTTTCCTAGGCAGGAACATAAATGAAACATATTAATGACAAAAATTTTACATATTTTTAAAATTTACAATATATACCACATTTTTTTAGAAAAATGTGAATCTAACACTATAGAGCAGCAATTAAATATTAAACTATGTAAAATACTAAACGGCACTTTCCTAGGCAAGAAAATAAATGAAACATATTAATCACAAAACTTATACATATTTTTAAAATTTATAATATATACCACATTTTTTTAGAAAAATGTGAATCTAACACTATAGCGCAGCAATTAAATATTAAATTGTGGTTTATAAGTTCTGTTTGAGATTAAGGTGCTGTAGCTGAATCTATAACTTTTAAGCTACAAATGCTGTAGAAAAAAATTGTAACAACGAAACAAAATTTAATAATATATAGTAAATATAAATTTTAAATAATAATTTTGATAAAATTATTAAAGATATAATAGATTTTTCATCTTATAAGTGAAAATTATCTCAACATAGCTGTAAGGTACAACAGTTAGTGTTTATCAAACGTTTTAGTGCGGTAACTTTTAAGACACAACTGTTCAATCTCAATTTTAAACGCACTCATAGTGTCAAATTCTAATTATAAGACCTAATTGATTTATTGATTGCTCGTGTTCTTCTCATTTCCTTTATTATAAGGCTCTCCTTAAGTTACAATTAATATAAAATTAGCCTCACTTGACCCACTTGCTTATTACTTATTTTTGTATTATTTTAGTGATTGTAAGTTATATTAAATGTAACTGAAAGATTACTTTATTATAAATATGGATTAAAAATACATTTCTCTAAAATTATTTGTGATAATAGATTTTTAAGTCAATGCTCGGTTGACATCTAAGCTAAACTGCAAGCATATGTATCTAAAATCTCACAAATTTCATATTGAAATGGTTCTATAGAATTGCAACAAGTTTTTTTTTTTTTTTTTTAAAAAAAAAAGTACTCATGTAGATGTATATGTCAAAAATAACAAAAAAATGCAAAGAAATTTTCCAAGTGAAAGAAGTTACCTGACAGAAGAAAACGAAGAGGCAAAAAGTTTTGAGGATAAAAAATGCAATTCTAACAGGAGTAAAAATCCAGTTCTTGAACCATTTCTGCAAAACCTTTTCCCTCTTCTCCAATGACATGCTTGAAAAGTTGTTAATATAAGGCCATTTCTCACTTAAACAAAGAGACCCACAAAGCATCAACGTCCCCAGCTTTGTGGATAGCATCAGCAACACCACTCTGATCAATATCACAGCTTCAGTCAGTAGCCTCTTCACCACAATCTCCGCCACCTGCCAGTCAAACAAACCAATTCATGTTAATGATCAATTTCAGGTTAACGAGCAATCACTCGTTATTCTGAATAATTTTTTTTTTTTAAAAAGAGCTAATCTTTAAGTTGGATATTGGATTAATATGTTTATGATCAATTTCAGATTAACGAGCATTGACTCGTTATTCTAAATGATAAAAATAAAAAAATAAAAACTAACTAATCTTTTAAGTTGAATATTTAATTACCTTATCAGGAACTGGGGCCTGTGCCCCAGAAGCCTTGTAAAAAGATTCCAGGGCCTGGCTAGGACGATCCTCTTTGCCCTCCGAAGAAACAGAAGACAAAGTGGGTAAAAAGACCTCGCATAGGCTAGCCAATGAGAGCAACTCAGCTGAACTGAGGCCATGATTGTGTTTCTCCGCTTTGCTTCTCCTCCCACTCAACAAAGGATGGCAATTTCTCCCCATATTTTTTTTAAATTTAATTTACTGTACTTAATTGGTTCCTTTTTTGGAAAATGGATATGAGAGAGGGCGGCTGAACTGCAATGTACTTGGTTCTGTTTTGAGTCCAAATTAAACACCTGGGTGTCTGTTGACTGTTATATTCAGTCTGCTTCTTTACCATATATAGACTGGAGTCTCTAGTATACAAGCCCTTCCATTAATTTTTTGGTTTAAATATTCGAGCCCACCGCATGGTTTGGTTCCGCTATTAGATTGATTACCGAAAAATTGATATGAAAAAAAAAAAAAATCATTTTCTACTGTTTAAATTTTTAATTAAAGCAAAGAAAAAATTGATGATTGTGATTGAACAACGAAAAATTAATTCAGATTATGACATGTAACCACTATACATTGGGACAAGTCACTGAAGTGTTAATTAGTTTGCCAAAAATGGGATTGTGGTTACTGAGACATTGACCTGTGGACAACTAATTTGGCTAGTTCTTGACCCAGTTTTGCAAGTATATATCATTACAGCCACCAAAACCAGCTTACTTCCCTCCAATTGAGTCCTAAGATAGGTTATAAATCGTAGTATCATCACCTTACAAACATAATTCAGAAAAAATTATCCATCGAGAATATAAAAATTTAGACTGCACTATAATGTAAATGATTTAAATGATTCCAATAATTTTCTTAGGAGTAAACAAACATAATTTTTTTTAATATATATTACTATGCAAATATGGACCAGGGGGGCTAAATTATTTTTGAAGTTTGACCAGAAATTGAATTGAATGAATTGATGACTACGTGGAAAAGGAATTTAATGCCGCTTTGTTATTACACCCAACAAAAACCGACGACATGTACAGCACCAAAATTTGAGACTTGGCACTTTGGCAGCCTCATTGCCACAGCCCACAGATTAGAATTGTGCCTTTTTTAATATATATTTTACAAAAATATCATGGCAATAATCTTGGGGCATTAATAAAGAGAAAAAAATATTAATTAATCAAATTAAATAGAAAAGAAGATAAAAATTAATGTAAATTTTTTTTACGATTACTTTACTTTTAAAGTTAATTTGGTATTTGTAAAAAAAATTATTGTAAAAATATTATTATTAAAAGTAAAGATAAAAATGTAATATAATCAATAATATTTATATTTTAAGATATTTTTAAAATATTAAAATTAAACCAACAGTTAATTTAAAATTTAGAGATTAAACAAACCGTTTCCCTAAGTTTGCTATTGATTTCAAATGATGGAGTTACGGGAAACTAAGGTTCAGCTGAAGTGGCGAGAAGCTTCACTTTCACTTTACTAAAGTGAAGCTTCAGCTAGTACGATCACAATTATAACGCAAAAATTTTAAATATATAAATGATGCAATGTACCGTTGCACACTATGAGCATCATAACAAAAGATCAGGATCTTTTTTTAATATGAGCACTTATAATTTTTTATAGATCTTATGCCACTTGTGTTTTAATGTTAGTGAATGATTATAATTTAATTATTTTTTTAATTTATTAATCACTAATTATATTAATAAAATTTATTTAAATAAAAATTAAATTAGAAGAAAATCTTGATCCATAACAAAACGTTTGGTTGAGAGCTGAAGTCAGGACGCTCATCATTGATGCTCTCACAGGTCTAATTGTCCATGAAATAATTGAATTATTTAGCTTTTAAATATTGAACTTAAGTCAATCGTTAAATTTTTTAACATACATCTCGTGCAACATGTGCATCTATAGCGGTATATAATTAATATTTAATTAAATATATTTATTTTTATAAAAAATTAACAATTAGCGATTACAGTCTTATAAAAGTTTTTAGTACTAAGTCCTTTTCTCTCTCTTTTTTTTTTTAATAATAATTTAGAGGTAGTTGCGAGCATTAAAAATTATTGATTGTAAAACTCGCCATGACCATTAACGAATAACTCCATGGCCTGGACTCGCAGTGGCTCTTTAATTACGAAAAGCAAGTTTCGGAAGACTTTAATTTCTGAGTCTACCATCAATAGCATTAATTTTGGCATTAATACCAATGACAAGTCATAGCGATATTTTGACATATTAAATTGGTTTTACTATTTTTCATAAATAAAAAATTGAAGAGTTGGGTTGATGCTTGGCCTGCTGCAACATGACCTTAAATGGAAAAATTTTACGGTACATTAAAAGTATCGTATTATAATTTAGAATTTATTATGTTAAAATTATTTTAAGATAGAATATTTTTTTATTATTATATAATTAAAATAATAATAAATTATTTATTATTTATTATTTTACATATATAATTATAATTTATGCTCTATTTTAAAACAACTCTAATATAATCATAACTTACAATTTAACGTAAAAACTGAAACCATTGATTATAATATCTAAATACGGGAGCTGGCTTCCAAAATTACATATTATCCACTTTTGTTTATCCCACCAAAAATTTGAACAGACGAAGCATTAAATTTTTCTCTCTCACCCTTAATTAACTCTGTCTAATTCTCTCTCTCTCTCTCACCCAAATCTTCATCTTTCATCTTTGTTCCACCGGCTGCCATTTTTAAAACGTGATGAAGAATTTAAAAAAAAAATTGATGAAAATGATTATAGTTAATTTTTGTTATTACGAAGGAGAAGATTTCTGTTGATGGTGAAGAGAAGATGATTTTTGAAACATGAGTGCTGCCATTTTAATTAAAACTTTCTCAAATTCCAGTGTCAAATATTCCAATCACTTCATCACTTTCCAATGCCTCCCATTGCTTTAAATAATTGAAATAGATTGGCTGCTTCGCCTATCTATTCATCAAAGGAAAAATACCATTTAAGAGTTTCAGCTCGTTTTGAAGCCAAATCAACAGCGAGGATAATATAGCTTCAAATAATGACCAAAAAGTTGTATTACTTCCCTTAGTTTCATTCTTATGGCAAATTAAAATTGGTATTAAATTAATTAACAATTCACCCAAAAAAAAAGTTATGTTCACCCCCCACCGACAGCCATTATTTGAACTTTTGTCTTTTGCAAATCCGTTAAAACTCTTCCTATAATTACAAAGAATTAATTCTGGACCTATATTACTAAAATCTTTCACATATTATGCATAATCAGTCAAAGAGTCGATATCTTTTTTAAAAAGATGATAGATGAAAGGTTTGAGTGAGAGAGAGAAAAAAAGAATAAGATGGAGTTAATTACGTGAGAGAGAGACAATTTTAATGTTTTGTCTCGTACTTTAAAAATTTTATAGGGATAATAAAAAGAGGGGAATATGTATTGTTTATTCCATTTTTTTTTAATTTTTATTACCATGTGTCTTAATATTATTAATTGGTGGTTGCTCGTTAGATCGTGACGTAGAACCTCTGGTATACTAAAGAGGGGCATTGCTCGAGGGCAAAGCTTTTTAAGGCACATCAAATCTCATCTCATCTAATTAAACTCATATTTAGTACTAAGGTAGCTATAATTTAATTTGATAAATACCGACATTTAGTTTAATGACAGCTATATATTTGTGTCAACCATTAGCTATAATTACCTTGCACTTTCATGCACTCTTTGCTTGAATCTTCGATGATAATATATAATTAGAAACGTTGTTATCAGTTTAATGACAATTATTTGTGTCAACTACTAGTTATATGCTAGAATCCAACACTGAGATTGAAATGAAAGGTTACTGATACAAGTTTGTTTGTTTGTTTGTTTATTAATATTTTTTCTTCCCTCAAGAGGATATTGATACGAGTCAATGCTATATAAATGTTACATTACAACTTGCGTATTACATTCTTGAAATCAAGTTAATGCGATAGAGATAGAGAGGATAAACTGTAGCTATGTATCACTATCACATGAGTTGTAGGTAGAGGATGATAAATTTGGCAACTGCAAACAGTGATGTTTAATCCGCAAGCATTCTTTTGGTTAAAGAATCCATCTACCTCACAACACTTATATATTACAATCGTTACAAGTCATTTCCTGTTTCTGCCCCAATCAATTCAGAACCCTTGTCCCACTTTACGTGGCATGAAGGGATTCACTAAAAAGTGAAAGCCGTCGATGCTTGTAACCAACCAATCATTTCATACCACATAAGTTCGTCACCTAAAATTATACAAGATAAGTATATTAATTTGTAAATATAATTTCATCGATGTATTTATCCATAAAGTATAATTTTCAATCAACTTACACACTTGGAATCGATTGGAATAAGAATAAATTGGGATAAGAAGGAAGAATAAAAATAAAAATAAGTTATTTATTTAAATTACATAAATAAAAAAATAAATTATTTATTTGAGCTACAGGAATAGAAATGTATAATTTTTGTATTGATGTGTTTACAGTGTTTTGACATTAGAATGAATTGTTCCAAATTATTAGAAGACCCTTAATTGTTAATATAATAATAATAATAACCATGAGAATAAAAAAAATAACAATAACAATAATGATGATGATAAAATAATAATAATAATAATAATGAAAAAAATTAACATAATGATAAAAATAATAATAATGATGATAAAAAAAATTAAAAAAAAAAAACAATTTTGACTAAGCCGTGAGTGGTGGCTGGACAACCGACAAGCTCTTGTTATTGAAAGTTGCGGGTTATATACAACACCCGTGCTTGTTTCTACCATTGTCCGAACATCGTTGCGACGAATAACAAGAGGCTAACGACCAGTGTGCGCAACAACTAGCTTTGCTGCATTTGGTGATCAGCGTGGGTCGAACATGGCTGCTAAATCTGATCAATAATGGTTGCTGGCTTTGACTTTTGTGGTTTTTTTTTTTTGTGTTTTGAATTGAAGATAAAATTGGATTTAAAAATGTTGGTCCCACAAATGGAAATTCCCCAATCCCATTTTGTTGTGAGTCTTACTCAAATGATTCTCATTCTTATTTTCATTTTGTGAAGTAAATACAGTCAATAATTTTAATTTTAAAATTTTTAATTTTTCAATCCGAAATATAAACACACCATTAAACTAAACAAATATGCTTAATGTCCGAAAATAAGAAAAACAGGATTTCTAATCAAGCAATGTCTACCGTGCCCCTTGGGTACCGTACACCTTGTTTTGTCATCTAGCAAAGTGGCTGTTTTTTTTTTAATACTGTTTATACAGGACTGTAGGTATTATAATTAATATTTACACACAGATTCTACAATTGGGACCTTCATCGTGGCATGTACTTCTCTGAAGCGCTGCCCAAATTCTTCAAACCCTCTCAAATATTCGAGGGCTGTCCACTCTACTCACATTTCGTGAGGAATAGACTGGCTCCACTCAATTATGTGATAATTGAGGAAGGATTGTAAATAAGCCCCATAAATGCTTTTATGGAGGCTCGAACCCTTGCACTCATTATTCTAAGTGCAAGGGCTCTCCCACTGGACCAAAGGCCCGTTGGTTAGCAAAGTGGCTGTTAGATGAAAAGTATCAAGATCATGCAGGTGTGAAGTGGTCATCTGGTAGTTGAAGGAAACCGGGAGTGCTGGTCATTAGACAGGAACTGTTAATGTTGCAATTAATTGTCCAAGAAACCAAGAAAATATTGGTGTATATAACAATAAAATAGTAAATATGGAATAACTATATGTAGAACCAAGTAATATGTGAGGGACAAAAAAAATGTACATGTTGAACATGTTATTTGTTGCAAGCGGCATATAATGGATCGTACTGTAGCAATGAAAAATACAATGAGATTAACTTATGGTAATTAAAGTAATAATGAACAAATAATGAAAAGCTTTGTTTAGTTTTATATTTTTTTGCACATGATGTTGATTAGTGGTATTCAGAATGCAAGTCAGAGCCGATAAATCCCGCAGGTTGGAAGAAACTGGAGCAAAAGAAAATCATGCAGAGATGAAGTAGATGGATTGTTGAAGAGGTTGAAAGCATAGAAAAAAAATGAAAGTCTCAGTGGGTGGATTGGATGCACGTAAAACGCTAATTTGGAATTGCACTTGTTATTAACAATTGACTAATATAGAAAGATGAGAACTTGTGTAAGTGGCATTATTTGTAGTGTATGCATATGGAAATAATGCGAAAATGAGATTAAAATAACAATACATTATGTATTATAAAAAGAAAGAGGAAGGAGAGAAAAGAAATGGGCAAAAAAATATAATTGAGAAAACAATAATGTGGAACGAGAAAAACAACAAATTGTGGAGTGAAGATAATAAAGAAAATTTTAATGGAAATAATGGTCCATTAGACTGTGTGAAATCTGCGTCCAATTTGAAGACATTTAGATTGGATTATTAAAGAATTTGGTCGATCCATAGCTAGGATTAGAATAACAAGTGAAAATCTGAAAAAATGTGGAGCAAAATGGAATGGAGGGGAATGGGGAAAATTAAGTTGGGGAACAGGAACTATGGAATTGATGTTAGATACAACACCTGTACATGTGCTCTTATATGGCTATCACCAAAGGCAGTGCTTTAAATAACAAATATGAACGAAATTGGGTGGTTGGTTAAGACGCAAGCGACCAAATGCCCAACATCTGTGAAATAGGTTTGTTGATTAGAGAATAATCTTTATTGGAATGAGAACAATATAGTCAAGTATATGCCATCAATTTAACAGCACATTGAACTGCGTTTCAATTGGAAGTGAGCATACATGAAGTAAATTAAATGGAGGTGCAAACGTAAATGGAAGGGAAAAATGGAGCAGACATGTTGAATATACCACGAACACATATGTAATATCGAGAAGATGCTGCAATTCTAGGTGTTAAGAAGTGGATTCAAAATGCAAGTTGCAATGTCGACATAAGAAATAGACAACATGAGCTGGAAATACATAATTGTGGTACTTCCATAATATTGTAGCATGTTAGGAACATATGTGAATGGTTAGCAAAACATAGTTTAGTAGATCATATTTTGCAATAACTAAATATACAGAGCACACAAAATGTGTATAAATTTTTTGGTTGGTGGAGTTCCTTTGATGGTGATGATTATAATCGAACAGACAGATAAGTTTCATCGTTAAGCGTAGCAAGAAAGATAAGATGAACAATTTTTTAGGGCAGATCATATGGTATGTTTGATAAAGGCATGTTCTCTGAGAGTTGTGAAAGTTGAAAGCAACTGTGTTTGGCTGAAAAGAAAATCATAGAGAGAAAATTAATTTTATTGAATTCAGAATCTTCTTGACTTATTAAATTAATACACACATGTATTTATACATACACATTTATGTAACGATCTATAACAAACTTCAATTACTTATTACTTAAAACTAATTATTTTGTTACACACATTTCATATGACTACTAACAAACTTTCAACAACATATGTTGAGCTACCAGCTGAAGTTCTAATTTCCTTAACAATCTTTGCTGACTCACTGATGCTGACGTGGTTTTGCTTCTTAAGCATGTTCTTTTTAGCCTCAGTATATCCTCCACAATGAGTAGCCTTAACAACCCCACTCATACTCAAGGGACACTGAAGGACATTGAGTTTGACTCTTAGATAATTAAAGTGAACAAATGAAAGAGGCTTTGTCATAATGTCAGCAATTTGTTCATTACTTGAAATGTAATGAATATGAAGCTCACCAGCAATTACCTTATTTATGATAAAATGCATATTAAGTTCAATATGCTTTGTTCTTGAATGATAAACACGATTTCGAACTAACTCTGTAGCACTAATGTTATTACACCAAATGGTAGATGTTTCTGTGCATCTCAATCCTATTTCAGAAAACAGTGACTGTAACCAACTGAGTTATGCACTTACTGAAGCTAAAGATCTGTATTCACTCTCTGCACTTGACCTGGTAACAACTGATTGCTTTTTAAATGATCAGGATATTAAATTATTGCCTAAGTAGACACAATATGCACCAACCGATTTTCTGTCATCCAAGTTAGAAGCCCAGTCTACATCAGTGAATGCTATGAGTTTTATATCTCCATCTTGAACAGATTTAAGACCATAATCTTAAGTGCTTTTCAAGTATCTTAAAACTCGTTTACATGCCATAAGATGCTGCAATATAGGTGATGATATATATTGCCTCAATTTATTCACAACAAAGGCAATCTCTAGTCTTGTCAATATTAAATACTTCATTCCACCAACTATACTTCTATAGTGGGTTAGATCTTCAACATAATGTCCAAGACTTCTATGAGTTTCTTTCTGCAATTTAACCCTCGTACTCATAGGTGTATCAATGTCCTTGCATTCAAGCATTTGGACTTTTGATAACAGGTCCCTGATGTATTTTCTTTGACACAAATAAACACAACTTGTATCATATAAAACTTATATCCCCAGAAAATAAGAAAGAATGCCAGATCTTTTAATGTAGATACTGTGTTGAACTTAGTAATAAAATTATCCAGCTCAATGTTATTTGGTTATGTAACCAATATGTCATCAACATATATCAACACCATAATCATGACTGAGGTGGTTTTCTTTATGAAAAAGAATAATCAGCTTTGGAGTTTATGAAACCCCACTACAACAGACATCCTTTCAATTTATTATACCAAGCTCTTGAAGTTTGTTTAAGTCCATAAAGAGATTTATGAAGTTTACACACATAGTATGGTTTTTGAGCATCAATGAAATCTGCTACTTAATCCATAAAGACATTTTCCATAAAATCTCCATTGAGAAAGGCATTATTCACATCAATTTGTCTTATCTTCCACTTATTCATAACAGCCAAGCTTAAGATAACTCTAACAGTAGCTGGTTTGACTACATGATTGAATGTTTCAAAGTAGGTTACCCCTGCAACCTGCTGAAAGCCCTTGGCTACCAACCTGGCTTTGTACTTGGATAAGCTTCCATCTGTATTATACTTCACTTTGTACACCCACTTGTTACCAACCACTTTATAATAAGATGTTTTTGGAACTAATGACCATGTGTCATTTTTTATTAAGGCATTATACTCTTCTCTTATTGCTTCAAACCATTTGGGATCTTGTAATGCTTCATACATAAAATCTGGTTCTGTGTGAATGAGTGTTGCAGTGTACAATTTAGGCTTGAATATATCAGATTTGCCTATGGTAGTCATAGGGTGTGTATTTTGTTGAGTATGAAGGGGTGTAGATGAAGTAGGTTGTAGTTGTGAAGATGAAAGAGTGTTTAGTTCAGGGATTGGTGCATTGGTTTGTTGTATTGAAGTATTTGATGGTTCAATATATGAAGTGTTTATTTATGAGGATGAAGAAGAATTGTTAACTGGATCAGGATTATCTGAGTGATTAGTACTGTTACTGGTGGAGCTTACCAAATTAGAATTATTATAGCTGCTATAAGAAGGTAGTAAAGATACATATATTGTGGACAAATTATATACTTGATGAGGAGTGAACGACTAAGCTGAATAAGGATCAGATTTTTTAGAATTAAAAACAGAATATGAGGAATAAGGAAATAAAAATTCATAAAAAATAACATGCCTGACTATATAGACTCTTCCTGAGGAATGCAAACACTTATACTATTTATGAGATGGACTATATCCAATGAAAATACACTTACTAAAGTGATAATCAAATTTATGCTTGTTATAATCTCTTAAGTAGGGGTGTTCAGAATCTAATCCGATCCGCTCAATCCGTCCAATCCGTTAAATTCGATTCGTATAAATCCAATCCGTGGATTGGTGGATTGGATATGGATTGAAAAGTTAAAAATCTGCAGTCGATGGATTGGATATGGATTTACTTCTGTAAATCCGCAGAAATCCGTGAATTCGCAAAATATATATATATAATTAAAAAATTATTATAAATTTAATTAAAAAAATTATAAATGTGACATTGCATAGTTACTAAGCACTATAACATATCTTAGCCATTACCCAATAATAATATAAAATGAAAAATAATTAAATAATCAAATATACAAATATAACTTGTAAAAATTGTAAAACAAAATAAAAGCAAAGTCACACGCACCAGCAAAAGCAAAGTAATATAACGCCAAGTCACCAACAATTTGCAAACAAAAAACCCTAAGCTTCCCCGCCGTCACACACACTAGCAACGCTCAATACTGGTTGGATACATTCTCGACACGGATTTAAAGGACATCGGCCGCGCGATTCCGGCGAGAGCAAGCCATCTTCTTTCCCAAGTCCATCGAGCCACTTCACATTCGCTGGTTCCAGTTGAACAATTTCACTATCACAACCTTCAAGATTTCCACCCGTATGGCTTCTCCTGGTTCCCATCGTGGATGGCTCCGTAATCATCACTTTTCGACAGGCGCAACAGCCCTGGTGAAGAATCAGACTGTGTTTGGTTTCCAAAACTTTGCCATTTCAATTAATTGTGCCTTTATTTGAACAATTAATTTCGGTGTTATATTAACGTATTATTGTAACTTTATTTGAACAATTAAGTCTGGTGTGTTATATTTTGAAACTTTGAACGTATTATTGTAACTTTATTTGAATACTTAGTCTCGATGTGTTATATTTTGAAACTTTAAATGTATTATTTTAGCTTTATTTAAACAATTAATTTATTTAAATTCTATTCAATTTTAAATTTAATTGGTAGCAAAATTATTTTTATATTAGATTTTTTTATTTCATTAGTTGGAGAGAACTAAAAATTTTTAATTCGAAAACTAATGCGTAAAATGGTGGATTGCATATGGATTGAGTCAAATCCACATCTGATCTGCAGACGTATGGATTGGATATGGATTGAGTCAAATCCGCATCCAATCCGAAGATGTATGGATTGTATTTGGATTGAATTTTATCAATCCGTGGATTGGATTGGATTGAAAAATTATAATCCGTAAAATCATGAATCGGATATGGATTGATGTCCAATCCGTAAAATCCGATCCGCGAACACCCGTACTCTCAAGTAAGGGTAACATTCACAACCAAAACATTTAAGTATATTATAGTCAAGTTTATGCTTAAACAATCTCTCATAAGATGTAAGAAACTTCAAGACTGCAGATGGCAGTCTATCAATATGATAAACTGCTGTGTGAACAACATCCCACCAAAATGTAAAAGGGTAGTTTAGCTTGAGCTAGCAATGTGAGTTTTAATTCAACAATATGTCTGTGCTCTGTTTCAACTAATCCATTTTGATGGTGTGTATAAGGACAAGAGTGCCTAAAGATGATCTCATGTTGATTCAAGAAATCAGTAAATGGTATGTATTCTCCCCCCAAGTCAGATTGCAGTATTTTAATGGTAGCTTGAAATTGTTTTTCAACCTACAATTTGAACAATTTGAAGACTTAAAGGATAGATCCATGTGTATATACTAAAATCATCAACAAAGCTGATATAATAGGTATAGCCATCTCGAGAAAGAACAGGTGAAGGACCCCACAAATCAGTGTAAATGAGTTCAAGAACTTAAGAGGTTTTTGTTTCAGTAATTAGAAAATGTAACCTATGATTCTTCCCTAGTTGACAAGCTTCACAAACATGTTGGAATGCTTGTTTAGTTGATTTATTGGAAAGATTAATGGAAGGAACATGCTTGAGTAAATGCAATAGAATCTGAGTACGAGGATGCCCAAATCTCCTATGAAAAAGAGTTATTTTATTAACTGGTTCAGTACAAGAAGAAACATTAGTTTGATAACAAGAAAAAAGACATGTATTATTATTCTGAACAATAGTTGGAACAAGAAAATTCAGACAACATGTAGAAAGCATTGACAAAGGCTTATTGGAAGAGGTATGACACAAGAAGGATGAATGAGAAAATCGGGTTGACTGAGAAGAGTTTAGAAGCAGCTTTTATAGTTCTTTTTCAGCAAGTCCATGTTGAGTGTTAGAAAATGTATATTTATAAAGAAGAAAATCATCATTTTACACTTCAAGCTTTACTAACACCCTTACTTTTATATATTTAAGCTTCTTGTGATTTAATTATGTGTGCTTTCTTTTAATTAAGTATTTTATTTATTTTAGGGGCATCATGGTCATTTTAAAATGAACGAGAGTTCAGACAGCAAAACAGATATCACTTTTGAACTCAGGACAATCGAAAACCTTAGGAGGAACATAAAAGGAAAAAGGTCACTGTTCACATGTACTGTACTATTCACATGTACAATATTGTCTACATTACTATTTACGACACTGTTCACATAGACGGATCGATGATGTGACATTGACTGATAAGGTGTCACGATTCCATTGGAGAAAGTTCTTTATGCACTGTTGATCGGTGACGTGGCAGCATGTTAGTGGACCAAAAATTGCGCGTATGGTACATGCATATACACAAGATTATTTTCAACCAAACCGCGTCACTGTTCAAGCCGGTTGACTGTTCAAACCGCGTGGTCAAACCGTGTCACTGTTCAAACCACGTACTGTTGACTGATGACGTGGCGCAATCCTGAGCGTCCAAACTGTTTTTAATCCGATGGCCATGATTTACTGAATGTATCTGTAAAAAGGGGGCCTTCCCCCTAATTTGGCATCTATGAATTCATTTTTGAACTCCATTTTCTATAATTCCTTCTCCATCTTGTATTTTCTACGTATTTTAATAAATTTCTATTTTACCCCTAATTCAATTATGAGTAGCTAATTTTCTTTCAAGCTTGAGTTGAAGGTGAAGTCTCAACATGTGTCATGGGCTTTATTTGGTAAATTTATTTTCTCTTCCCTTCTAGTTTTTGTGGATGTTTTGACTTCTCGTTGATAAATAATAATAATTTTATCTAGATACCGCCCTGGTTTCACCAGCTCCCTAGTACAAGGTTATTATTATTTGACACAATAAGCCCTTAGCACCATATTGATTAGAGTGTAGTTCATGAGGTGTGGATTCCCCCCTCATGATTTAATTGGCACTAATAAGGAATATTTAGCCCATGGTGCATGTTGATGCAGATCCAGATACCCAAGCGCTTCAATTATAATAGTTTCCACTTTAATTTAATTCTGCCATTCCAATTTAAATTCTAAGATAGTTTAAATCACTTTCACCGCAAATCCAACCACCCTCATAGAAAATTAATTCTACATATAATTAAAATCCACCTCCTCGTAGGATCGACACTCGTCACCATTGATCTATTCTACAATAGATTCGTGCACTTGCGAGTTCAATAAAATTTGCACAACAGTCCCTATAGAAATACTTTCCCTTTCAGAGAATCCTTCACATAACAAACATTGCCAACAAATTCAACATAGAGGTTATTATTAGCTGTTAGTTTTGAGATGCTCAATAAATTCTTTGTAATGGAAAGAACCAACAGTATATCTCTAAGTGCAATGTATGTATGATTATAAGCAATGTTAGAACCTTTATAACTAAAATAAGCATCACCTATATGAGTAATAGTCAAACATTGACCATTGCCAATGATAAGCTGATCCAAGCCTTTAAATTCCTCTCAAACATTCATATTAGCCATATTGTTGGTTAAGTGATGTGTAGCGCCACTGTCAAGGTACCAACTTTCATCAGTAGGACCCTCAAAATCTACAACATGAGCTTCAGGAACAACATCAATGAAAGGCTCTAATAGATAGATGACAAGAGAGTAATGATTTGAGTTATGAATATCATAATAATCTTCAAACGATGATTGATAACTAGAGAATGGTTGAAAGGTAGCCATATATGATGTCTTTGGCCCAAACATTTGACCATTACCAAAAGATTTAGATGAAGGTAAATGTGTCATCATATATGTGGCAACAAGCATCAGCAGTGTGACCTTGCTTGTAACATATTTGACAGATAGAAATGCCTTCTCTAAAATCATTAGTTTTTAGAACTTGAAATCCAGCAGAAAGAAACATGTCTTTTATATGTGGTCTAGAAAATTACATAACTTGACCTCTGCCAGCTCCACCAAAATGACCACCTCTGCTAAATCCACCAAAATGACCACCTCTACTACCAAAGTTACTACCACCAGTAGAAAAACTCATAGAATATGAATTGGAAATCATGCCTCTACTAGGATTTGAATTTCTGCCTCCAAATTGACCAAAATGTCCATTAACAGAAGAACTTCTCCTAAAGTTACCTCTCATGTGTGAGTTATTTGTATTCATCATGTTGTAATTAGCATTGAACATAGACTGAGAGTTCTGATTTTGTTCTAATCTTTGCTTCATTTGTCAATAATAATGCATATACATCATCATATCTCATTTTATTAGCTGTGATAATTGAAGCTAGATCTAAATAACCAAGCCATAGGCCATTCAAAATTCTCATCAACAGATCCTTCTCAGTTATAGTATCACCAGCACAAGCAAGTTTGTTAGCAAGCAATTTCATTTTGTTATAATACTCTTTAACAATCATGGATTCTTTTATCAAAATATCTAGTTCATATCTAAGTTGCATCACTAATTGTGGATAGTGGCCAGCCAAGAAGAGTTTGATCTTGTGCTCTTCAATTAATATAAGTTGAATTTTCAACCTTTTCAACAGATCCATCAATATTTGTAACAGACATTTACTGATTTAGAATAGTTTGAGCTTCTGAGATGAAACCTGCAAGCCGATTTCCACTAATTGAAGTTGAAACTTGTTTGTGCCAGAGTAAGAAATTAGATCGATCAAGCTCGACAGTTAGAGCAAATGTAAACAAAACTTGTGATACTTGATTCAGTTGATTTGAATTATTAATTGACTTAATTGGAATTAAAGTGCTAGAGCTTGTCATTGATGGCTCTGATACCATGTGAAAGCAAATGTGTTTGGCTGAAGAGAAAATCACAAAGAGAAAATAAATTTTATTAAATCCATAATCTTCTTGACTTATTGAATCAATACACACATGTATTTATACATACACATTTATGTAACCATCTGTAACAAACTTCAATTACTTATTACTTAAAACTAATTATTTTATTACACACATATGACTAATAACAAACTTTCAACAACTTATGCTGAGCTGTCAACTGAAGTTCTGTTTTCCTTAACAATCTTTGCTGACATGGTTTTGTTTCTTAAACTTGTTCTATTTAGCCTCAGTATATTCTCCACAATAAGCAGCCTTAACAAGAGTGACCGCTACAGGCCTGTAATTTGAGTTTAAAAAAAAGAGTTAAGTGAGAATTCAATTATAAATGACAGTCTAACTCACTTACTTATATCAGTCCAAGCAGGAGGTCCCACAAGTTTATCTAACAAATTGGCTTGCGAAGGTGAATGTAGATACGTATAGGGTGAATGAAATATTCGCAGCAACTAGGTAGGAACTACAAGTAATCATTTCATGAGCATTTATCCGATGGAACAAATTATCATATCTCGAAAAGATTTCTCGTAAATGTCAAAATATTGAGTTATTCTATTGTCAAATATATGTTATCTACATCGTGGTGTTGCACCGAATGGAAAAATACGACTCCTACAAGGTACCGAACCCCAAGAAAAATAAGGATTGTCAACCATAAAAAATCCTTGTCATACTTACAAATGCACATGGTTACTGTTATAGCTTAAAGTTTTAGTATGCATATACTATAAGATAATGCAAAGTAGCACTGGAATTTTCAATCCCACACAAAATCTGGCTAGCAGCTAGCACTAATCCCACTAGCGGAAAAAAATTTAATTTGGGTTACAATGAGAAAATAGTGCATATATTTGATTCCCCACCATATGTTTGAGGCAGATGCTTCGGAGAATTTATTGCCATGGATGATTTGAGTGATTTGAGTTTCTTTTTGTTGTCATTGTTGCAGGGCATTTTACAGGTTGTTTTGTATCATTATTTTGTGCATACGCAATTCTGGCTCACTTGTCTGGCATATTTTCCGCCAACACTGAAGCTGCTTACATGGAAATTGTTTATCTTGTTTTCAGGTGCACATTTTAACACAGAACAATGCACAACATGCACTTAAAAGTGATAAAAAAAAAAGCCAAGAAATTGGGTGCTACCATATGAGCCAGAGTCCAATCAATGACTTTGGTGGGCTTGGGCCCATTTGCATCCATCCTTGATGGGTTTGATATGCATGGAGTTAGAACTCAAGGAAATTTTATTTTTGTTGTGCGGTGTGTTTGCATTATTGTGCTTGCACTTGTTTATGTATGGGTGTAACTTGTTCATGTGGAAGAGCACAAGGATCAACTACAAATTCATATTTGAATTTTCACCCAACACTGCACTCAAGTACAAAGATGCATTTGCCACTTGGGCTTGTAGCCCAGTGGTGGACCATTGCCCTCAAAGTTAAGCATGACTATGAGGGCAATGGTTTGAGTCCCCACGGACTCAACCTCCTCCAATTAAACATAATTGTGTGGAGATTTCTATAAACGTCTTTCTCCCTTGCGAAATGCGAGTGGAGTAGAGACATCCCTCCTCCGTGAGGGGTATTTGGGATGGACATGTACTTCATAGAATAAAAATGTAATAATATAAGTCCCATGTATATATATCTGATTGTAAATATCAGTGTAATGACCTGCTGTCATAGCAGTTGTATATATATCTGTGTAATGCAGTAACCTGATGCTTAATCAGTTTCAAAAAAAAAAAAAAAGTACAAAGATGCATTTCTCATTTGCACCACTTTCATGACTGTTGTTGTTATAGCAATGGTTGTGCACCTCCTCCTATGAGCTAGCAGCTTTTCGCCTGGCAAAATTGATGCCAGACTGGAATCCTCCTTCTGGTTAGCTCCATTATTGCATAATTGCAAGAAATACTTTAGTGTATGTGAATTTGTTGACATATGATAGTAGCAAAAAGTACCATGGTACATGCTAAATTACTAATACACTCTTATACATCTCTAGATTTGAATTTGTCTGCTCATATGTCCTTTTGACATCTTTTATCGCCCAACTCACTACTGCTTCCTTCGCAAAATTTGTAACATAATCTGCTCACCATTTTATAAGGTATGTTTACCTACTTTCACTTCTTCATTACGGAGATGGATTGCATATGTGTATCTAAAAGCAACCACAGATAACATCATCTTCGATGAATGCAGGTTTTGATGGTAGACTTTTTCATGGCTGACCAACTTACTGGTCAGGTAATCACTCTAACCAGCAATCGGCGTTAAAATTTTATCTATCAAACACATGCTAGGGGGTAATGCCAGTTTCGAACATAAAGTATCGAAACTTGCTTGTGAAACAAGGCATGAAGTTTTCTCAATTACATAATCAGCTGACTGTATATTTCTTCTGTGATCATCAACAATTGTTTCTCATTTTCGGATTCCATTATTGAGACACTTAGAATCGGCAGCCTGTTATGTTCTAGCGGGAAGTTTCAAAACACATCATTATGACACCTGCAAGAATGGAAGACTATACAGGGAGCTTGCTTATGTCATCTCATTTTTGCCATATTATTGGCGTGCAATGCAGGTAAACTCATACACCTAGTAGTTAATTTCTTTATTGACTTCCGCGGACACACCATAAAATCTAACATTCTATAATTTGACTCTCAGTGTGCAAGGCGATGGTTTGATGAATAAGACACAAACCATTTGGCTAAAATGGGGAAGTATGTTTCAGCCATGGTGGCAGCCGGCGCCAGATTGACATACACTAGGCAAAGCAACTACCTGTGGTTTGGCATAGTCTTGGGGACTTCTGTGGTGGCCACTATTTATCAATTATACTGAGATTTTGTCAAGGATTGGGGATTCTTGAACCCAAATTCGAGGAACCCTTGGCTTAGAGATGACTTGATTCTGAGGAACAAAAGCATCTACTACATTTCCATCGTGAGTCCTTTGTCAATTTTCCCAGAGTTAATCATGGCATTCTCGTCAAACATTTGAAAACTTATCCTAACACATTGAGAAATTCGATTATAGGCCTTGAATGTAGCTCTAAGAATAGCTTGGGTGGAGACTGTGATGTGGTTACATGTTACCACTGTTCAATGGCGTATGCTACTTAAGGCAAGAAGGATCCGCATTTTATTACAACAATGTGGAAGAAAATCCTTATCATTCATTGATCACAGTTCCAACTCAATTTGCCAATTGTCAAGCTCCAAGTGTTAACACATCCCTAATAGAGCAAACACATGGACAGATCACTAAAATATCTATAGACAATGCTAACGAACAAAGACAATTCTTAGCATACATTAACAAAAATACTAATAACAAATAAATCTGAACTAAACTTGGTTGATAGCGGTTGTTCAATACAGTTGGGATTTGATACCATAACGACTTTTCCCACCACAAAGAAAGTTAAATAAAAATGAAAAAAAAAATCTGAGGACTGAAAATCAAATAAAGAAATAAAACCCGGTATTGAATGAAATCTGTTAAATCGGTAATGGATGTGATGACGTGGCGTGTCGGCCCGAGGTTTATTTTAGTCTGTTACAGATTCCATCAGCAATGCAGACACTCAAGCTGAGTAAACAGTACCACGTCCGGTCATTGTATCTCTGAGTGTAGAGATAGAGAGAGTAAGCCAAATTTTTCATGAGCTGGCTGGTATTTTCACCATCGGCTTCTGTTAAGCTTGACATATGGCAAGTTCCCCAGAATCAAATTGCACACTCCGCCGAATTTTGTTTGTAGACGATAAACTCTTTTGCATGGTAACTTTCTTAAACTCTATTTGTCTCATTCATGAGATTCATAGGTAAATTTAAAGAATCCCAAAATGCATTATTTCTAAGACAACAAACATCTATGTATCAAATCTCATAACAGTAATAGATATTGTTTTTTTCACCTGAAGAATGCCCGAATTTTACTCAATCCATGTCATTACAATTTCCAAATATAACTGCTGATACCATTTGGACATATGAAGACTGAAACAACCGAAGTCCTTCACTCACCAGCATGAGTGAAAAGCAATATAGAGAATCAGTAAACCTTATGAGGACTGTTCTCTCAAGGATTCCGCTATTCTCTTTGAGAGACAGTAAGCAGTAGACTGGATTGTGATCATAGGATTGACACCAACAGCGCTTGGAAGAACACTAGCATCGCAAACATATAGGCCTTCTGCTTCCCAACTCTGCCCGTTCTCGTCAACCCCGCCCTCTTTTTCATTAACGCCCATCCTACAGCTTCCCATTTGATGGGCGGTAGCATAGACCATCCAGTTCTCCACCGGTGACTTTGGCCCTTCTGCTGCATAAACTGTGTCCAGAAACTGCTCCACTTCCTTTTCGGTAATTCCTTCACATTTGAGTCGCTGCCCATCACTCCGATGAGTGCCAACTTCAACGGCTCCTGCTGCTATTAAAATCCTCAAAGCCTGCCTCAATCCGGCTTTCAAATTTTCTTTGTCCAATTGATCTAATTTATGGCTTATCCTTCCCTCTACTTTAACTTCTCCAGATCCGCGATCCCTGATTATTGTTATCAAATGTGCGGTTCTTGAATACTTCAACATGGTTTGCTTAAAGTCAATTCCGGACAACCAAGGACAAAATACAGAAAATTTTGCAGGTGAAAATTCAGGAGTTTCGATGAGGGCTCTCACTTCGGAATCTGCTGAAACCACCTTGTGGGCCGATGTGATTATTCCACCCTCATAGTTTTTTCCTTTGAACTCTAAGTTTGAGTCTGGAAAGTATCCCCAGGCCATCAGAACAGGATGAAGGTGAAGATTCTTGCCAATGTGCTGATTCTTCAATCCACTAGAGATCATCAAAGGGGGAGTCAATAGAGCCCCACATGCTGAGATTGTTGCTTTTGTTTCGATCTGAAACTTCATTCTGATGTCGTTATTCAAAGCTTTTGCTATCACTCCCGAGCATTTCATTGTCCTTGTGCTTCCATTATCGCTCTTCTCAATTATGAATCTCTCGGCTTTGCATCCCGTTAAAATGACTGCACCATGGTTTACGGCATCAACAAGCCAGGTACTATCAGTCCCCTTTTTGTCTCCGCTTTTACAGCCATGACCGCAGGATCCACAGTAATGATTCTCTGAGGAATTTCTCGGTATCCTTTCAACATCAAGGCCAAGATTTTTACATCCTTTTCGAAGTACTTGATTCTGGAACCCCTCTTGTACACAATTCTCCGTAACACCAATCCTCTCCCACACGATATCCATTGCCGAAAGATAGTCAGGGCTACCAAAGAGTGGGAGCTTATAGTCCCCTGCCCATTCCTGAAGCAAGGACTTGGGTGTCTTGATGCAGGCCGACCAATTGATAGCTGAGCCGCCACCAATAGTTGATCCTGCCAGAATCGTCATGTTCGCATCAGTAGTTGGAAGGATCCCTCCGGATTCATATAGTTGCTCAAATGAAGGACCTTCAAGGAGAGAATAATCCTTGGGAGTGAAGTAGTTCCCTTTCTCAATTACAACAACCTTCTGCCCAGCACTAGCCAGAACAGCTGCTGCAACACCACCTCCACAACCAGAGCCAACAATTACAACATCACATTTGATTTTGTACACTTTCTGTTTAGAATCCTTCGTAACTTGGAGGCCTTTCTGAGTGAGTGAATGCACAATGGTTGAGTCGGTTTCATACATTGTTTCAACTATTCCCTTCTCTAGAGGCCTCTCCTGTTGAACCTCGGACACATCCTCATCATTTTCTACATGATAATCAATCGCTTCCCATGCCGGATTTTTTCCATTTTCATCAAGCTGCAAAGGGAACGGCGAATTGGTGAATTACAAATGTGCTTTAAGAAGTTTATCGGTTGTGTTCTTATTGCTCGGCATGTCATGTTTTAAGCGTAAGCTTCTTTTATGACTCGCTTAGCTTTTTGGCTCACTAATTGTATTGTACCAAGAAATAAATAAAAGGAACTCGATAGAGAGCGCGATTGCGCACACCTGATCACCTCCCATAAATATAAATCAAACATAGATCTTTCTCTTTATCTACCTTAATTCTTGACTTTTCTACCCAAAAATTATTGTAATTGAATTAAAAGAAAAAATCTTTTGGTCAATGGAAGCACCAAAATAATATTAATTTTTCAACATCATAGCTTCGTGTAAAAATAGCGTTGGTTTTAGGTATAATATATAATATCTTAATTAGATAGCTTTTGTTTTGAGTCCACTCAAAAGTCCTTAAACAAAATTCTTGAGTTCTAATCAAGCTATGTGGGATTCTGACACGCCTCACCCTTAAATGTTGTAAATTTATTATTTTTCTGTTCATTCCATTTCAATGACAAAGACAGTATCTATCTACATTCATTCGTTTGAGTATTCATATAAGGTTCCTACATATAAAGTAATTCAACTACCTAATTAAAAATGATAATAATGTTTTAACCTTCAATAGATTTCTCTGTTTTCCTTATTTGTTTTATATATTTACTTGTCGGCACAAAATTTGTTATCCAATCTACAACAGCTGCTTTAATGCGTGTGATTAATATGTGACCAATGAACCATGATAGTTTTTTTTATCGCGGATAAATTCTTTTATTAAAAATGATTTTTCTATTTTTTCAGGAATCTTAAAATAGTACTCAAAACTCCGAATCAAAGAGATTGGAAATTTTTAAGTTATGGCTGGCTGTATATTTTTCCCCTTAATTTGGATTGTGTTAAATTATGAAAGTGATATTTATAGTAAATAAGAAAAAATTGTTGATCTATAAATTTATTGAAAATTTTTAAATGACAAAATAATATTTATTACTTGCCATTTTTTATATTCTCAAGTCTTTTACCTACCTATTTATTTTCAAAAACATTTGCTAAAGCTAACAATTTACGAAGTTCATAAAAAATATCCAAAACTCGACTCCTAAATAATATGTCCTTTCGTCCGGATGCGGCATGTTTGAAGTTAAATTTCAGAATAATAATTTGTAAAATACTAAGCGGCACTTTTATAGACAGGAAAATAAATGAAACATATTAATCACAAAAATTATACATATTTTTAAAATTTACAATAGATACCTCGTTTTTTTAGAAAAATGTGAATCTGACACTATAGAACAGCAATTAAATATTAAACTATTGTTTATAAGTCATATTTGGGATTGATGTACTGTAATTTAATTTGTAATTTTTAAGTTACAACTGCAGTAGAAAAAAACTGTAACTACGAGATAAAAATTAATAATATATAATAAATATAAATTTTAAATAATAATTTTAACAAAATTATTAAAAATATAATAAAATTTTCATCATAATAAAAAATTATCTCAACATAACTTCTAAAAATATATTTCTCTCAAATTATTTGTGAGAATAGATTTTTAAGTCAATGCTCGGTTGACATCTAAGCTAAACTGCAAGCATATGTATCTAAAATATATCTCACAAATTTCATATTGAAATAGTTCTGTAAAATTGCAACAAGTTTTTTTTTTTAAAAAAAAAATAGTCATGTAGATGTATATGTCAAAAATAACAAAAAAAATGCAAAGAAATTTTCCAAGTGAAAGAAATTACCTGACAGAAGAAAACGAAGAGGCAAAAAATTTTGAGGGTAACAAATGCAATTCTAACAGGTGTAAAAATCCAGTTCTTGAACCATTTCTGCAAAACCTTTTCCCTCTTCTCCAATGACATGCTTGAAAAGTTGTTAATATAAGGCCATTTCTCACTTAAACAAAGAGACCCACAAAGCATCAACGTCCCCAGCTTTGTGGATAGCATCAGCAACACCACTCTGATCAATATCACAGCTTCAGTCAGTAGCCTCTTCACCACAATCTCCGCCACCTGCCAGTCAAACAAACCAATTCATGTTAATGATCAATTTCAGGTTAACGAGCAATCTCTCGTTATTCTGAATAATATTTTTTTTAAAAAAGAGCTAATCTTTAAGTTGGATATTGGATTAATATGTTTATGATCAATTTCAGATTAACGAGCATTGACTCGTTATTCTAAATGATAAAAATAAAAAAATAAAAACTAACTAATCTTTTAAGTTGAATATTTAATTACCTTATCAGGAACTGGGGCCTGTGCCCCAGAAGCCTTGTAAAAAGATTCCAGGGCCTGGCCAGGACGATCCTCTTTGCCCTCCAAAGAAACGGAAGGCAAAGGGGGTAAAAAGACCTCGCATAGGCTAGCCAATGCGAGCAACTCAGCTGAACTTAGGCCATGATTGTATTTCTCCGCTTTGCTTCTCCTCCCACTCAACAAAGGATGGCAATTTCTCCCCATATTTTTTTTAAATTTAATTTACTGTACTTAACTGGTTCCTTTTTTTGGAAATGGATATGAGAGAGGGCGGCTGAACTGCAATGTACTTGGTTCTGTTTGCTTCTTTACTATTCAGACTGGAATCTTTAATGCACAAGCACTTAAATTAAATGGTTTTTTCGCCTTATGGGAACATTGCTTTCGCTTTCCACTTCTAATTTATGAGCACACGTGCCGCATGCAAAGGCCACAATTTTGGATTTGCCCACTAGGACGGGTACAAGTAAGCCTCCTTTTTCTGCTAACCAACAATAATTTTCATAACTACCCATTTTGTTTTTTTTTACTTTAATGCTGCCTTTTTTCGTGGGGTTTGGCATTTTCCAGAGACCATTAGTTCTTTGGTCTCTGGACCAATTGCTGAGTGCCACGGTGCTGCCAACCGCCCTGTTAAATGTTTACCTGTACAAGAAATTGTTGATAAGATGCACAAGCAATGTTAATTCTAGATTTTCAGAAGGGGAAAGATGCCTCCCGAATGATCTTATTTGTTAGTTTAATTTTTGGTTAGTTTTATAGTGGGTTTGGTTAGAATTTTTTAATAACCAAGTATAATTATAAAAAATAAAATCTTGTAATTATAATTTTATTTAATTTTTGTAATTAAATTAAGTATAAGGAAGTTTACAAAAATTAACGTGAAGAGAAAAGCTCACTATAATTATTGTAAACTTCCCCATAAATAATATTAAGAAACTTCCCCATACAAATTAAATGAAATTATGATTATAAAAAATTTTTATGATAATTTTTAAATAAAATTATAATTGTAAAAAATTAACATATTGGATTTAAGATTTATTTTTTTATTAAACTCAGTGATATTCTTATAATTATAGTTTTTTAAATTTTATAGAATAAAATAATATTTTAATTTATTTAGAAATAAAATAATCATTTTTTTAGTGTCAAAGTAATTAATTGATATAAATTTAAAAATAAAAATAGTACAAAATATATATTAAAATTTTATGATAATTATATATATAAAAAAATAAGTAGCGTAGAGATAATTTTCCTTAATTTAGAGGCTTGCAAGTTGAGGTTTGTCAATTAATAATGGTGCTAGAGTGAATTTAAGCCTCCGCTTTATCCAAATCTTGTGTCTCGACATCACTTTTTTGGTTTAAATATTTGAGGCCACCGCACAGTTTGGTTCCGCTATTGGATTGATTACCGAAAAAGATGCAATGACACAAAATAGAAAATTGATATGGAAAAATAAATAAATTTCTACTGTTTAAATTTTTAATTAAAGCAAAGAAAAAAATTGATAATTGTGATTGAACAACGAAAAATTAATTCAGATTATGACACGTAACCACTATATATGGGGACAAGTCACTGAAGTGTTAATTAGTTTACAAAATATGGGATTTTATATATATTTTACAAAAATATCTTGCCAATAATCTTGGGGGTATTAATAAAGAGAAAAAAATATTAATTTATCAAATTAAAGATAAAAGAAGATAAAAATTAATGTAAAAATTTCTTACTATTACTTTATTTTTAAGGTTAATTTGGTATTTATAAATAAAAATTATTGTTAGAGTATTATTATTAAAAATAAAGAAAAAGTAAGGACAAAAATATAATCGATAATATTTATGTTTTGAGATATTTTTAAAATATAAAAAATTAAACCAACAGTTAATTTAAAATTTAAAGATTAAACAAATCATTTCCCTAAGTTTGTTATTGATTTCAAATGATGTAGTGGCAAGAAGCTTCAATTAGTGAAGCTTCAGCTAGTACGGTCACATTTATACCGCAAAATTTTTGAAATATATAAATGATGCAATGTACCGTTGTACGCTCTGAGCATCATAACAAAACGTTTGGTCGAGAGCTGAAGTCAGGAAGCTCATCATTAATGCTCTCACAGGTCTGATTGTCCATGAAATAATTGAATTATTTAACTTTTAAATATTGGACTTAAATCAATTGTTAAATTTGTTAACATAGATCTCGTGCAACATGTGCATTTATAGCTGTATATAATTAATATTTAATTAAATATATTTATTTTTATAAAAAATTAACAACTAGCAATTACAATCTTATAAAAAGCTTTAGTGCTAAATCATTTTCTCTCTCTCTTTTTTTTTTTTTTAACTAATAATTTAGAGATAGTTTCAAGCATTAAAAATTATTGATTGTAAAACTCGCTGTGACTCTTTAATTACGAAAAGCAAGTTTCGGAGGATTTTGACTTCTGAGGCTACTATCAATAGCGTTAATTTTGGCATTAATACCAATGAAAAGTCATAGCGATTTTAAATTGGTCTTACCATTTTTCATTAAAAATAAAAAATTTGAAGAGTTGGGTTGATGCTTGGCCAGTTGCAACATGAAATTATTGGAGAAATTTTACAGTACACCGAAGGTATCATATTAAAATTTAGGGTCTGGTTTTATTAAAATTACTTTAAGGTAGAATATTTTTTTATAATATATGATTAAAATTTTAATAAATTTTTTTATTATTTATTATTTTATGTATATAATTATGATTCGTTCTCTACTTTTAGAACAGTTTCAAAATAACCCTAACCTGTAATTTAACGTGAAACCATTAACTATCAATATCTAAACCATTAACTATCGATATCTAAACACGTGGCAATAGAAATTTAAAAAATTTGGAAACAAAAATTACATATTATCCACTTAATTTTTACTGACAAAACATTAAATTTTTCTCTCTCACCCTTAATTATCTGTCTTATTCTCTCTCTCTCTCCCCGCCAAATCTTCACCTATCATCTTTGTTCCACCGGCTGCCATTTTTGAAACGTGATGAAGAAGTTTTTTTTTTTTTTTGTTTAAATTGATGAAAATGACGATAGTTAATTTTTGTTATTACGAAGGAGAAGATTTCTGTTGATGGTGATGAGAAGATTATTTTTGAAACATGAGTGCTGCCATTTTAATTAAAACTTTCTCAAATTCCAGTGTCAAATATTCCAATCACTTCATCACTTTCCACTGTTGTTGCTCTTTCTACTTGCTGGGAAACCTCATGAAATTCCATTATGTTGCAGTATGAAGCTTCGATTTGGAAATACGCACAGATCCTACGACTCCCATTGCTTTAAATAATTGAAATAGATTGGCTGCTTCGCCTATCTATTCATCAAAGGAAAAATACCATTTAAGAGTTTCAGCTCGTTTTGAAGCCAAATCAACAGCAAGGATAATATAGCTTCAAATAATGACCAAAACGTTGTATTACTTCCCTTTTATTTCATTCTTATGGCAAATTAAAATTGGTATTAAATTAATTAAACAATTCACCCACAAAAAAAAAAAGTTATGTTCACCCCCCACCGACAGCCATTATTTGAGCTTTCTCTTTTGCTAGCTTCATGGCAAATCCGTTAAAACTCTTCCTATAATTACAAAGAATTAATTCTGGACCTATATTACTAAAATCATTCACATATTATGCATAATCAGTCAAAGAGTCGATATCTTTTTTTAAAAGATGATAGATGAAAGGTTTGAGTGAGAGAGAGAAAAAAAGAATAAGATGGAGTTAATTAAGTGAGAGAGAGACAATTTTAATGTTTTGTCTCTTACTTTGAAAATTTTATAGGGATAATAAAGGGAAAAAACATTTATCATCTTTAGGGTTTCATGAAATAATTTATTTCATTCATACTCTTTAAATAATAACTTAAAATATCTTTCTGTTAACTAACCGTTAGTGAAATGTCATTTGTTAATAATTTATTGAGGTTAAAAAAGAATTTTTCGTTAAAAAAAATTAGAAAAAATAAATTAAATTTAACATATAACTAAAAATAATTTTTATCTAATCCCACTAAATAAGAAATACCGAAAAGATAAAAAACTTATATTTCAAGCAATTATTTTTAGTGGTGAGCAAAAAAATCGTAGTGTTAAAATAACCGAACCGAACCAACGGTTTTTTCTAATTCGGTTCGGTTTTTATTTTTTTTAAAAACCGAATATACCGTTTGTAAAAAAAAACCGAACCGAAAAACCGAATTATTTTTTTATTTTATTCAAATCAAACATGTGTTAATAATTTTATTCAAATCAAACATGATTTTATTCAAATCAAACATGTGTTATTTCTCTTTATAACATTATGATTATGTTTATATAGATGGAGTATTGGAGTTTGGTTACGTATTTTGAAATTTTAATATTTCATATTTTGGGAGTATCTTATTAATAGTTAGTAAGATATTAGTGATAAAATGTGTTTTGAATACTTTGTATTTATTGTTAATATTTGTAATAAAATTAGGATAAATTAATTGTTGAAAAAAATTATTACATTCATGAGGCCCAATGGGCTAAAAAATTAAAAATTCAAAATAGGCCCAATAGGCTCAGAACCGAAAAAACCGAACCGAACCGAACCGATCCGAAAAGAACCGTTTGAGTTCGGTTCTTATTCGGTTCTTTTTATAAAATAACCGATTTAAATCGGTTCTACTTAATTTCGAACCGAACCAAACCGAACCGAACCGTGCCCACCCCTAATTGTTTTGCACTCTTCTATATTTTTTTGGCATGACAGTCCTATAAACTCTAGATCTAAGTACAAAAATAATCACAATTTTCATATTCGTATAAGTATACTCTCTAATTTCACAATGAGCGGACTTGACCAGATAATGGTAAGGACTTGGGGAGACAATAATGGCTAAAGAAGAGTGGCGGTAAATGTCAAAATAAAAATTTGTTGAAGATTAAGAAGATATTCAACATATGCAAGCACACAAAAATTAGTTGTAGTTTTGAGTTTTTTTCCAATGATTTAAAGATTTTAAATCGTGTTAGTTACAATTGATTACTTATGATGATTATTTAAGTTACAATTTATTACTTATGATGATTATTTAGTAGTTATATCAAACTATTTTATCGTTGATTTCATTTAAGAATAAAGTAATGAATTTTGCATATTTTGTAGTGTTATTCAATTGTGTAAAAATTTTATTTTAATATAGTTTGTATCACATTAATGAAAAATCTTATTTTGCCTCAGTGAATTGTTAGTTAATGGCAAAATACCAATGGTGAGTTAGCGGAAAGATGTTTTGAGCTATTATTTAAAAAGTATGAATGAAATGAGCTATTGCATGAAACCTTAGGAATAAAAATAATTTTTTTTCTGATAATAAAAAGAGGGGAATATGTATTGTTTATTTTATTTTATTTTTTTAATTTTTATTACCATGTGTCTTAATATTATTAGTCGGTGGTTGCGCGTTAGATCGTGACGTAGAACCTCTAGTATACTAAAGAGGGGCATTGCTCGAGGGCAATGTTTTTTAAGGCACATCAAATCTCATCTCATCTAATTAAACTCATATTTAGTACTAAGGTAGCTATAATTTAATTTGATAAATACCGACATTTAGTTTAATGACAGCTATATATTTGTGTCAACCATTAGCTATAATTACCTTGTACTTTCATGCGCTCTTTGCTTGAATCTTCGATGATAATATATAATTAGAAACGTTGTTATCAGTTTAATGACAATTATTTGTGTCAACTACTAGTTATATGCTAGAATCCAACACTGAGATTGAAATGAAAGGTTACTGATACAAGTTTGTTTCTGTGTTTGTTTGGTTATTAATATTTTTTCTTCCCTTAAGAGGATATTGATACGAGTTAATGCTGTATAAATGTTACATTACAACTTTCGTATTACATTCTTTAAATCAAGTTAATTGGATAGAGATAGAGGGGACAAGCTGTAGCTACGTATCACTATCATATGAGTTCGTAGGTAGAGGATAATAAATTTGGCAACTGCAAGCAGTGATATTTAATCTGCAAGCATTCTTTTGGTTAAAGGATCCATCTACCTCACAAGTCACAAACACTTATACATTACAATCGTTACAAGTCTTTTCGTGTTTCTCCATCAGTCAATTCAGAACCCTTGTCCCACTTTGCGTGGCAGGTGAAAGTCGTTAATGATCTTAACCAAGCAACCATTTCATACCACGTAAGTTCATCGCCTCAAATATATAAGATAGGTATATCAATTCGTAAATATAGTTTTATTGATGTATTTATCCAAAAAGTATAATTTTCAATCAACTCATGGTGTGTTTATCAACCTTGAAAGTCGGAATCTATTGGAATAAGAATAAATTGGGATAAGCAGGAATAAAAATTAAAATAAATTATTTATTTAAATTGTATAAATTAAAAAATAAAATATTTAAGTTGTTTTGATTAATGTGTTTACAGTATTTTGATATTAAAATGAATTGTTACAAAGTATTAAAAGATCCTTAATTGTTAACATCATCGTTATCATCGTCATAATAATAATAAAACAATAATACTAATAATAATGATAATGATAATGATAAAAAATATTAATAATAATAACAAATTAACAAAAATTAACAAAATGATAATAATAATAATAATAATAATAATAATAATAATAATAATAATGATAAAAACAACAAAAATAACATTTTTGACTACGCCGTGAGTGGTGGCTGTACAACCGGCGAGCGGCAACGATGTTCGGAGAGTGGTAGCAACGAGCACGAGTGCTGTATATAACCCGCAACTTTCAATAACAAGAGGCTGATGATCTGCAGCATTGCTAGATTCTGTTACTTTCGACGAGTTCAGTGTGCGCAGCAACTGACTTTGCTGCATTTGGCAATCGGCGTGGGTCGATCTTGGTTGCTTGGCTGCTAAATCTGATCAATAACGGCTGCTGGTTTTGACTTTTGAGTTTGTTTTTTTTTTGGGGTTTTGAATTGAAGATAAAATTGGGTTTAAAAATGGCGGTCCCATGAATGGAAATTCCTCAATCCCATTTTCTTGTGAGTCCTACTTAAAACATTTCTAAAACCAATTTTATCTTCGATTCTAAACCAAAAAAAAAATTTTCGGAAGTAAACACTAGAGCTGGCAAAACGGGTCATCGGGTCGTGTTCGTGTCGTGTCAACTTCGTGTCGTGTCAAATTTAGGTCGACCCAAATCCGACCCATTTAATAATCGTGTCAAAATATTGAGACCCAAACCCGACACGAAAAAATAATCGGGTTATCCAATAACCCGTTTAATATCTATATATTGAATAAAAATTACATCAAATATTTACATACTATCATACATACGTATGTACATACATACATACATAATTTATCGATATTATAAAATATACATATCTACCAATATATTACACATTTACACTATTGAGGTTTTAATTATATATATATATAATATTATATATCAATATTATAAAATATACATGTCTATCAATTTTTACACATTTACACTATTGAAGCTCTAAATTTATTTAAAATTTTATAAATAAAACACAGTGTTTATATTCACCTTTTTAAAGAATAAAAAAAGAAAATCATCTCTAATATTTGAGTTTTAATGATAAGAATATGTAAATTATTTTAAAATAGAAAATATAATCGGGTCATTGATCGGGTAAATGGGTCAAGAATTTTAACCCAAACCCGACACGAAAAAAAATCGTGTTACCCGACCCATTTAATAATTGTGTTAAATTTGGCGACCCATACCCATTTATTTATGTCGTGTTCGTGTCAGGTAATCGGATCGTGTCAAATTTTGCCAGCTCTAGTAAACACCATCAATAATCTTAATTCTAAAAATTTTAAATTTTCAATCCCGAATATAAACACACCATTAAACAAATGCTTAATGTCCGAAAATAAGAAAAAAAGGATTTCTAATAAAGTATATAGGAAAGCATCTTCTTTCGGATAAAAAATTAAACAGAAAATAACTGAACGTGCTCATTGCTCACACAACTGCTGTAATTATTTCCACATAAATCAGAGATAAAAATGACCATTCACTTTATTCAACACATTCTGTTTTTGCTTCTATTTCTTCAATATTGGCGCCTTGGTGGTACTTAAAAGATTCCATTCATCCTCCCAAATATATGCTAAAATAAAGATACGATATAGTGAATATCATGCCCCTTTCGTTTTCATATCAATCAGCACTACTACAATAAATAGCGAAATTACTTTTAATGTTTATAAAGCATGCAATAAACAACAAAACATAAACGATGCATTGTCATGCTGATGGTTCTCAAAAGCCAAATTACAGGAGCTTCAAGGCATGTATCATACAGTATCTAAGGTAAGTGCCTACGGTAAGTGCCTCCACAGTGCCGGGCGATCTCTTGAAATAAGGAGAACGCGAGATGCCAGGTAATCGAAAGAGGGTGCAAACAAATCATCCGGGCCAATGATTTCTCTAACATTTTGGATACTGCTATTATCACTTGCGAAGGACTGGAATCCATCATCACTCAACGCATCGAAAACAAACAGCCCTTCTCCAGAAATACCCATGACGAGGTTTGAATTTCCCCAAACTTGTGTTATGGCTGAGTGATAAGAATGAGCATTGGATTCTGGCAGAGAGTAAGTGTTCATTAGCCTCTGTTTTCGCAAAGAGAACTGTTGCACTTGTGAAGAAGGTTGCTTTTTTCCTGTCGACCTCACATTACAACAACCAAGAAAGATAGAATCCCCACGGGAGAAAACTGACTGTGCATTGACACCAAATTTTGGGATCTTAAGACCTATCCCAGCTGGGTGGCGAAAGTCCAATATATTAATGGAATCAGGCGTGCAGAAAACACCATCATTTCCTTCAGCTTCTGCAGAACTCACTCTGTATTTCAAATAATAAAGATTAAGCAGCAGTATGACAAATCACTAGCTTCTTCATATGCATGGTCAATAGTTACATCAATAGCATAATATAAAGGTAAACAGAATAAAAATTAAGGGGCTGCAAGCAATGAACCAAAGGCATGCACACACAAATATCAATTATGCAGAAAATTGTGTAAAAAGATAAGCTTAAGATTGAAATAAGTAAACCAGAGGATCCAGAACATGTGTATAAGAAAATAAGATAAACAGAAACAAGAGTATGAAAGTTAAACCTTTGCCGAACCCCTCCACCTAATTCAGCATCAGTGTTATTCACATGAAGAGCTGAAATTTTTCGGCCACAAGAGGAAACAGATAGCAATGTTTGAGGATTTAGAGAATTCACATCCCACAAGGATATTGTTTCTGCTTCAGCTACAACTAATTTTCCTCTATTTCTCCATTGCAAGGGGCTAGAATAATCCATTGTCAACACAGGCTTCTGAACCTCCCATTGCATTATCTGCTCACCATCTCGGATATCATATACTGTAACGACCCTTTGAGAACTGGCAGCTGAGGCAATAAGAGGTCCACATGGTTTATACCACCATTGATGAGTTTCTGGCACCAGTACGCTAGAAAAGGCATTTCTTCTGTATATATTGTTATTCGGTAAAGGGCCAAGAACAGTTCTTGATGTGGTTTTTCCTTCACCTTCAATGTGGAAAGCTCGCACATCTTTGGTATAGAAATCCCAAGAGCAAAATCCTGAGTCAAGAGTATTCCCAGCAGATGCAGCCACAACATATCTTCCTGAGCAACCATCTGCACCAGCAGCACGGATTATCCAACAATCTCTCCATATACTAGATGAAACTGCTGTGGGGGGCTTGTACACAGCCTTATCCTGAAACAGTGATGAACGATAATTGGAGGAAACAAATCCGAGGTAATATCCCAAAAATCTTACTAAGTTCATAAACAAGCTCTAGCATGAAGAAAGAGCATTCAACAAAAGAAAAAGAAAAAAATATAATCAGTATATGAAGCCAAACAACATTTACAAGCAGTCAGTAGGAAAAAAAATCCAGATTTTTAAGGAAAGGAAAAATGTAAGATATAGGTAATATGATATGCAAACAATTTGACAGATGAGTTCCATCATTAGAGAGTTTTAAGTAAAGTAAACAGCAGGACTATTCAGTGGAAAAAATGGAAAATTAATGTGAATTAAATGAAATATGAAGGTTATTTAAAAGGGAACAAGAATACGCACTTCACAATTAGTAATATCATAGTAGGAGCAGGAGCCATCATCATGAGCAAGAAGAACTGACTCTCCTTCTGACACAAACCATCCTCCTGTTGAAGTCCTTTGGCCTATTTCATTTAGCTGATAAGTACAAGTATCTTCAATTCCCTCATCAATCACAAATGCTTGTCTATTCTCCTGATCATCAAATTCATCAAGCCTTTCATCAGAAGTGAGCTCGAGCTCAGCTTCTCCTTTCCCACTAAACATGCCTGATAAACCTTTTTCTCCAGATTTTGCAGCCTCATCTGTTTCAAGAACTTCATCACACTCCAGATCAACCAGTCCACTCTTTGCGCTGACCTTATTTTCGTCCTTGCTTAATGAAGCCAAAAATTGTAATGCTATTGGGTTCTCCTCGATGGGGCTCAGCAACTTCTCCTCCACCTTTAAATCACTTCTGGCTCCTTCATCATTAAGTTCATTACTTTGGGAACTCTCTGATGCTGGTTTTGATGTTCGATTTCTTAGCAACTTATGATGAGGAAACAGCCTAGCTTCCAGTTCCTCGCTCTTCAATCCCTTAACCAGACCTTTTACACCATCCACTATCTTATCTTGACTCATCTCGACAATCTTGCTTCCTTCAACATTTTTCCCTACACCTTTTGAGCCAACAATTTTTACCCCTGAATCACCTGCAACATTACCCATTGCCTTCTCAATCCCAGAAATCTTTTCCTGAATATCAGAAAGAATCAATTTTGTTGCATCCGGATTATTCATATCTAACATCTCCTTAGTTCTCTTAATATCTGATTGAATCCTTTTCACTTTCCCTTCTAAAAAAGTAAGCTTCTCATGGAGCTTACTCGGAAATTTTACACCAACCTTAGTGCTCAAACCTTCTTCACTCAAGCTTTTCTCTTTCAAAGTCTCTGAAACCTTTGAATCACGTGAAATTTTCTCATCAGACTCATTTAGTCCCAAACCAACACTACGGTCAATCTTTTCAAGTCTATTCTCAGAATTCAAGACATCAACTTTATCATATTTTTCAACTTTTAAGCCAACATCTGAAGACCTCTTTTCATTACGACTCACAAAATTACTAGTAACACTAATTCCACTTGATTTCCCCAAATTTGATCCCAAATTAACACCTTTGTTATAATTACTACCTAAAACCCCAACCCCACTTAATTTCCTCTCTTTATCGCTCTTAAGTTCACTGAAACCCCTTTTCTCATTAAAACCTAATTCAGCCCCTTTAACACTCGAATCCCTAGACCCTTTCCTTTCAACTGAAACCCTAGAAACCCTATCTTTCTTCAAATCACTATAGACCCTAATAAATTCAGATGGACTCTGGCTCCTACCTCTCGGGGCCGATGACGTTGATCGCCGGATGCGTGAATCGCCGCTCTCTACGGCAGCCTTTTCGACACGTGGCACCGACTTGATGACAGGCTTCTGGGACCGAGTAATGGAGTTAGGGTTTTCTTTTCCTGAAGATGATTTTTTGAGGCCCGGACTAGGGTTTTTGTAGGAGACAGAATTTGGGGTTACCGCTTTTGTGCCTGTGCTACCGCCGCCGCGATCTCTTTGCCGGTGAATTGATAAAGAGGACATGGATATTTTGGTAAATTTCGAAGTTAAATAAGAGCCAAATGATACTTCGATTATTCGAATTGAAAATGTTTTGTTTTTTTGGTAGGTGTTTTATGGGTCAAAACTTGAAATGGGAAAAGAGTGGGGAATGGGCGGGAAATTGATATGATTTTTATGTTTTGAATTTTTCGGGAGGGTTCTGTTACTGTGTATACATTCCCATGCGTCGTCTTTATTCTCGAGGGCTAATATGGTCCTTCAGCTTTTCTTTTTCTTTTTCTTTTTTTTAAACAAATTTTTGTGTCAATGCAATTTCAAAAAAAGGGCTCAAGATTGAATTGGTCTTAAAGACAAGTTTTTCAATTTTTTTTTTTCAAAAAAATTAGAAAAATCCATTAATCTACAAATTTTTAGGGTTTTTCTTTCTTGTAATTATAAGTATAAAGAAAATATATTAAGAATCAATTTGTTAGAAACAATTGCTGTGTTTACTTTCTGAAGTGGGAGTGTGGAGTGTGAATTCTTCCCACTCCAATGTTTACTTACCATTTTTAAGGGGGGAGTGGGATTCTCATTCCGTGGATCCCACCTAATTTTGGAGTGGGAAATGAGATTCTCACTCCCATGGGGGGAGGTGGGAGTGGGAATCCACTCCCCCCTCTTTCCTTTTTACCCTTATAATTAAAATAAATAAATAATATTTAATAAAATAAATAATATCATATTTATTAAAAATAATAATTATAAACATATTTATTTTATTAAATTTAATAAAATAAAAATAAATAAATATTATATTTATTTAAATAATAATATTATATTATTTTATAAATTAAATTCATTAAAAATAATAATATTAAACATTAATTTTAATAAATATTAATTATTTAATTATTTAATAATAATAAATATTTTATTCGAAGAAAATATTAATTTTGTACTATATTATCAATAATAATGTTTCATTTGTTTTGCTATTATTAATAATTTTTTTTCACATAATTTAAATTTAAATTAATTAAAAAATTATGATTTACATAATTAAGAATATTAATAATTATTATTAATTTAAAATATAATAAAATATTGATTTTATTTTTTAAATATATTTTTATTAATTTTTTAATTACAAATTATAATTCTTTAAATCAGGGTAAAATTATAATTTAAAACTATTTACTCCTAATCCAAGACAATGTAAACACATAAATTGAATTCTTGTTTCAATTCCATTCTCCCATTCCAATGTAAGTAAACAATCTACTCCCACTCCCACTCCACACTCCCAATCTTAAGATTCCCAATCCTAGGATTCTCACTCCTCAAGATTTCCACTCCAATCCAAAATGTAAATGCTACCAATAATGCTACAGTTACATAGTTTGTATCTTATATTATCAATAATTTATTGTCATTTGTTAAGTGTAAGTTGACTTTGTTCTCTATCGTAAAACACTAGGGGTGCGTTTGGTACATGTATTGTATTATGTTATATTGCATTATTTTAATGCTGGTATATTGTATTATATTGTATTGCATTAGTACGGTATTATAATAATACTATACAATGTTTGGTACTACCTTGTACTGTAATAATTTTTTTGATTTATTTAAATTAAATATTATACTATATTATATTATATTAATATACTTAAATTGTATTAATATTTTATATTATTATTAATTTTAAATTAATATTATTCAAATTTATTCATATTTAACTATTTATTATTAGTAAATGTAAAAAATTATAATGTAAAAAATAATATAATATAATAATATTGAATAATAAATTACATGTTTATTAATCTATATTAATAATTATAATATAAAAATAATATTAAATTAAAAGTTATATTTAATAATAATAATAATAATTATTATTATTATTAAGCAAAACTCAAAAAGCAAGGCTCCAGCGACAGTTGCAAAAGCAAAAAGGGAGAGAGAGAGAAAAAAAAAAAAAAACAAAACAAGCAGCAGTTGCCGCATTAGTTTGGGCTTTTAATGTGGTGGTTCTGTAGTTTTTTATTTGTCAAACACGGGCTTGTGTAAAATTAATACAATGAGGTGCTTTAATACAATAACCAAACAAGCCTTAGGTTTAATATTTTTAGAGGATTTATACTACGTCAGGTTTTCCATTAGGTTGAAACGAAAACTTAATAAAAAAGATTAATTAACTTTAAAGAATTTGTGAGTAAGAGTGTTTGAAATAAAACAAGATAAACGTCAAGTTTCTTAGTAATAAAATTACGCAAAATGGACGTTGAATGACTATAGAATCATCTAGCTTATAAAAAATGGTATATGAAAAAAAAAAAAAAAACTGATCTTATTGGAATGAATGAATGAATGAGATTAAATTTGAAAATGTCCGCGTCACATAAGAATGCATATAAATAGTAATAATACTGACTAAAAGTAGGGAGACTCAAGCGGTATCTTTATATTCCGCTTTTATACACATTCTTATGAGTGACATTAATTTGAGCATTAAAACGCCTCAGCAGGTACACCCAAAAAAGAAAAGACATCATCCCAATCAAGTATATAAACCAGGAATATGCTCAGAGTATCTTTTATTTTCAAGTGAAATTATATAATATATTATATAATCCGAAAGGATAATATCTGAAGAGATTGCAATTTTGTAATGGGCCCCAAAGCCGAGTTTCAAAAATCTTTAGGACCAAGAAGTAGGTTCTACAAAAGGTACACGCAAAACAAAAACAGAATCAAACATGCACAGCACATTGACACAGAATCAGCATGACAGAACCAAAACTAGTTGTTGTCTTAATTTCATTGGTTGAGTTTCCAGCCACTACTTCCTCTTTCATTCCCTGTTGGCCACAAACACACTCTGACATTGAAACTCCCCCACCCACATCATGGCTTCTCTGACTCTAACCCCTCTTTCTCATTCACCAACATCCCTTTCCAGCAACACTAGCACACAAAGAGTCACAAAAAAACTGTCTTTTCAATCTCCAACACGACGTCGTTTGCTTGTTAATGGTAAAGAGTATCGAAGTAGAAGAAGAAGCCTTGTTTTGAGGAGGTCAGCCGTCGATGACGTTCCCGTTCTTGACCCACCACCTCCTCCTCCTCCCGATTCTTCAGAAAGCGACAAAACTGAGTTCATTGCTTCTTTGAAGCTCAAGTTGCTCGTAAGCTTTTCGATTTTGTGAACTGGGTGATCAAATTTTTCGTTTTGTGCTCCGTTTGCTACTTTTTTAGTGAAGTGGGTTATTCTCAATTTTGTTTTTTTTCCCCTCAGTTTTAGGTCCGCCGATTTTGCGGATACGGTTGAATTTTGTCTCATGTTTGTTCTGCTTATGCAATTTATGTATTGATTGATTCGAATTTTTTAATTTACATGTAATAGACGCTAAGTTGATTGAAGCAACTGTATTATTTAGTTTTGATTAAATTATTACAAGGTTTTTAGTAGAAACATGAATCGTTGTTCATGTATTTGGTGGGGGGCCCCCTAGAATCATTTGATGGAAGGAAAACCGGAACAAGAAGTGGATTTCTGGTTGCAGTTTCGATGAGCATTTGTGATCACTGAAACAAATATAAACGCGCATGAAAGGATAATTTTGGAATAGTGTTTCAGTTTGAAATGTTAACAAACTAAACTCATAATTTACAATGCATTAGGCGACAAATCGTGGTTGTAGTGATGCTGAAGAGTTTGATGTAATGACTGGCTGTTGAATGTGTAGTGCAACAATTAGCCTGGGAGCCCTCAGATTGATCATTTACTGACTTGGGCATTTGACCCTATATATGGGAGGAGTTTCTTTAAATTTATTGGCAATGTTGCTGGATGAAAGTAGATTCATAGTTGAAACAAATTTGTGGGATTTTCAAATCTAGCTTCTGCGTTGTGATTGCTAATTTTACTTTGGAGTTTACTGAATCACTTTTCATTTCCCAAACCATCATTTTGAGCAAATTACATAGTTTTGACCTTAATTGTTAGTGTAAAGTACCAATCAGGGATATGGATTTGAAAATTGACAGTCTAGATATTATTAAGTTATTCTTGTTATCATCTATATAGAAGGTTCAGCTAATAGAACTTTTTCAATGGAGCAACAAATGAATGCGAATTATTTATGTGCACGGTGATTCTTTAAAAATTTTCCATTTCAGCAGTAGAGTTAGTTTGTTAATGCATCCCAACTTTCTTTGTTTTTGACACTGGTCTCCATCTCCAGAAATGTTGAGATAATTTTCGGAAGAGGGAAATAGTCTTAAGTTTTTTGACACAGATCTCCCTTATGATTATTGTTAATGAAGACAAAGTCATAAATAAACATGATGGTGCCTATGTGGAGTTGATGTTGATCTCCTCTGTGGTAATTGGAAATGAAGACAAAGTCATAGATAAACGTGATGGTGCCTATATGGAGTTGATGTTTTATTATGTTCTTTGTCTGTAATATGTTGGCAAATTTGGGTTGGTGAAACACAGAGTGCTGTTTCTGGGCTGAACAGAGGTCTTGCTGCAAACACGGATGATCTGCAGAAGGCAGACGCTGCTGCAAAAGAGCTTGAGGCTGTTGGAGGACCAGTAGACCTCTCGGTTGGTCTTGATAGACTACAAGGGAAATGGAGACTACTGTACAGCAGTGCATTCTCATCTCGCACTCTAGGTGGAAGTCGGCCTGGACCTCCCACTGGAAGGCTACTCCCCATAACTCTTGGCCAGGTTTGCTCTTCACCTCTAGTGTTTATGTTGTTCATGGTCATTTATTATTTATTTTTGCGTGTGGTTTATTTGTTGGTTCATAATGGCTCACCTGAGCCTTCGGCCAAAGCATAGGTTCTCAGGCACGTTACCTCATGACCTAAAATGAAAACTAGAAGAATCACAATGTTATGACAAATTGGTCAACTGGTTGCTCCAGAAGCATCTGCTTTAAGCAAGAAATAGGCACAAAATATACTCTTTGTGGATTACTAAATATATGAATTATCCACAATCCGAATGAAAATATGTTGTGGGCGCAGGTCTTTCAACGGATTGACATATTAAGCAAAGATTTTGATAACATAGCAGAACTTGAATTGGGTGTTCCATGGCCCCTGCCACCAGTTGAAGTGACTGCCACATTAGCTCATAAATTTGAACTCATAGGTTGGTGCTTCTTATGAACTCATGTCTTGTGTTCTAACTTCTATACATCTCATGCTATAATATTCTTTGCCGTAGAAGAGACAACTGTTCTGATAAAGCCTTTTTTTTTTTTCCCCTTCTGATGAGAACAGGATCATCAAATATTAAAATAATATTTGAGAAGACGACTGTAAAGACAACAGGGAACTTATCACAGCTTCCACCCCTTGAGTTACCTCGTTTTCCAGATGCATTAAGGCCTCCATCTGATACAAGAAGTGGTGAATTTGAGGTGACATACCTCGATAATGATACCCGCATTACCAGAGGAGACAGAGCCGAGCTGAGAGTTTTCGTGATCACTTAGGGTCCTTACATCCTTACAGTTTCCAGCTTGTATCTACATTATTTTCTGATGATTGTATACACAAAAGTGGTGAAAAGAAGCCCCGTGAAAAGGCACAAAATATATTTTTCACAATTATATATTTTTCATGCGCAGATACTCTTTTGCCACTTTCCATTTGCAATGCTTATGAAGCTGAAGTGAACCAAATTTCACCTGTAACTCAGAAATTAGAGTGCAGCTTTTAACACCCTGTGAAAACTCTTATGAAACTTCACTTGTTACATTTATAGAGCTTCTCTTGACCACAGTTGCAGAAAGGACAGTTTAATAAAATTCAAATATCATCTAGAAAGACTAGAATAAATTAATTAAATTTTAAAATATACTTTTTTATAATAAATACCAATCATTAAATAATTTATTTCCTCATTGTTTCAAAATGGTTTTGAGTTTATAAAAAATTAATTACATGATATATTAAAATTTAAAGATATTAAGCTTCATAATTGGGGGTAAAGATATTTTAATTTAGCCTTTTAATTTAATTCAATTCAATTTGTCCTTTTATGTAATTTCAAATAGTAACTGGGGTTTACAAAAAATGGGGTTTTAAAAGGATTTTAAACGGGTGTCAAAAGCTTAACTAAAGATTCTTACTTTGATAATGGGCTGGGATGGGTAGTAGAGAATATTGGCCCAGTTTGAGTTGGGCTTAATTTTTCAGCCTAGCAAGGTCCCGCATTGACCATTTTAACCCTCGGACAATAGAAGAAATTAATATTATTTCATTTCACGAGAAAAGACAAGTATCACATCCGTCCCGGAAGAAGAGAGACGTTAGAAACTGTAACGGCTCTTTTTTTAAAAAACTTCAAAGCCCTAATTTTAATTTCAATTGTTTCTTTCCATTTTCAGAACTCAATCACAGCTCTCTCCCTCTTTCTTTCTTTCTATCTTTCTCTCTCAACATCAAAACGTGAATTCAATCTTGAGTCTTTAATCTTTGTTTCTGGAAAATACCCGGAAAATTAACCCAAAAAATTCCCACAATCTTGAAATTTAAAGCTCAAAATCTTTTCTGGGTATCATAGAGAAAATGGCTCCAACACCATCTTCATCTTCCAAATCAAATCAAATTCTTTTCAAAACTCCTCAATCCAAACATCGACTTAACTTCACCTCTGCAAGAAACACAACACCAAACCCTAACTCTACAGCCAAAGAATCCGCTGCACAAGACCATCCAATAGAAGTTGTAGGCAGAATCCGAAATTTCCCTAACCCTAACCCTAAAGAAAAACCCATTTCAGTTTTACAAGTGAACCCAGATAAGCAAACCCTGAGAGTAAGGGCTGATTTTGGCTACAGAGATTTTAGCCTTGACGGGGTTTCATTGTCGGAAGAAGAGGATCTTGATTCCTTCTACAAGAAGTTTGTGGAGTCAAGAATCAGTGGAGTGAAATTGGGGGAAAAATGTACTATTATGATGTATGGACCCACTGGTTCTGGCAAGAGTCACACAATGTTTGGGTGTGCTAAGCAGCCAGGGATTGTCTACAAGTCTTTGAAGGATATTTTGGGTGATGAAAGTGATAATGGGGAGAAAATTGGATTTAGTACTTTTGTTCAGGTAACCGTTTTGGAGATATATAATGAGGAGATTTATGATCTTTTGTCGAGCAGCAATGGTGGTGGGTTCGGAATCGGGTGGCCTAAAGGAAGTGGATCTAAGGTAATTTTAAAAATCACTCTTTTTTATTATTTCTGATGGTTTTGTAATTGGTGTTATACTGATTTTCTAACTCTGCATTTGTGTGTCGCTATGTTGGATAGTACATATTTTTTCTCTTCGTATTTGTGTTGTAGCACTGTATGCATTGCTTCATAGAAATGATGGCATGGATTGCTTTTAATGTTTTATAAAAAGAATTTGTATGATTATATAAAAAAGATGGCCACGGACTGTTGTTATTGTGAAATATAAGTTTGGTTGTTAAGTTATATGAGCTTGTAACTTGTAAGATTAGGATATCACATGTTGAATAGATGAAGTTGAATTATGTTAAAAGTTTAGATAATAGAATTGGCCTGTGCGCAGACTCTTAATATTCGAACTAAGTCTTTGATTGCAGTTAGTATCCATTGAACTTGTGTTCAGCACAGATTTTTCAGACATTTATATTGTCCCATCATGTGGCCTGAAGGTGAACCACAATTGCTTCAGAAGAATTTCATAGGTTTCTCCAACCTTGTTCTCTTCTAAATTTTAATGCACTAATTAAGAATCAAGATGCTTGTCTATTTATGTTCTACCTCATGAAGCAATCACTTTAAAACCACTTCATCTTACTCTTCTTACTCCTTATGCTGTGACTGTGTTGTTGACTACTCACAGTTTCTGGTATTTGATCTGACACTATATTGGCTAACACTTTAGTTGTTGATGTACGTGAGACAGCTCTTTGTTTGACACTAAGTTTATTGCTTATTCAATTTTTTTACTATTTAGGTAATCGACAGACTTGATTTTAACTATTTATGTTGACTTTTGCTAAGAAGCCTCTCAAATCCTTAGCATATTTTATTAAAGCTAGGTAGGCACACGTTCTCCTAAATCATTTTTTGTTCCGTACATTTATTTTGCAGGTGAGACTGGAAGTAATGGGAAAAAAAGCAAAGAATGCCACTTTTATATCTGGAATAGAGGCTGGCAAGATTTCAAAAGAAATCCAGAAAGTGGAGAAGCGAAGAATAGTGAAAAGCACGCAGTGCAATGAAAGAAGTTCTCGAAGCCACTGCATGGTATATGCTTCTCAAATTTGAATATATTTAGTCAAAAATTCAATTACAAATGTGTACAAATATTCCTTAATTCCACTACACGCAATCATCCTTTTTCGAATTTTTATGGCTCATTTGAGAATAACCTGCCATATATCTTTTTTTACAGATAATTCTCGATGTCCCAACAGTGGGAGGACGGCTGATGCTTGTTGACATGGCTGGTTCTGAAAACATTGAGCAAGCAGGTCAAACAGGATTTGAGGCAAAAATGCAGGTACCCTGTCAAAAAGAAAGGAAAAAAAAATCAGACCTTGCTTCATATTAGTTGTTTATCTCATAGTTTGACTCCCTGCTCTGGATTGCTCAAGATCGCTCAAGATCTTTTCCTAGCAGTTACAAGATAACAGTAATTTGTGTTTCTCTTGAAATTGTAGACAGCAAAGATTAACCAAGGTAATATAGCATTAAAGAGAGTGGTTGAATCCATTGCCAATGGTGATTCTCATGTGCCTTTTCGAGACAGCAAATTGACTATGCTTCTCCAGGTACACAAAACAGTTGTTAACTTTCAAAAGGTTTTTCTGCTATCATGGTTTAACGAGTCTTTGCATATTCTGTTCCAGGATTCTTTTGAGGATGATAAGTCAAAAATTTTGATGGTACTTTGTGCAAGTCCAGATCCCAAAGAGATACACAAGACGATTTGCACCCTTGAGTATGGAGCAAAAGCAAAATGTATCATTCGGGGTCCTCATACACCAGACAAAATTGGAGCTGAAGATTCATCATCTGCTGTCATTTTAGGATCAAAGATTAGTGCGATGGACCAGTTCATTTACAAGCTGCAAATGGAGAACAAGCTCAGAGAGAAAGAGCGTAATGAAGCGCATGACAAGCTTTTAAAGAAAGAAGAGGAAGTTTCTCAATTGAGAGCAAAACTCCAGCTTGTAGAGGAAAAGGGATCTGGAGCAAGTGAGCAAGAAATTAACATGAAGGTGACTGAGCGAACTCAGATTCTGAAACATCAATTGGAGAAGAAATTGGAGGAGTGTCAGAGAATGGCCGAGGAGTTTGTTGAGATAGAGAGGAGGAGAATGGAAGAAAGGATACTGCAACAGCAGCAGGAAGTCGAAATGCTGAGAAGGAGGTTAGAGGAAATTGAGTTCGAACTTTGCCATTCAAGAGATAGAGATGTTCGCAGTTCAAAGGACATGGATGGAAGCAGCTTTGCCAGAAGGCTGATGGGCATATATGCTGATGAGGACCCAGGGATGGTAAAGTCAATGGATCTAGACATGGGTGACGTAGAGCCATTTGTTCGTGATGTAAAGCATGTAGATAGGCCTGTTCATCAACCAGACAATAATGAAATTCAGGGCTGGCTTCAAAAAACTTCTAACGAAATTGATGAACACGAAGTGTTTGCATCAAAATATGGTGACAAAGTATGTTTGAGCACTGTATTTGAGGAAGAAGAGATAGAAGACGAGGAGGACGATCATAAAGAAAGTGCTGAAGATGAAGTAGAGAAGGTTATAATAGAGGAGAAAAGGGTCTGTTCAAGTGTAGCTGATGGAAATATTCCCAGTCTCAATCTTACTACAGGCTTATTGGCATCTTCCCCTCAGAAACCTGAAGACACAGAGTCCTCCAGAAGGTTAAGAATTCAGAACATATTTACTCTTTGTGGAAACAACAGGGAGCTTTCTCAGCACATGAGAACACCAGTACCAGCAAAAAGGATTGCTGAAAACTTTGATCCTCTTGCTGTCAATTGAAGACTGTTAGCAGTGTCCCCATGGTGGGACCTGTAATGG
>NW_006261964.1:6057464-6222047 GCF_000493195.1 Citrus x clementina | reverse complement strand
TGATCACTGAACAAATATAAACGCGCATGAAAGGATAATTTGGAATAGTGTTTCAGTTGAAATGTAACAAACTAAACTCATAATTACAATGCATTAGGCGACAAATCGTGGTGTAGTGATGCTGAAGAGTTGATGTATAGCAGTGTCCCCATGGTGGAACCTGTAATGGCATTGGCTTCAAAGGAGAATTACAACCCTTCTAGTAAAAGCACTGACGTGCAGGTTGAAGTGTATGCTGCTTTTACTTGGTAAATTCAAATTTTTAAACTGATTTTTTTCACTAACTTGCATTGTTCTTTTATGCAGGAACCTACTGTCTTTGCCAGCCCAATGCCATTGAATCCAATTGAAAACAAGCTATTCACTTCGACTCCTCCGCATCTAAGTTCAACCCCCTTCATTACTCTTAAAAGGGGCATTAGTTGAGTGCAGTGTGTACTGGGTGTTTTGAGTGAGTATATTACATGTGTACTCAGCAAACAATGTGATTTTGTTGATAATCGGATGCGCCTGTATTGCAATTATATATGTATAGTTGATATATTTCTCTTGATGATATATCAGTGTCCGTCTTTTTAAACAACTGTAGGTAAACAATTTCAGTTCATACCCTGAGTTGAGACATTCTGAAGCTTATCTGAAGAACTGGTGCTTCATAAGCTATCTTTCTTGTCTACCTACGAGTGCTCCTCATTATCCAAATTTCCTCTTCTTTTGGTTTACTAAAGTGTGTAAAACTCGCACATTTTTGCTATTGATCATCTTGCATTTGCAATGACTGATGGGTAAGAACTTTTGGACTCACTTGCTTATGTACGTGTAGCCAATGTTGAACCGGCAGTACCAGTTAGTGTCTTCAAAAGTGAAAGCACTGACTTGCACAAGTTTGTGTGAAATGGTAACGTCTGAAGGTGGCCCCACTGTTGCAACTAGAATATTATTTTTTCTTGATTAACTTTCTTGAAGGACAAAATCCATTCACGTAATTGGAATAAAAGCAGCCTGCTTTTGTATCAAAATTATTTTTTGGGAGTCCCTATATTACAATTAATATAACATACACACTTAACAACAACCATATAAATAATAGACCCATATAATTTGTGTGGTTGTTGTTGAATGTGTATGTTACATTAATTGTAACATAGTATTTGCCTAATTATAAAATTGAAAAAACTGTTGCCTTCGAAGACTCCACGTCAAATCATTTTACTGTTCAGTGTTAGAATAAGTGGTGCATGATTGGATGCTTTAGAGTTTAGACTACTCTTTTGTATCTCTTATTTCAGATAGAAGCGTGTTTCTCGAACCAAGCACAACATTCCCTTTATTTTTGGGAACGAGCCAAGAAGCCTCCTATATTATCCGTCCATAATTTAATTTTCATTTTTTAATCTCTTAAGAGACCAACGTTTTTTAAGAAGAAATTGGAAAGTAATGTCTAGTCAATAGCCAAATTAAATCTCTTAAGAAACCAAAGTTAACTTGACAAAAAGGACTTAAAATACGAGATGTGCGCACTTTAAATCAAAAGCTCTTCATTCACTCATACATACTTTCTGAATATTTTTCCTTTTCCACCCTTTGGCTTTAGGGACAAGTGCTGATGCCTTGTAGGTTCAAATTCAAATCCATCATCCAGAAATGGCCGACACAAAATGCCCAAGTGTGTGAGTTGGACCACAAAGTCAAGACGAATTCGATCACAAAATGCACGTAACACACTAACATAAAAGCTAAGAGGTGACCTCAACCTTCATGCACAAACTCCAGAATATCGTGGCCTAGCCACTAGAAAATTGAAAGCATCTTTTATATTTATATTCAATAATATTACATCAGAGGTAATCCCGGCTCACAAAGTCAAGACAAATTGTGACTCGTCAAAAACTATAAATTCTGAATCAGGATTCTATTTTGTGTATGACTTTGTTGTTAAGTCACTTGGGTTGGATAGTATTTAATTTTTGTGTAAGAGAAAGCCCAAAAATTGATTGTGCTGTAAGCATAAAATATTTATGTGTGTGTATTAACCGGGTCTTATTAAGCTACAAAATCTGTAATTTACTTTAATCTGGGTTTAGAGTGAGGAAAATTGACAATCTCTCCTCTGAGAGATTATTGTGTATGTAGGTGTTTTTGGTCATGCCACTAGTGATATTGGCACGGAAAGCTTATACATATAATATGGCTGGCATTTATAATTACATTATTTAGTTCCATATAGTTATATTTGTTGTACAAAATCTCATTTTGGTCACACTAACATGAAAAAAAAAAGGTAGCTTAATTACACGTAATTGTAGTTTGGCCTTGGTATATTTCTTTCCGACACTAGTTTTGTTTGTATGTCATGAATGGCTCTAATTTGTTACATGCATCTATTTAGTGGAACATGTATCATTCACTCAGACATATTTTGTGCACACTTTTTGAAAATACCTTTTAAAGAGCTAAAAATGTACGGAATAAAAGAAAAACAAGTATCGAACCATTTTGCAAAAAATGGCGATACAAAATCATGCAACGATATTATTGGTGGTGCGTACAGACTCAGAAACTTTTCTTCCTCAACCTTTATAAAAGCCTCAGACTCGCCGCATTTTAAAAAATCAATCTAATTCTTAGATTCTCCCTAGTCCCTCTTCTTCTTTCTCTTTCTTTCATTTTTTTCAACTCTGCCATTGCCAAATCTTATTCGTACTAATTAAACCCAGTCATACCTGCCAAATCTTATACTCACAAGCATGAATTTTTCAATTGATTTGAGGTTTTTATTTCTACCATTGCTAAATTTTATAATCTTCTTTATGTTCCTCAGGTCTCAAGATGGGAACTCTTGGGACATCCAAGATGGTACAAGTAAGATACTTTTGTATCCAATTTTAAAGCTCCAGTTCTGGTTCCTGATCCCTGCCGTCGTCATCCCATTACTGATCTTCCTCCTCACACCCATCAGAATTCCTCTCAGTGTGAGCCGCCCCATTTCCGTGAGTTGTGGAGAACTCTCAGTTCTGTTGGCTGTCTCAGTAGTGGCCTCTGTCATTTTGGCTCCGTCTCTGTTCTTGGTAGCCTATTTGTGCCTCATAATCTTATCACTCTGTTATGCAACGCTAGCTTCTCTGTTTAAGCGCTGCTTCAACTGGCTTCGAAATCTCACTGTAATAACATCCATTACTCGCACAATCTTGATCATGATCTACCGCGTGAACGGGGATCAAGAAATTCCAGAACAAGTTGATGAAGAGAACATTATTGAAGTAGAAGGGATCCACATCCAAACCCTGCAGCCAAGTTCTAGTGATGATGATGATGATGAGAATATATATATGCGTGTATGATTTTGCTGGTGCCACTGTAGGGTCCTAGTGCCTAATAAAATAACATAGGGTAGAACTACGAGTGTTTTATGAATATATGCTAACTTTCCATTTTCTAGTTAGTTATTACAATGATCTATACATATATAGTCTGTGAAAGCTTAGTTGCTGTTTTCCGCTTTTGTTTGAAAAGCATTTTCAGCGGTAGCACACACCCTCTATATTCTTATTTATTTTGGTTTTTGTATTATGGTCCAAACGAACAGCGGTATATTAATAAAATTCTGAGTCTCAATTTATATTCTGTTTTAATTCTAAAGAAAAATTTAACTGTTTAAGTACTCTGAATATTAAATGTGTAAAGGTTATTTTGATATTTTCACTTCAATAAAAAATTCCAAAAAATCACCCAAAACCCTAAACATTCCTCCGTCTATCATCAAACCCAAACCCAAACAATTTCATTGTTGCCGCTGCGAAATCTGATAATCTCAGCTTATCGGAGTGGCTCGTCCATAATAGTAACGTTACAAAGCTAGAAACAGAGAGCCCGGTTTCTTGTAAGTAAATACACACACATATACAGATACACACACACACACACACACATATACATACATACATACATATAGAAAATAAAAAATCTTGTACATATTTGAATTAAATCAATTAGAGGTTAAAAGTGGACCCCAATGAAAAAGCTTTAATTTTTTTCACATAAAAAAGGTTGATATGCTAGGAAATAAATAGAAAAAAAAAGGTTTATTGATTAAGCTTATAAACGGAAATTGATAAGAATGAGATTTTGTTAGTGGAATCACATTGATTATGGTGTAAATTGCTTATGAGGAAAAAGAAAATAATAGGTGGTTGTGTGGTGTAAAGAGTTCAAAGAGAAACTTGTAAAGAGGGAAAATGTCGGGGATTAATTAGAGATCCTTTAAGGGTCCGTTTGGTATTGTTTTTGAATTTGTATTTTCTGAAAATAAAAATGAGAATGAAAATAGTGTTTTGCAATTGCTGTATTTCAAATTTAAATATGCATCTGGTATCATTTTCTGTATCTTGTATTTTAAAACTGAAAACAGTAATATGCGTTTGGTAGACACATTTGAGAGGATAAAAACAGTGAATATGTGTTCGGTAATATCATTTTCAAAAATAGTTTTTATTAAATATTTAAGTCATATTTATGAATAAAAAGTAATTGTTTAACTAATACATACACAACCATTCCACAAATAGTTTAAACAAAATAATTATAAAAAATTACACGATAATAAAATTTGAGTATCAGCATTAATTAAAAAAGTTTTATATTGTCATTATTTTTACACTAATTAAGATATTACAACACATGATTTAAACATAATAATTATAAAAAATTACATGATGGACATCATGCATTACATGTATACTATAGAGATTGTTTCTCTCTAATATTCGAGGGGTGTCTATTCTACTCATGAAATTTTTTGAATTATAATATACACAAATTGTTCCTCTCTAATATTCGAGAAGTGCCTATTCCACTCATATTTTATAAGAGAGAGACTGTTTCCACTCAATTAGTTAATAATTAAGGAAGAACTGAAACTAACATTCATAATGCTCTTATGGAGGTTCGAACTCTTACACTTAATATTATAAGTGCAAAGCTTCTTCTATTGGATCAAAAGTCCATTGAATCAAAAGTATTACTTTCTCTCAAAAAATAAAATAAAATAAAATAAAATTCTGAGTCTCAATTTATATTCTGTTTTTATTCTAAAGAAAAATTTAACTGTTTAAGTACCCTGAATATTTAATGTGTAAAGGTTATTTTGATATTTTCACTTCAATAAAAAATTCCAAAAAATCACCCAAAACCCTAAACATTCCCCCGTCTATCGTCAAACCCAAACCCAAACAATTTCATTGTTGCTGGTGCGAAATCTGATCATCTCAGCTTATCGGAGTGGCTCGTCCATAATAGTAACTTTACAAAGCTAGAAACAGACAGCCCCGTTTCTTGTGAGGTAAATACACACACACACACACACACACACATATACATACATACATACATATAGAAAATAAAAAATCTTGTACATATTTGAATCAAATCAATTAGAGGTTAAAAGTGGACCCCAATGAAAAAGCTTTAATTTTTTTCACATAAAAAAGGTTGATATGCTAGGAAATAAATAGAAAAAAAAAGGTTTATTGATTAAGCTTATAAACGGAAATTGATAAGAATGAGATTTTGTTAGTGGAATCACATTGATTATGGTGTAAATTGCTTATGAGGAAAAAGAAAATAATAGGTGGTTGTGTGGTGTAAAGAGTTCAGAGAGAAACTTGTAAAGAGGGAAAATGTCGGGGATTAATTAGAGATCCTTTAATTTCGTTGTAATAGGAAAGGGGTTTTATAAGGATTGTAGAGAGGTGACAATAGTCTCACTCTTTTATGAAATAAAAGCAAGCCCACTTGTAAGGTAAATTTCCAAAGCTAGAAACCCTAGGTATATTTTGGAATTTCTATTTTTGCCATGTTTGCTGACGAAATCACTTAACCAAAAAGGAAGATTAGCCTTTTTTTTTGTTGAATTTTTATAAGAATTTTTTTTTCTTTTTTCCTTCTGCTCATCATTGATGAGTGATTATTTGTTTAACTGAATTGGATTCCATTTTAGAGGTCTCTGATATTTCATTGAGGTCATTTTGTGACCTACTTCACTTTGATTGAGTTAATTTTCCTTGTTTTTGTGAATTGACCGCTTGCTGTAATTTATATGCTGAAGTCAGTTAATTTTTATTTATTTATTTATTTATTTTTTCTAAACATGGGTAAATAACGCTTGTGTTTTGATGAAAGGGGTGAAAATAGAGACTGTGACAATGAGTAATGGAGAATTTCTAGCCAAATAGGTGGTGAATTCTTTAGGAGGGCTTTATATTTGGAATTTTGATCACGTATTGCTGCTGCAGTTTGTGAATGCGGTCGTTGATGAACCGCAACTATCTAGAAATATACATCTCATTAAATATATCAAAACTCACTCATGCCTTATTTATAACTAAGAATTTGAAGAAGTGGAAGTAATTCTAAGTTCACTTCGGTGACGTTTATTTTTTAATTTAATGATTTAAAGTGACTTAACTTAATTAATTAAGTTAATTAGAGGTGTTTGTTTTTATAACTTAATGAGACTTTTTAGATAATTTTGACTTAATAAAATAAGCCAATTTTTTTGGCTTTTTACTTAATGGAGAAATCTGAATTAAGTCAATTACTTGCTAATGTCAAAAATATCCTTACTTTATAATTTATTTTTCATGTCTATCCCAAACTCACCCATAGACATTTATCCCACATAAAAATATCCATATTTTTCTTTCTTATATTATATACAATAAAATTTAAATTTTATGGTATTTTATATATTAAAATTCTAAAATAATTATTTATTCACTTGAATATAGTTTTACTTATAAATGTTAAAATATTGTGGTATTTAATATATTATTTATTTGACATTCAAATTTAATAAGGATACAAATGTAAAAGTATATATTTTTAGCTTTTTAAGTTGAAAAAAACAAACAACTTAATACTTATTTTTTGAGATTCAGACGAAAAAATAAATATATTATTCAGATTCAGATAATTTATTCAGAATTCAGACTAATTCAGATCTATTCAGATTTCAGATAAAAAAATAAACACCACCTTCCTCTCGCGCGCGTGTGTGTGTTTTTGAGAAGAAAATCTGTAGCTAAGCCCAGCCCACAACCAACTTATAAGGTCTCTCTATTCTTTTGTGAAGTTCTATAACAAACAAAACCAACGTTCGGGTGATGACGATAATAATAATAATAATAAGCGGTAAAAAATACAACAGAGACAGAACGAGGAAAAAAACAAAAGAAGAGAGAAGAGGAAGAAAAAGAAATGGAGGGAAAGAAAGCAATTGATTTTTACAGAGAATAATTGTGCACTTAAGGGAGCTGAGAACAACAGCAAGTATGAAATTTATGGGAAATCAACGTGGATTTCGCTGGATTTTCTCATAACTCTTACTCTTTAGAATTGGTTTGGGTAAGTTTCTGTGCATGAGTGGTTCAATTTTGGAATCTTCTTACTTTTATTAATTTTTTTTTCCACCTAGTTTTCTTAATTGTTTCCTTGCTGCTGCTGTAACTTGCAGCAAGTTTAGGATTGTGTTAAATTTGGGATTCTTACATTTTAGGGCAGATAATGTCAAATTTTTCTGTAAGTGCTGGGTCTTATTCATTCTATTAGTATATGTTCGTTCTTGTAAGCCAACAGTCACGGCTTAATTGTTAAAAGCTTGTACTTGCATCTGATGTAGATAAAATTTTCTTATCACACGTGCATCTAAGTTAGGGATGCGACAGTTATCAATTCAGCTAATAAAAAAAATATAAATCAATGTTAATAATCCAAATGATTTAACCGATGATGCATAATACACTAATACTAGCTTAAGTATACTACTTATACCACGTAGGATGAACAAATTTCTTTTAATGCTTACTCTTCGAATAACTTGAAATAATTCTTTGCATCTCATGTTCAGAATGAATGAAATTTGATCATTTCAGTGTTGTAAGAACCATAAGCTTGATATTCACCTTTTGGGTCAAATAAATGCCTAATCCAATTCTGTAGGTTTGACCAGTTGGGTCTATCATAAATCATAAATTCTGAAGCAATATTTGAATTAGAGTATAATTATTTTATTCTATGGTTATTTCATTCTTTTATTTTTATGAGAATACTACGGTTGTTTCATTGGTTGAAAATTGGAACTAGAATGGTTCTCAGCTTAGGTGTGAACTGAAATGGTTGTATTTGTTTGGAGAAAAAGAAGGGACTGTTCTACCTTGTGGTCATTTTTTTTTTCCCATATTTATAGTTGCTATGGGGAGTTTATCTCTAAAGAAAAAGGGTTTTGTGACTGGTAAAATATGTTAATTTTTACATGTTTTATAATTAGGACATGATGTGCTGTTTCTCGTTGCAGCCCCCTCCTTTGCTTATGAGTAACTTGTAATGTGCAGGCTTATACAAACAGGTTTTGATACATTAGCTGGTTAGGATAATTACCTACTTTCACTACCTGTGGGCTGTGGGACTGGGACTCCAACCCAAACTCACAAATTCAACTGAGAGCTGACCAGTGTGGTATATTGACGACTCTATCTCAGTCAGACTCAGTCACTCATCTATGTCTTTTCTTTTTGTCACTTCCAAAGCTCAAGTTCTATGTTGAAAATAATTCTTGTGGGGGAAAAAAATGGAAAATCAAATAGAGGGTTGGGGTTTCAGTGGAATTTTAATTACTGTTAGATTAAGAACCCGCAGCCCCCTGTTTGAATTGTTCTGAAGAAGGGGTTTGATATTTTCATTTTTCAAAAGCAGTTTCTTTTTTAATCTTTTTGTATTTTCAATTTTAACTTTTGTGATTTTGTAACTCTTTTTTATTTCCTTTTATGTATTTGGTTATCGAGTGTTTTGCCTACTGCCTAGTGACTGTAACATAACCTGTTTTCTTGTTGAAGAAAGAATAGAAGAATGTCGTTCTTGCCTGGAAATAAAATAGATTAAAAAACAAGTGTTTGTAGCTTTTTTTTTATTTTATGAAATAAATAAGTCATTGCCCTTTTTTTTGGATTATTTAAAATGCAGATAATTACTGTGCTTTTTTGTTTGAAGAATTATTAATTCTAGAAAAATTTCATATTTAGCTTATCATTGGTATGGATTTATTCCTCTAATAGTATATTTGAGTGTTCTATGATATTGTTTTGTTCCATTATTAACATTAGGAGAAGTATTTAGTGCTTCTATGGGTTTTTATTTTTTTCTTCAGCAGTGTTTTCTCTGTCTAAAGGCCCTGTATCTCATGTGTTGATTGTTTGGTATAGATTACTTTTGATAGCAATTTGATGAGGTTTTAAAGATTATAGGTATTAAATAACCCAATTTATTTAAATGCACCCGTGGATTGTATTTTGAGCAGATTAACTGAAAAGCTTGGTAGAATTTGGGCAACGAATTAAGTCTGTCAGAAATTTAAAATTGGTTTGGGAATCAGTTGTCTACTAAATAAATGTTTGTGGATACATGCATTGATTCTCAATCATGTTATTGATTTTGGGATGCTCCGAGTTCTTGTAGCTCTTTGCTAATGGAAAATGTTTTTGCTTTTGGGCAAGGATAGAAAGCTAAAGTTCTCTGGCACTGCAGTGTTCTAGCTCTTTTTTGGGTTACGTGGCAACATTGTATTTTTTAAGATAAGAGGGAAGACCAAGTTTCTTGCCAGTTGGCAGTGCGATGTTCACTTTTTGTCATCTGTTTGGACTTAGTTTGGAAGGGCTAGCTTTTTACATGGTTCTATATCTACGACTAAGCATAGAGATTGAGAGCATAATCTTGATAATGCTAGTTCCTGAAACTTTGATGAGAATGAGCTATTTTGTGCGTGAGTGAGTGTGTATATATATCTTAGTATGTATGTATATATGTATATATGCATATATCTATATATGTATGTATGTATTTTTTTTTTTGTTTATCTTAAAGGTGCATGCTTCCTTCCTGTCTCTTATTTTCACACTGATTGATGACTTATAAATGGCGGTGAGATTTTGCCATGCTGTTATTTTGATCATGCCTGATGCCCCTAGTCATTATTATGGAAAGCAATGTGGTTCTCATGATATTGCTCAATTCCATTAGCATTTTTTTCCTTGGTCTACCTTCACCATTATGTGTTTTCTCTTATATGAAGTCTCAGCGGCTATAAGTGCTAGAGCCCGAGAGTTATTTTACCAAAGAAGCTGATCATCCAGGGAAATTAACAAGAATGATCTGTCTTACTTTTGCAGACAATCTCCAAAACAATAGAGTCTAGCACTGCAGTTAAATATACAATAAATGGAAATTCATATCCTATTGTAAGGATAGGAGGGTGATGACTGTGATTGCATTAAATTGAAGTTTGGAAGTCAGGGAAATTGATTGAATGTGTCTCATAACATCTGTAAACTGCATTGATTGGTGGAACTTTTTCAGGTGTTTGTAGATTCATTCATATTTTTGCAAGGAAATTGTTTTCCTTATGTTTAAAGTTGATACATGAGCTCTGCTTGCGAAAGATTAAACATGCATGGTTGTTTCTTGTCATACACAATTTATGTTTTTTGAAGTATTTTCCCCAAGATTTTCTACTAATTAATTACTTAATAAGTTTCATAATTTTCTCCCCCCTTCTTCTTTAAAGGATGGACGACCCTTGTATGATGGGAATACAATTAGGGATTGTGTAGTATCAGTCGCAAAGAAATGTCTTGGAAGAAATTACAGATTAAAATGTGATCATTAAATGATAAAACCGTGTAACGTATTGGGAAGGGTAATGTAGCGATGCGTCCTAGGATGGAATCCATCATTCAGAAAAAGTTTTCATGAAATCAGATATGTATGCTGGTCAATCATCAAGAGCATGGATCGTGTGCGAAACCTTACTGTTAACGAAGGGGCAAATTGAATTGAGATAATGATTTGGGCAATGCAAGATTGCAAGTGGCTGAAAATCCAAAAGAATTAATACCTTAAATATTTTTTGGGAAAATATCCACCGTCCACCTGTTTTTTACACATTTTTCAAAAATACACAATTCCTTCATTTTTTGGTTGGAATCCACCTAAAGTTACATTTTTTTTCACTTTTCCACTTCCGTTTGGAATCCGTTAAGAAAACTAACGGAAACTTAAAAAAATGACCATTTTACCCCCAAAACGAAAATTACAATTTCACCTTAAAAAATACCAAAAATAATAAGATTTAATGATGAATATCATTATTGGTACTTTAATGAAGTACAAAAAAATCTTAACTACTAGAGATTATAACTCAATTAATAATAAAACTCTACTTATCTTAAATTCAATTGATGATTTGTGAGATTGGGCTATTTTTAATACTACTGTTATAATTTAGCATTCTAATTACAGACATATTTAAAAAAAAACATGCATTTGATGGTTGTGGAATTAATTTATTTATTGACCGATGGGGAAAATAATTAGATTTAATCTAATTATTTTTTTTAATTTTTAAGGTGAAATTGTAATTTTCGTTTTGGGAGTAAAATGGTCATTTTTTTAAGTTTCCGTTAGTTTTCTTAACGGATTCCAAACGGAAGTGGAAAAGTGAAAAAAATGTAACTTTAGGTGGATTCCAGCCAAAAAATGAAAGAATTGTGTATTTTTGAAAAAGGTATAAAAAATGGGTGGACGGTGGATATTTTCCCATATTTTTTTTTTCTTTTAAAGATGCTTAATTCCTTGATATCTCACATATCTCCACATTGATTTAAGGGTTCCGAGAAATTCTTGCGGTCACATTGATAGGATAAAAAGGTGGCCCTTAGCCCTTACGCATACTCGTAGCTTAGTTTTTGTTACAAACTCACAATCAAATACAAAGATGATAAGATAAATGATAAATTTTTCTTTTTAATATTATTTAAAGCTGATCCGTTTTAGAAATTGGGTATACAAATTAAGCAAAACCTGCCCCGCATTGAAAGAATTCAAACAGTTCCTCAAGCTCGGGCCTCGTATAAAAAGATGCTCTTATTCTTCAATTCTCTTTTTGCTTTTAACATTATTTTCGTTCTAATGGTCCTTCAAAATGGGGGGAATAATACGTAACCCAAAAAACGACAATAACAATTAGAATTCCTTTTAACTTGCAGAAACTTGTTCAATAGAACATAAATTTGTGAGAGACGACAAAAGTTCCTCCATTATTTACTGAATAATTAAGAACACTTGCATCAAACCAGAAATTATTGCTCATTTCTTTTGGTAAGTCTTTTTCAAACTTGGTGGAGTTACTTTTGATTTGTTGCTTTCATTGCATATTACAAAATCAAAGCCCCGCAACGAAGAGATTCCTCTGTAAGTGCTCAATCCAATCTGATACTATTTAGTACGTACAATTGTATAATGAGAATTAACTCATGCAGAATCAATAACGAATCGAGCTAAGCTGCAACTTTACTGGATATAATGATCAATAATGGTTCGATTAATTAAGGTGGCTTTGATTTCAACGTTTGTGCATTGTGAAACAACCCTCTAGTGGGTGAAAAAGCAGAAATATAAAGTAAAGGAAACATGAAACATTTCTACGTCAGTCCATGGTCAAATTGCATAGTGATATTTAATTATGATCGCACTAAGCATCAACTTACGTCTTATAATTGATGAACGATTTACATCTGGTGAGACCAGAGATATTATAACAAGACGTGTGTTACAATCTCTTTGTGAATTGCTTCTGAGAATTGATGTCTGATGAATTATGGCCTGCCAATTTTTGTATGCCTTTGTTTTCGGTCAAGCCCCTAGGGATAATGTCAAGGAAAGCTTATATGTATAGTATGGTTCGCATTTATTATTATATCTGTCACATAGTTACATTAGTTCCATATAGTTATATTTGTGGTACATAATAAAAAATGTGAAATGGAAGAATTTCCACATGTTTATTATTACTGAGTCTAGCTGGCAAATTTTCGAGTGCGTCAAACTAGAGGTGGTAAAAATACCCGCCCGGCCCGGACCCGGACCGTACCCGGGCATTGCGGGCCGGGTAATATCCCGCCCGGGTATGAAGCCGGGTCGGTCTTGGGCATCACTTGATAAACCCGGAACCCGGATTTTATTAAAAACAATTATAAAATATATATTATTTTAAATATTTTATATTTATTTGACTTATTTATTATACATATATAAAGTTTTAAACACTTAAAATTTATATTTTCATGTCAAATTTTATTGAAATAAATTTAAAACTTATAAAATTACTAAAAAAATAAAAAATATATACACATAAATATTAAAAAATATAAAATCCGGGTACCCGAATCAAAACCCGGCCCGAACCCGGACCCGGACCGATTGCATCCGGGCAGGGTCCGGTCATGGCAATACCCGGACCCGGCCCAGGATTTTGCCATCTCTACGTCAAACTCGAGATTTCCTTTTGACTATCCTTGGCGTCAGTTGATTATAAATTAATAGTTAGTATGCATTTCATTAGAAAAGCAATAATGGATAAAACACAACGTCACACAATATTACATCAAGTTTAAGTATAATTATGGGATAATACCTAAGACTCAATATGAAGTTAGGACAATGCCTAATAATAATATATAACTTCAAACACTACAAATTTCTAATAATTTAAAGGAGACTAAATGATTTCATACATTTCAATCTAATGAAATAGTAGAGGAAGAGGAACCTACCTCAACTACTATAGATGAAATCGCTTTCCAGTCAAAAGAAGAATATTCATAATGTTTGACAATACAACACAATTCTAACCGACAACTTTTCCTTGTTCTTGCCACTGAAAAACTTAGTGAATTTAAAAAATAAAAAAAGAATTAACAGTAAATCATTAACAGCTAACTAAATTTGTAAGCACCAAGCGTCTTAGGGTATGCTTGTAAGTGAAAAATAAAAAAAATTTCCTTCTCTTAACACAGATTTGTTAATAAAAGAAGAGTAAAACATGAATATAAATATAAGAAAAAAAAAACTACAAATAGGTTTGATATGGGAAGATTGTTGGTCTTCTGAGCTCTACTGAAATCAATATATATCATTTATCGCATGTTGTTTTCATAAAATCCAAAACCTCTCATGGCACCAAAAATTTAAAGGAAAATCGGTCATTTGTTTGGTAATTTATCTTGAGTGTGTGTGTATTAAGAAAATTATTTAAAAAATAAAAAAAAAGTATAAGAAAAATTATCTTACTATTTATTTTTTATTCAAACTGAAACTTATATTTCTTATTTTTAATTCTTAAATTTTTTATTTTAATTTCTATTCATATGGTTTATTTAATTTATAATAAATATAAGCAAAAATATATTTGAAAATAATGGAAATACTGTAAAATTATTCTGGGAGGAGTATTGACTATATATTAACTTATAATCTCCCCCTTTGATATATAACAATTCTGAGTTAAAATGATTTCGTGTTACATTCAATTATGCTGCCTTGAACCGGACAGATTGACAATATTGGATCAAAGAATCAACACTTGGACTCGTTCGCTAATTTTATCGCATCACTTGAATAGAAACATTAAAGAGAAAAAAAAGGGAGAGAATACCAAATGGAGATTGACCAAAAGATCTCATAAACAAGGACGTTTTTGTCAGCAAAATCCAGTGCTTCTTCTTTAGTGGAAGTGCGGAACACACACACTCCAACTCCTTAATTCCTTAAGTTGTAAGGAAGCATGGTTGAAAATTCATTATGTTCAATTTGGGAAAAATAAATCGGCTTTATACATTACGATTTTGCATTTATTTTTAAATTTAGGCTTAAAAAATAACATACTCAAAGTAATAATAATGGTCACAAACGGACAAAGTAGAAAAGATTTTCCAAACTGGGTCGTACATGTACATGAAATATTCTTTTTTGTATATTGGCAGATCTATTAATTCATGAGAAGGAAAATTTTTTTGGAATATTGACTTGCGGAATTGATTTGAAGTTGTTTTGTTCCATTAAAATAAGCTTTAGGAGAAGTACCTAATACATTTATGGGTTAACTAAGAATATTCTATTGAAGCTTAATTTTAGGAGTTAAATAACCCAATTTATCAAAAAAGTGGCTGTCGAATATTCTATGTTTAGCAGATTAACTAAGAAGCTTGGTAGGTTTTAGGCAATTACATAATTGGATATATCTATTTGAAATTTTAATTGTACCATTGGATAATTGGTTTATCATGCACGGGAAATTCTAACCTGTCTCCTCAATTAATATGGGTGCGGATAAATGCATTTATCTCAATTACAGTGCAATGTTGCCATGAATAATAAAAGCCCGAGGAAATGGAGAAATGGAAAATAATATTTTGGGATGTTCCAAGTTCTTGCAGCTCTTTGTTATTAATGGAGGATAATGTTTCTGTTGGGCAAGTAAAGAAAATTAATCAGGTTCTTGGGCACTGAGGTTCTTGGGCACTGTGATGTTCAAGCTCTTTTCCTGGTTACTTGGTAAAATAAATGAATCGCTAATTTTGAAGATAAAAGAGAAGATTAAGTCTCTCTCCCATAGGTGAAAACAGTTCACATTCGGCGTCGCCCATCCTTTGGACTTCTGTTGCAAATAAAAGACCTTTCAAGGTTTTTTTTTTTTTTTTGGTTTTGACCACGAGGTATCCTGGGGAGGGCCCCAACTGTAAGAAGCACCTTTAAATTCGTACCACAACCCAGATTAAAAGTCCCCGTTTGAACCAAGAGGCACATGTTCTCCCAATAAATGCGACTTTCCTGCGACTCGAACTGGGGAGCAAACCCAGTCAAGCCACTTAAGGGGACTCCATTGTCAGTGGAGCCAACACTTTGTTGATTCAAGGTTTTTTTTTCCTTCTTTATTAAACTCCCAATTGTTAGACCAAAAAGGAAAGAAATCTGACTAGGTAAGCAAGGGATAAATTGAAGACTACGCATAGAGAAAATTGGGAGGATGACTTCGGTAATGCAAGTTGCTGAAAATCATTGGCAATAAGACGCGTTGTGCCTTATTAGTTCTTCCATTATTTACTAAAAAATTAAGAACACTTTCACCAAACCAGATATTATTGCTCATTTCTTTTGGTAAGTCTTTTTCAAACTTGGTGGAGTTACTTTTGATTTGTTGCTTTCATTGCATATTACAAAATCAAAGCCCCGCAACGAAGAGATTCCTCTGTAGGTGCTCAATCCAATCTGATACTATTTAGTACGTACAATAGTATCATGATTCATGAGAATTAAGTCATGCAGAATCAATATCATATCGAGCTAAGCTGCAACTTTAGTGGATATAATGATCAATAATGGTTCGATTAATTAAGGTGACTTTGATTTCAACGTTCGTGCATCGTGAAACAACCCTCTAGTGGGTAAAAACTAAAAAGGCAGAAATAGAAAGGAAATATGAAACATTTCTATGTCGGTCCATGGTCAAATTGTAATTTCAATTAACATAGTGATATTTAAGTATGATCACACTAAGCATCAACTTACTTTCTATAATTGATGAACGATGTACATCTGTCATCTGGTGAGACGAGTGATACTGTAACAAGACGTGTGTTGCAATCTCTTTGTGAATTGCTTCTGAGAATTGATGTCTGTCTGGTGAACTGTGGCCTGTCAATTTATGCATGCCTTTATTTTCGGTCATGCCTCTTAGGGATATTGTCATCGAAAGCTTATACGTATGATATGGTTCGCATTTATTATTATATTTGTCACGTAGTTATATTAGTTCCATATAGTTATATTTGTTGTACATAATAAAAAATCTGAAATGGAAGAATACCCACGTTTTTTTTTCTTTTTTTATTAGTGTGTCTAACTGAATGTGTCAAACTGGAGATTCCTTGCAGCAAATAATAATTAGTTTTAATATTTTAATTTAACAAAATGGGCGAATTCGAGATTTCCTTTTGACTATCCTTAGACTGGAAAAAAATGGTAAATGAAAAAAAGTATTAGTATTAAACAAAAATATGATTATTAAAGTTTAGGAATTCTTTTAATTGAATAAGAATCAAAGTTTGTATTTGGCTAGTGGATAAAAGAGCTGCCGATGTCATTGTTGATTATAAAATAATAATTAGTATGTACAGCACCAAAAATAATGGTTTGGTTGACTTTACTTTGAGAGCGCTTTGTTTTTGTTCTTTAATTAATAGTTAATTCTACCTCTGAGGCCTCAATCCAAAAAGCATGCACTTTTGAGGCCTCATCCAAAAGGCAGGCACAACTTCTTCCATTGCGAAATATGAAATTTCTTTTGACAATTTTGACTAGACTGACTTAGAAGCTTGGTAGACTTTAGGCAATTACATATTTACATGTATACATCTTTTTTTTTATATATACCGGTACAATTAAACAACTTAATATTACATAAGAGATATTTAGGAATTACTATTATTGCAGATAACTACCGGCATTATAATCAGACAACTAGTTGAGATAGGGATGGCAATGTGCAATTGTGCATAGTCCCCAGGTTTATTATTACTAAACTTATACTCGTATAAAATTTCAATTATTAAATTTACTTGCAACCTGCTATGGATTTTAATTTTTTTTAAGAAAACTCACCAACTACGAATTTTGACAATTACCAAAACCGCAATGATATTCAATGGATTTTTTGTGCGTTCCCACATTTAAAATCACAAATGTTAAAAAAATACATTTAATAATACCTAAAAAATTAAATTAAATAACTCAATATAAAAATTTGTAACAATAACCTATAATTTCACATAAAATATTCAATTCTAAATTTCATCAATGTAAATGGAAAATTAAAATTTCAACATTAGTCCCAAAAAAAGAAACTACAAGTCCAACACCAATTCTCGATCCAATATCAATTCTCAAATTTAAGTATGAAATATTTTTAACAGACCAAAAATTAATATTTTAAAATAATAATACTATCCAAAAGTATCACCACAGCACCTGCTACAATACTATCCAAAAGTAATAATATTAATATTTGAGGGATTCTTGCTCCACTTACAATTTTTGAAAGGGAAAAAGACTGCAATGGTCTCCACTCAATTATTCTTAATTGAGAGAGAGTTGAGTCCATTAGAACTCACACCGTGTGAGGACAGCAGCCCACCACTCAAAAAAGGTCGAGAGGCATGTACACATCTAATTGAAACTTTAATTACTTGGGGATTAAAGGAAGAGTGAATGTACACTGCATTTGTAAATAATCTTTTTTCCTCTCATAATTTGAAAGTACAATAATTTAATCCATTGTCTTCTTGTAATAAATAATCGGTTAATCAATTTTGATGTGTGTTTGTAGAAGATGTACGACGGCACTCAAATCTCTCTATGTTGAATGAAATTTCAATTTATTTCAAATTAAATAGTATATGTAGACAATTGGCTAAGAAGAATGATCTGTGCTATAGAAATGCAGGACCTAAGTTGCCTAAAAATTTGTTTTGCGGGGTTGCCGTGGGGTTATAGCAAGCCTGGGCCTAATTAAGAAGGTCCTAAGGTTCATTTCAAAGATAAAACTACAAGTTTTAGAAGGGAGAGAAGCCCAAGAAAAGAACAAGCCCAGAATCTTGAGGTCTCATAAATCCTGCTAACCCAGCCGTCTGATTCATCATTTATTGCGGCATCAATAATTTCCAATTTGAACCAGCCCCAAGGTGGCGGTGATCAAATTGTGGAATTTTCTGTTTTTGAACTACATGTATCATCTCCGAACTGTTGGTGGTAAATTTTGTGGGGAATGACAAATGTAGAGAAATACAACAATAATGGTGGAACTTTATTATGTAAAATAATGTGTTTACAACTAACTCTGTATGTAGGAAGAAACTGCAGAAATTTTGTGTGCTTCAAGGCACGTTACAAATGTCGCTTTCCTTAAGACGTTATTTGCCCCCACCAATTGAGTGATGCACATGGGTTAAGCAAATACGCCTCCAGGATACAATGAAGCACTTGTTTGTTTGCTTGCGTTGTGCATCGACGAAAGCAAACTAGAATACTCTTGAATGTTGCAAGCCTACCAAGAAACAATATATTGTTCCTGCAGAAAACAATATATTGGAATGTGAATGCACAAAAGAAATGGGTGTTTTGTGTTGAGATTCGTACTAGAAAGGAATGCTAAGAAAAGAGTGGTGTAGGATCATTCATTTCATGTCTAAATGGCTTAAACATGACCCCTATTTATAGATATACTTGTGCCCCCTCATTTGGGTTATCATCTTTCATGATACCCCTTCATTCATGGCCATTGGATCTAAATTTGATTTTAATCAATGGTCTAAATTGAACCATCACCATTTCAAATGAAATGTCACTATGAAATGATGCATCTCTAAGTGAAATGTTGCCATGAAAAGTTATATCATTTAGTAAAAGGATACCTTTTCTACAAGACACAATTAAATGGACATGTCCTTACAATAAAACATCATTTAATTAGACAAGTCTTTAGTGAAAGGTACCTTTTCTATAAGGCACAATTAATAGGACATGTCTTTACCATAAGACACAATTATTTTGAAAATTTCCAACAATCCCCCACCATTTTCAAAATAAATGAATTTGGAAAAATGATCTTGCACAAGCTTGGAAAACTTAGGCATAGATGAAGGTGTCTTTTGGACTTGAACCTTCACTTAGCGACAATACATCAAAGTTAATCAAGGTGGCATGGTAGGCAAGCTTTGAACCAGCAACCTTAATCGACTAACCGGATATATCTCACACATAAGTTTTCAAATTCTCAAGTATTCCTTAGCCGACACGTGGATTGGCCCTGTGTCTATATCCTGTTTTCATGAGCGCTTTAGTAACCAGCCAAGTTACATAGGAAGCGGCACCACCTCCTACACTCACATAGGTGGACTTATCTAGAATGTCCCTGTAACTAAAACATTTATAAGTCCATTAAAAGCTAAGTAGCTTAACTTTTTCCATATGTTACAGGTATCAAGCACTAACCTTTGGGACGCATCTAAAAATATTATAGTGCTTGCTATCACAACATATGATGTACTTTTGCTCATTGAACCCAAGATCTTGATATTTCAAGTGTTGGGTTGAGTTTCCATCATTGGTGATAAGATGATGCTGGCTTCAGTCCCATCCCCTCAGAAGTTTTAAATACAATATCCCTTGCAAGGCCTTTAGTTAAGGGGTCTGCCAAATTTTGGCATGATTTCACAAAGTCAATTGTGATTACTCCATCTGTAAGTAATTGTCTTACATAACTATGTCTTAGACCAATGTGCCTAGACTTTCCATTATAGATTTGACTATATGCTCTTGATAAAGTTGCCTCACTATCACAGTGAATAGATACAGGAGGCATTGGTTTAGACCAAATAGGAATTTCTATAAGCAAATTCCTTAACCATTCAGCTTCCTTGCAACATGAAGCCAAAGCTACAAATTCTGCAGCCATGGTGGAGTCTGCTATACAAGTTTGCTTCTTTGAGCCCCATGAAATAGCTCCTCCACCAAGATTAAAAATCCAACCACTTGTGGATGTATGATCATCTCGATCAGTAATCCAACTAGCATCCGAAAATCCTTCCAAAACTGAAGGATATCCAGTGTAGTATATACCATAATCCATTGTATGTTTTAAATATTTTAGAATTCTGTACACTGCTTGCCAGTGTGCTTGGCTTGGATTACTAGTATATCTACTGAGCTTTCCAACAGCGAAAGCAATATCAGGCCTAGTACAAGTCATTGCGTACATAAGACATCCAATAATACGTGCATATTCTAATTGGGATACTGATCTGCCAGTGTTAGGATACAGTTTTATATTTGAATCAAAAGGTGTTGACACAGACTTACAATCATAATAATAAAATTTCTTTAAAATTTTCTCAATATAATGTGATTGGGTCAATACTAGGCCATTCTCATTTTTTATAATTTTAATCCCCAAAATCACATCAGCAAGTCCCATGTCTTTCATATCAAAATTAAATGACAATAATAATTTAGTGAGTTCAATGCTCTCACTATCAGTACCAAAAATTAACATGTCATCTACATATAAACAAATAATCACACCTTTATTTCCATTGAATCTGCTATAGACACATTTATCAGATTCATGAATATTAAATCCATTTGAGACAATCACTTTGTCAAACTTTTCGTGCCACTGCTTTGGAGCTTGTTTAAGACCATATAAAGACTTGACTAGTTTACAAACTTTATGTTCTTGTCCTGGCATAACAAACCCTTCTGGTTGTTTCATGTAAATTTCCTCATCTAATTCTCCATTTAAGAAAGCTGTTTTTACATCCATTTGATGGATTTCAAATTGATAAATTGAAGCCAAAGCAATCAAGACTCTAATAGTAGCAATTCTTGCAACAGGTGCATAAGTATCAAAATAATCAAGGTCTTCTTTTTGTGTAAAGCCTTTTGCTACTAGTCTTGCTTTAAATCTTTCAATTGTTCCATCAACTTTCTTCTTCTTTTTGAAAATCCATTTACAACCTATAGGATTAGAGCCAGGAGGTAAATCAACTAATTTCCAAGTCTTATTACCCACAATAGAGTCCATTTCATCATTAATGGCCTCTTTCCAAAAAGCAGCATCTTGAGACTTCATTGCCTCTTCATAGGTGAGGGGATCAGACTCTATAGTAGATGTGATCATGGTCTGTTTTGATTGTGAGTCTCTTGTCCCTTCAACTAAATAAACTATAAAATCTGGTCCAAAAGATTTTAGAGTCCTTATTCTTTTACTTCTTCTCAAATGATTTTGCTCATTATTAGCATTACGCTTTTGACCAATTTCTATTTGTTTATCATTCTCTTGAGAATCAATACTTTTTGGTATAGTGGAAAATCTATTTTCATAGAATATTGCATCTCTAGATTCCACTATAGTATTGATCTCAACAAAGCTATTAGGTTCTGTTACAAGAAACCTATAAGCTTTACTATGCTCTGCATATCCCAAGAATATGCATTCAATGCCCCTTTCTCCTAATTTCTTTATCTTAGGTTCTGGTAGTCTTACAATGGCTCGACAACCCCAAACTCTTAGATAAGAAAGATTAGGCTTTTTCTTTTTCCATAATTCATATGGAGTCACCTTTGTTTTCTTATTAGGCACTCTATTTAAGATATGACATGCAGTTAAAATAGCTTCACCCCAAAAACCTTTACCAAGCCCAGCATTAAAAAGCATAGCATTAACCATTTCTATTAATGTCCTATTTTTCCTTTCAGCTACACCATTTTGTTGTGGAGTATATGCAGTGCTAGTTTCGTGTACAATGCCAACAGATTCACAAAAATCAGAAAAAGCATATTGACCTCCTTTATCACTTCTAAGGCATTTAATTTTAGTGTCACAAAAATTCTCAACTTCATTTTTATAAGTTTTAAATTTTTCTAACACTTGATCTTTAGAATGTAATAAATACACATAGCAATATTTTGAAAAATCATCAATAAATGTTACAAAATATTTTTTACCACCTTTAGAAGGATTACTATGCATATCACACACATCGCTATGAATTAAATGCAATAAAGAAGATGTTTTTTCAATTTTTGGAAAAGGAGATCTTGTGATTTTAGTTTGTGCACATACTTTACATTTTTCATGCATATCATTTTCATGCTTAGGAATTAATTCTAAATTAGCCATATCATGCAATCTTCTAACATTCACATGTCCTAAACGATTATGCCACAAAGATAATGAATCAACCATATAAGCAGAAGAAACATTCATATTATTGATATTGAGTTTAAACATTCCTTCATACATGTATCATTTCCCAACAAAGGTACCACCCTTAGATAATATAAACTTGTTTGACTCAAAAACAAGTTTGAAGCCAAACTTATTAAGAAGGCTACCAGATACAAGGTTTTTCCTAACTTCAGGAACATGATAAACATCTGTAAGAGTTAAAGTTTTTCCGGAAGTGAACTCTAGTTGCACATTGCCTTTTCCTTTAACTATTGCAGTGGAGGAATTTCCCATGTAAAGAACACTTCCATCATCCATTGCTTTATAAGATTTGAAAAGGCTACGATCCTTGCATACATGCTTGGTTGCACCAGAATCTATCCACCATGCATTATCATCTTCAAGAACATTAATCTCAGATATCATGGCCACAAGATTTGTGTTCGAAACTTCCTTTTGTTTCTTCAGAAGTCGACAATCTCTTTTGAAATGGCCAGGTTTTCCGCAGTGGTGGCATGTACCCTTCTTTTTCTTCTTATTGTTTTGATTCTCTTTGGAATCAAACTTTCTCTTTTGGTTATTCTTAGGGTGATTAGAATGCTTAAACTCCTTCCCTTCCTCTACGACATTAATTTTAGAGGACATAGTAGTCTGATCCTCAAGACTATTAAGCTTGAGTTCCTCTTCAATACGAAGACTTTGGCCTAAGCCATCCAGACTAATTTCCTCTTTGTTATGTTTAAGACTTTTCTTATAGTCTTTCCAAGAGGGAGGAAGTTTATCAATAATTGAAGAGACAATAATAGACTCATCCATTTTCATGTTATGTTGGTTGAATTGATCAAGAATATGCAAAATCTCATTATATTGTTCAACCACGAGTCTATTATCAACCATTCTATAATTAAAAAATTTAGAAGCCAAGAATTTCTTACTTGTGGCATCTTCCATCATGTACTTAGCCTCTAATGAGTCCCATATCTCTTTTGATGTAGGTTTGTTGTGATATTGATCAAACAAAGTATCAGACATGGCATTGCAAATGTGTCCCTTACACACGTAGTCATCTTGCTCCCACTTATGTCGCACTCTGGTTTCCGCTAATGTCTCATTCTCACGTTCTTGAGGCTTTGGTGTTGTGAGAACATAGACCACATTGAGGCTTGTCAACAAGAAATGCAACTTTTTCTGCCAACGAATAAAGTTGCCACCATCAAACCGCTCCAATTTGACAAAATCTACTGCAAATTGTCGAAGAGATGAACTTGGTGCCATTGTTGTAGAAATAACGTCTTAAGATTGTTGGTGGTAAATTTTGTGGGGAATGACAAATGTAGAGAAATACAACAATAATGGTGGAACTTTATTATGTAAAATAATGTGTTTACAACTAACTCTGTATGTAGGAAGAAACTGCAGAAATTTTGTGTGCTTCAAGGCACGTTACAAATGTCGCTTTCCTTAAGACGTTATTTGCCCCCACCAATTGAGTGATGCACATGGGTTAAGCAAATACGCCTCCAGGATACAATGAAGCACTTGTTTGTTTGCTTGCGTTGTGCATCGACGAAAGCAAACTAGAATACTCTTGAATGTTGCAAGCCTACCAAGAAATAATATATTGTTCCTGCAGAAAACAATATATTGGAATGTGAATGCACAAAAGAAATGGGTGTTTTGTGTTGAGATTCGTACTAGAAAGGAATGCTAAGAAAAGAGTGGTGTAGGATCATTCATTTCATGTCTAAATGGCTTAAACATGACCCCTATTTATAGATATACTTGTGCCTCCTCATTTGGGTTATCATCTTTCATGATACCCCTTCATTCATGGCCATTGGATCTAGATTTGATTTTAATCAATGGTCTAAATTGAACCATCACCATTTCAAATGAAATGTCACTATGAAATGATGCATCTCTAAGTGAAATGTTGCCATGAAAAGTTATATCATTTAGTAAAAGGATACCTTTTCTACAAGACACAATTAAATGGACATGTCCTTACAATAAGACATCATTTAATTAGACAAGTCTTTAGTGAAAGGTACCTTTTCTATAAGGCACAATTAATAGGACATGTCTTTACCATAAGACACAATTATTTTGAAAATTTCCAACACGAACTGCACAGTACAAAGGGAATCTTGTTGTGGATATATCATCTCACGTCAATGGAGAATAGTAACTAGGCCAACCATATAAACTTAAAGAATTTTCTGTTATTGATCTAGTTCATGAGTTGAATTATACCAAATGTTTCTATTAATCTAAAAATCCCAATTGGATTCTCGAATCACTACTCTTATACTTCTTTTTAACTTTGAAAGTAGCGGTTCACCATTAGGCTAAAGCCCAATTGGTCACGTCCGCAATCACTTATTTACACGACAATCACTCATAAAAATTATGAGTTTGGTAAGTCTTTGTATGTGGGGTCGAATCCTATTGGAATTTTTAGATTTTAGAAACCCACGATCTAATTCAACTTAGGAACTACTTCAAAATTATAGAAAGAAGATTAGATCAGGAGAGTCTCTTAAGTCCTAAAAATGTTCCAATTTCATTAAACTACTGACTTTGAAGTCCAAGTAAGCAAATATTACACATTTGGCAAGTGATGTAAAAATACCTCACATTTTCCTCCTTCGCTTGCTTGCATGGCAGACTGTCTTGCCAATGACCGGAACGGGCACAAGGGACTGGGACTGGGCCTACCCTGCTATGGCTCCAACCAAATAATAATATTATTTTTGGTCGAATGTTATAACCATCCACAACCATTTTCTTTGATTAATTCACCCTCAAAACTTTGATCTCATGAAACATCTAATGAAATTACTATAAAGGACAGAAGCTATGTTAATAATTTAATTAATTTTATGCGTTATATTCATTTTACTATTTTAGGAATTGTAAAATAAATTGGTGCAGGAAATATTAGGGTATAACATTTTATACCATGATACTTCAGGAATTGTTAAATATCTCTAATAAACCCTATATTTTGCTACATTTCTGTTAGTTAATTATAATTAACTTGTAAAATACCAATTTTACATATAAAAAAGAATTGATAATTAATCAATTAAATTGTTCTTATAATCTCTTTTAATCACTTAGATTTTGCATGGACGGTTCAGGTTTTTTTATGATAAGTTTAATTTGAAATTTTTTTTAATGAAATTCTATAATTTAACCTTTTTTAAATGAAATTCAATAATTTTGAGTACTCTATACATAAATGGCAAAATTATGACTGCCGTAATAAATTTTGTGAGTATAATGTCACGAACATATTTTTAATAGTCACAGCTTTGATCTACCCTCAACTTTGATCTTATGAAACCTGTAATGAAATTAAAAGTTCTTTCTTGAGTCAATACACTCAGCAATCAGCGAAGGTCCCATGATGCATCCTCTAGGATGATTACTTACGGTTTAAAAGATGAGTGCACTGAAGGGGTAATGTCGTAAAATTAAATCATCTCCTTACAAGATGACTGTACCCGTCTTGGAATGACTGAGTTCCCCTCATGACGTATCATGGGGAACTACGATAGTGATGGAATGACCAAGGCTCAAGAGTCAAGTCTGATCGCAATATAAATTTTTTTGAACATGTGTATGTTCTGTATGCTCTGTATGCTCTGTTGAATATGTGTATGTTCTGTCGACTATGTGATGAAGATGATTCTTTTTAATTTTTTGTATCGGAATTTTCAAGCGAGACACTGTAGAACAACTTCAAGCATAACTAGCCACACCAACAAGGTATTCAAAAATCTTTATTTAAGCAGATAAAGGGGCTAAGAGAGTACCCATTTAATTATTCTTCTTACATTAATTTCTTCTTTCATTGATTCCACTACTCAAAGCTTTGAAAAAGAAATTGTCAAATGTTGATAAAAGAATCTGATTCGTACCATAACTTCCCAGGAGGCCAGGACTATTTTAATCGAAAACTAATACAGAAATATTTTATCGGAAAAAGCTGATTAAAGAGCAATATAAAAAAGCCAATAACTAATGCAAATTAAAGTCCAGAAAAATTGTGCAGCCAAAGACTCCAAAATCTTCATGCATGTGACTATGCCGTTGTGCTGGATTTGAGGAAGGAGCCGAAGAAACACATGACCATTAAATTCTACAGGAAACTATCTTGAAATCTTACACACATAAAATTAATTTGGTCAGCTTCAACTGCTAGTCCTTTATTATTAATTGGCACGTCTGTTTTCCTGATAATGTTGTCTTGTACATCACGAATAGTGTATATCCACTTGTGTCACCCCAAGAAACTTCCCAGTTAATAGAGATTAATTTTATACATGCGCGAGCACTGATTTACACGACAATTATCTCCCAAAACACATGTAAATTTCAAAAAGATTTATTTAATTGCCTAAAATTATACCGAATTTCCTCAATCAATTATCTCTCAAAATAGTGTCCACATGTTTTGTATATGTATTTTGATATATTGGGTTAATTGCATATAATAATACGGTTCAACTTTCCACAATGCCGTACGTGTTTAGAACGTAAGAATCTTGTCATCAATTATTTCCCTGCACGATAGTCGAGCTGGTGTTCCTTTGTGCGAATCTTGGCCGCTATTATGAATGAAGGATATGTTTTTATTACAATTTAAATAGATAAAGTTGAATGATATCTAAATAAATATATTTTGCACTGGACACAGTCTTAATTAGAAAGAGTGATTTTGATTTTTGATTCAACAAGAGTGAGAGTGATACAAACCGACTGTTTTTATTGAAATATAAAATTAGGAAATAGAAAATAGAAAATAGAAAATAGAACACGAGAAATCAATAAACTTCTAACTGCAACTTCAGTAAAATTATAATCATTTCATGCTTTATCTTAATCCAACTATTCCTAAAAATAAGAGACTTCACAGCATCCTCATTTCAAATTTCCTATTAGACAACTTTTACTGCCTTTTGGCATCTCAAACATTTATGAAAGATTAGCCATATCTTCAGGTTTACGAGGGGAAGATGCCAGCAATCTTTAGCATGCTCACTTGAACAAACCATTTTCTGCTCTATTAACAAATAAGATTTCTGCGGGGATCTCGTAATCGTGCTTTGGTCTCAAATGAGTTTGATAAGCCTTTGTCAGTCGGGCTGAATCCAATCGCGGTTTTTAAATTTATAGAAACACATGGTCTAATTCAACTCAAAAGTTCAAGAACTAGCTCAAAATTTAAAAATTCCTCGAGTTTATATTGTTAGCCTTGTTACTATTCTCCTTGAGATAATATCCTCAACAAGATTCCCATTTTACGGCACAGTTCGGAGATGATACATGTAATGGTAGGCAATCTGTGGGTTGAATCCAATTGCGCCACCTTTTGGCTGCTTCAAATTGAGTGCTATTGATGGGATAGCAGGACTCGATAGGAGACAAGAAGATAGTGGGCAAGGGGCTTATCTCCCCTCTTAAACTTGTAGTTTCATATTCGTAATGAACCTTTTGGTCTTCTTAATTAGGCCTCGGCTTGCTGTAAATGTTTTCTAGTGCGAGATAAAGCGAGTAATGAAAAACTTTTTGGCCACTTGGGTCCCGCGTTTGTATTGTGCAAGTCATTTGTATTTATCAATACAAATTGAAATTTCATTCAACATGGAGAACTTTGAGTACCATCGTAAATCCACTACGAACACACATCAGAATCCATTAACAGATTATTTATTGCTGAGTTTGCAATTATTAATTGAACTCCAGTCATTAATACACATATACATATGCTTATGGTACAGTCAGATCGAATCTGTTATAGGCTAATTAGTTACAGAATGTTTGTTTTACTAGCTACATGATTGGATCTTAATTCATGACCGAAGAAGAAATTGTCAGCACTTATCCTAAAGCTAAGATTAGTGGACCAAAACAACTTCAGAATTCTTCGATTTCATGAATTAATAGGTCTGCCATCACTAGAATACAAGGTAATAAAAATTAATACCTTAACATACATTCTAAATCATCCTTAAATTTTATATGTTCGGTTCCAGCTGTAGGCAAAACTTTTGATAAGTACAGAAAGAAATTTTTCAAAAAAAGAGTGAGAGTGAAAAAGAAGGAAAATATCGATAAAATCTTTTCTTCAGGAGAAATCAAACGGAGGGCGGTGCTGGTTTTTTATTTAAAGATCACTCCATGGAGAATCCCTTGAAGCCCTAACACTATATTTGATTTTTCTTTTTTCTTTTTTTCGTTGTTGTTATGTAAGAATTATTGTCGACAAAGAAGTTGAACTTGTTAGAGTTATAAATATAAAGAATATTTTTGTAATGATTCTGCTGATGTGGCAGCTGAGTAAGCAAGGTTGTTATTTGTTAGTTTGTAAGTTTGTTATAGAGCTGAGAAGTTTGTTAATCACAGCTCACTCTCAACACGTGTGTGAGCAATGCAGAAGGTTCTGGATCTTAGTATATAAGATCAACCTCTGTATTCATAATTCATTGAATAAAATTCGATCTATTTTTTCTTATAGTTTCTCTTATTGCTCATTGAATTTTCCTTCATTTTCTCTGCAACCAAACAAGCATAAATAGCTTGGTTAAACTTCAATTTGGTATCAGAGCCACATCTAGTCTAATCTCATGGCATTATCAAGCTTGACCACAAACATCTCTTCTTCAGCAACAACCTTTACTTTCACAACTCCAATAAAACTTGATCGATCAAATTACTCAATCTAGAAATCTCAAATTCTATCCTCAGTTCGAGCAAATGAGCTTGAGAGTTTGCTTGATGGATCCAGAATCTGTCCAGATCAATTTCTCTCAAGCACTCAAGGAAATTCAGATGCTATGTTCATTGCTTCTGCAAGTTCAACTGTTACTTCACAAGAGAATCCTGAGTTTCATGTGTGGAAGAAGCAAGATCAGATGCTGCTGAGCTGGCTGCTATCCTCTATCAGCATTGAAATCCTCAGCCTTGTGGTAAACTCTAAAACCTCTTATGAACTGTGGTCTAGTTTAGAGCAACAATTTGGATCTTAAACTGCTGCTAAGAAAGTTCATCTCAAAATGATGTTGAATAATCTGAAGAAAGGATCTATGACTATGACAGAATATTTTAGTAAGTTGAAGTCAGTTACAGATGAGCTTGCTATTGCTGGAAGTCCTGTTAGTTCTTTGGATTTTATAACTCATCTCATCTCTGGATTAGGTCAGCCTTATTATCCAGTAGTTGTGTATATTGAAGCAAATGTTCTAAAAATGAGTATTAATGAGGCTTATTCAATGTTGTTGACACATGAGGCACGTTTAGAAAGCAATCAATCTAATTCTTTCAAAGAAGTGAAACAGAACTATGCTGCTAACTTAGCTCAGGCTGAGAATAATCAAAAGAAAGTTAACAATCAGGGAGGCTGGAATAATAATAGTCAAGGAGGCTGGAATGGAAACACTGGAAACAAACCTGGATTTCATAACTGGAATGGAAACTTTACAAACAGAGGAGGTTTCAATCCAGGAAGGGGACAAAATTCAGGTAGAGGACAATGGAATAATAATTGGAATAACTGGAATAGAAATCAGGGTAGAGGCAATTTTGCTGGTGCTGCTGGAAATTTTTCTGGTAGATTTCCTGGTGGCTATAATGGATTTGGAAGAGGAGGAGGCAAAGGAAATATTGTTTGTCAGATTTGTTTCAAACACAATCATACTGCAGCTGATTGCAAAGACAGATTTAACAGAAATTTTGTTCCTAATTTTTCTGTGCAAGGAAACTTTCCAGATCAGAATCAAACTTCCAAAGCTGCTTTCATGGCTACATCAGAAGGAGTTGTTGACCAAGGATGGTATCTGGATAGTGGAGCAACACATCATCTCACAAACAATATGGAGAACCTAGCTGAAGGTACACCTTATCTTGGATCTCAGTTGCTATTAGTTGGTAATGGACAAGGTCTTAGAATTACTTCTATAGGCAATATATGTCTCCTTACATCCTTTGGTAATCAATTAAACATTTCCAATGTTCTGTGTGTGCCCAAAATTACCAAGAATCTGATTAGCTTATCTAAACTTCTCTCTGACAATCATATAATCATTGAATTTGTTTCTAATCTTTGTTTCATTAAGGCCAAGATGCAAGGAACTTTGCTGGCACAAGGGATTGCTGAGGATGGTCTCTTTAAGCTACTGACTCAAGATACACCTCTTTCTGATTCTAAAGCCTTGGGTCTCAAACCTAGTTCAATGTTGTCTGTTTTTTCTAATAAAGAGAATGTACACTCTTTGAAAGAGTTGAATCACCAAACAAATGTCTGTTCAAATTTGATCAATTCCAATAATGAGAATTATGTCAGTTTTATAGCTTCCAGTAGTCAGTCTATGCAGTTGCTACACAATAGGTTTGGTCATCCAACCAAACATGTCTTGCAAACAATAATGAAAAGTCTTCCTATGCATTCAACCCATTCTCAATCTCTTAATTTTTGTGATGCTTGTCAATATGGTAAATTACATCAATTCCATTTTCCAGTCACTAATATAAAATCAAAATTTCCTCTCCAACTCTTATATGCTGACTTATGGGGTCCAGCTTCTGTGTTGTCTATGGATGGATACAAGTACTATATTTCTTTTGTTGATGATTTCACAAGATATTGTTGGGTATTTCCACTCACACTCAAATCTGAGGCATTAGACACCTTCAAATATTTCAAATCTCTTGTCGAAAAACAGTTTTCTTTATCCATCCAAACACTACAAACTGATATGGGGGGTGAGTTTATAGCCTTCAGATCATTTCTCCAACAAGAGGGTATTCAATTTAGATATAGTTGCCCCCACACTCACCATCAAAATGGTGTGGTGGAAAGGAAGCATAGGCATGTTGTTGAAACTGGACTCACACTCTTAGCTCAAGCTCATTTACCTCTCTCTTTTTGGTGGGAAGCTTTTCATACAGCCACTTACTTAGTGAATAGAATGCCAACACCTGTTCAAAACAATTTATCTCCTTTTCAGAAACTATACAATCAGCTTCCAGATTACAAGTTTTCTAAAGTGTTTGGCTGTTCCTGTTTTCCTTTTCTTCGACCTTATCATCATCACAAGCTAGATTTCCATACTCAAAAGTGTGTCTTCATTGGTTATAGCCCCATTCATAATGGCTACAAGTGTCTTGATCGAACTGGGAAAGTCTTTGTTGCCAGACATGCTACTTTCAATGAACTGGAATTTCCATATTCTGAACTGTTTTTGAAAACCAAGTCCAACACCTTATCTCATTCTGCTACCTCCACTCCATCTTCAGTTCATTTCTTTCTTCCTCAAACACCTGTTCTTAGTCACAGTAGCAATGAAGAGCCATCAGCTGCAGTCTCCAGTCCTGCTCTGTCTCCTGCATCAGAGTCTCATTCCTTGCCACATTCTGTTCATTCACAATCTCTAGATCAACCCTCAAGATCTTCAAATTCTTCTCCACCAGTATCCAATGTCAAAACAGCATTGACAGATCCTATTCTGTTCATTCACAATCTCTAGATCAACCCTCAAGATCTTCAAATTCTTCTCCACCAGTATCCAATGTCAAAACAGCATTGACAGATCCTAGGTGGTACTCAGCTATGAAAGAAGAATTTGAAGCTCTCCAAAGAAATCAAACCTGGACTTTAGTGCCTCCTGAATCAGCTGGGAAAATTGTTGGCAACAAGTGGGTTTACAGAGTTAAGTATAATGCTGATGGCAGCATCTCTCGGTATAAAGCTCGGTTGGTTGCCAAGGGATATCATCAAACTTATGGGGTTGATTTCTTTGAGACATTTAGCCCTGTGATCAAGCCTTGTACTGTCAGAATCATTTTAAGCTTAGCAGTCATGCATCACTGGCCTATTAAGCAGCTGGATGTAAACAATGCTTTCCTCAATGGCATTCTTACTGAAGATGTGTACATGCATCAACCACAAGGGTTTGTTGATTCCACTTACCCTTCTTTTGTTTGTAAGCTTAACAAGGCCTTATATGGTCTCAAACAGGCTCCAAGAGCCTGGTATGATCGATTAAAGGAGTCACTAGTTCAATGGGGTTTTCGAGTCTCCAAATCTGACACTTCTCTGTTCATTAAGCATGCAGGGACATATATCTTGCTCATTCTCATTTATGTGGATGATATTTTAGTCACGGGTTCAGATTCAAAGCTCATAGGAAATGTTATTCAGCAATTACATTCTGAGTTTGCCTTGAAGGAGCTGGGGGATTTTCATTACTTTCTTGGTATTGAAGTTACTCCATCTGTTCACGGTATTCATCTATCTCAAACTAAGTGCATTGGTGATATTCTTAAAAGGGCAAATATACTGGACAGTAAAGGTTGTGTTATACCTATGAGTACTTCTGAGAAGCTGCACAAGGATACAGGTGCTGCATTTGAAAATCCATCTTTATACAGAAGCATTGTGGGATCTCTTCAATATGTTCTGTTAACTCGACCAGACTTAGCTTTCACAGTCAACAAGCTTAGTCAATTTTTATCAGCTCCCACCATTCTTCATTGGCAAGCTTGCAAGAGGGTGTTACGGTATCTTCAAAGTACAGCTGATTATGGTCTTCAGTTTTTCAGTTCTGGTTCTTTAAAGTTAACTGCCTACTCTGATGCTGATTGGGGAGCAGATCCTGATGATCGCAGATCTGTTGGAGGTTATTGTGTGTTTTTAGGTTCCAATCTCATCTCTTGGTCCTCTAAGAAGCAGCCTATTGTGTCCAGATCATCAGCTGAGTCAGAGTATAGAGCTCTTGCTATGGCTACCTCTGAAGTTCTCTGGATTACATACTTATTTCAAGAGCTTAACATATCTTTTGATTAGATTCCTCTTCTGCATTGTGATAACAAGAGTGCTGAAGCTTTGGCCAGTAATCCTAAATATCATGCTCGTACTAAACATATTGAGCTTGACCTCCATTTTCTCAGAGAGCATATTGCTCAACAACAGCTTTCAGTTACTTATGTTCCCAGTTCAGATCAATTAGCAGATGTTCTTACTAAGCCCCTCTGTTTTGATCAGTTTGCTTATTTGCGCAGCAAGCTTAATGTCCTTTCACGACATCAAGCTTGAGGGGGGATGTTAGAGTTATAATATAAAGAATATTTTTGTAATGATTCTGCTGATGTGGCAGCTGAGTAAGCAAGGTTGTTATTTGTTAGTTTGTAAGTTTGTTATAGAGCTGAGAAGTTTGTTAATCACAGCTCACTCTCAACACGTGTGTGAGCAATGCAAAAGGTTCTGGATCTTAGTATATAAGATCAACCTCTGTATTCATAATTCATTGAATAAAATTCGATCTATTTTTTCTCATAGTTTCTTATTGCTCATTGAATTTTCCTTCATTTTCTCTGCAACCAAACAAGCATAAATAGCTTGGTTAAACTTCAATTGAACTCAGATAGAGAAAACCAGAGACATTGCAATACGTTCCAATTCTTCTCAACGAAGAAGACGGCACGAGGCTTGTCATCAACAGTACATAAAAGCAACCTGTTTTTGTATCAAAATTATTTTGAGAGTACATAGTTATAAAATTGAGAAAGCAGTTGCCTTCGAAGACTCCACTTCAAATTGGAAAGTAATATATTATTGTTACTCGCATCTGTTTATAAATTAGAGTCATTAAAGTTAAGCTAAGCTCGTGCAACACAACCTAGCGACAACATAGGGGAATCCAGTTGTCCTTTGTACTCAATAGGTTAATTAAATAATTACTTAATTTCATTTAAACAAAAATTAGTGGGCGGAGTCGCGGAGACTCGGTGGGGCTTGACAAAAGCACTTCCCCAACCCGAGGAACCAATGGGAGTCGATGCTTTTTGTAAAGATTCTTGATTAATTAAATACTGATCCCCACTGATTAGCACTCAAGGTCAAAACATGTCACTACACAATATTATATCTATAGGCTATAAAACTAATTAAAACCAAAGCTCCCGAGTGCCGGCAGAGAGAAAGAAAGAATAAAAAAAGGAAGAAAATAAATTAATAAGTTTGGGAGTCTGTGATTATATTATCGCACTTGAAATTATATAAACCCCATATCAGTTATAAATGAACTCATTTTTAATTCCACAATTAATATTTTATTTGTATTTCTATAAATTCAGGAATAACTATAAATGATTTTCACGTTTTATTTAGTATTCTCAAAATACGAACATAATTATAAACTCATTATTCTCTAATTTTAAACCCTCTTTTTGTTTTAGCATTAACAAACTTTTTAATTCACCATAAAATCTCTTTTTTTATATAGATAAGAGTTTATCATTCTTCAAAGATAAAATCCTTATAAATTATTTGAGATTTTCTTTGATTTAAAAAAAAAACTGAAATATACATAACCACAAATCCCTTGTCCACGTTTGCTTAGGTTATAATTAATTTTATAAATTACAGTCATTAAAGTTAAGATAAGCTCGTGCAATACATCTTAGCCACAACAAAGGAGAATTAAATTGCCCTTTGTACTCAATATATTAATTAAATAATTACTTAATTTCATTTAAACAAAAATTAGTGGGCAAAGACTAGGTGGGGCTTGCCAAAAGCATCTCGCCAACCCGCAGAAGAATCTTGATCAATTCATATTGATCATACTGTAATAACATTTTCCATTGGCTCCGAAATCTCACAGTAACAACATCCATTAATCGCACAATCTTGATCGCGATCAACTGCATGCGCGAACGGGAATCAAGTTGATGAAGAGAACATTATTGAAGCAGAAGGGAACCACATCCAAAACCTGCAGCCAAGTCCAACTGATGATGACGATGAGAATATATATATATATGATGTTGCTGGTGCCACCGTAGGGTCCTAGTGCCTAATAAAATAACATTAGTCTGTTGTTACCCGACCAAGTTTTAGCAGTTTTGCTGTGAAAGCTTCGTTGCTACCTTCGGCGTTTGTTTGAAAAGCACGCTAGATTCTTTTTTTTTTTTCCTTTTTTTTGGCATTACTGTTCAAATGATCAACGGTATATTTGATTAAATTCTGTGTCTAAATTTTTATGCTAAAGGAAAAATAACCGTTTATATACCCGGGGCATTAAATCTGTAACAGCTTTTATAGATATATTGTTGTTTGCAACTTTCCATGGCTGCTGGTTAGAAATTATTATACAGCAGATTTCTAATTAAATTAGAAAAATACTAAAGCAACCACAGCATCTTTAATCGATCGCTGCTAGGCTTCGAGTCTTTGACTGAACTGACTCCAGAAACTGCTAGCTGCTTAAACTTTCATAGAAACGACGACAACATGTATATATATATATATTAATTAATTGGTTTATTGAAAATAATTAGTGAACGAAACCATGACAGCGAAACGTCGAAACAAGTTGAAGCAGAGCTTAAACAGAGAAGCTAACACGGCATAACAGAATGTTAAGATTGTGAACCGCAAATAGGCCACCAAGAAAAGTGATGGAGCCAAAATGAGAATCAAATGTTGACATTATATAAAAGAATCTGATTAGTATCATAACTTCCCAGAAGGCAGGACTATGTTAATCGAAAACTAATACATAAATATTTTGTCTGAAAGAGCCGATTAAAGAGCAATACAAAAAAAAAAGCCAATAATTAATGCAAATTAAAGTCTAGAAAAATTGTGCAGCCAAAGACTCCAAAATCTTCATGCATGTGACTATGCCATTGTGCTGGATTTGGGTAAGGAACCAAAGAAACACATAACCATTAAATTCTGCATGAAATTATCTTTGAAATCTCACACACATAAAAATTCTTTGGTCATCTTCAACTGCTAGTTCTTCATTATTAACTGGCACATCTGTTTTCTCGATAATTTTGTCTTGCACATCATGAATAATATAATATTATATCCACTTGTGTCACTTCAAGAAATTTCCCAGTTAATAGAGATCATTTTGTACGTCTGCAATCACTCATTTACACGACAATCACTCATAAAAATTCTTTGAATTTGGTAAGCCTTTGTATGTGGGGCTGAATTTATTGGGATTTTTAGACTTTAGAAACCCACGGTCTAATTCAACCCAAGAACTACTTCAAAAATAGAAAATTCCTCATGTTTATATTGTTACCCTAGTTACTATTTCCCTCCTGTTTGAGATAATATCCTTAGCAAAATTCACATCTTATGGCTAAAGCTAGCAAAACGGGTTATTAGATCATGTTCGTGTTGTGTCAAATTTAGTTTAACCCAAATTTAACCCATTTACTAATCGTGTCAAAATATTAAGACTCAAATCCAATACAGAAAAATAATTGTTACCCAATAACCTACTTAATATCTATTAACTACCTTTATTTTTTAATTTATTAACCACCAATCATATTAATAAAATTTACTCAAAAGAAGATAAGGTTAGGAGACAATCCTAAATCTCGAAAATGTTCCAATTTCATTAAACTACTGACTTTGAAGTCCAAGTAAGCAAATATTACACATTTGGCAAGTGATGTAAAAATACCTCACATTTTCCTCCTTCGCTTGCTTGCATGGCAGACTGTCTTGCCAATTACCGGAGCGGGCGCAAGGGACTGGGACTGGGCCTACCCTACTATGGCTCCAACCAAATAATAATATTATTTTTGGTCAAATGTTATAACCATCCACAACCATTTTCTTTGACTAGTTCACCCTCAAAACTTTGATCTCATGAAACATCTAATGAAATTACTATAAAGGACAGAAGCTATGTTAATAATTTAATTAATTTTATGCGTTATATTCATTTTACTATTTTAGAAATTGTAAAATAAATCGGTGCATGAAATATTAGGGTATAACATTTTATACCATAATACTTTAGGAATTGTTAAATATCTCTAATAAACCCTATATTTTACTACATTTCCGTTAGTTAATTATAATTAACTTGTACAATACCAATTTTACATATAAAAAAGAATTGATAATTAATCATTTAAATTATTCTCATAATCTTTTTTTAGTCACTTAGATCTTGGATTGATAGTTAAGGTTGTTTTATGATAAGTTTAATTTGACTTTTTTTGAAATGAAATTCTATAATTTAACCCTTTTTTTAAATGAAATTCAATAATTTTCAATATTCTATACATAAATGGCAAAATTATGACTGCCTTAATAAATTTCTGTGAGTATAATGTCATGAACATATTTTTAATAGTCACAGCAAGCTTAGTTTATATGTTCAATTAATCTACCCTCAGCTTTGATCTTATGAAACCTGTAATGAATTTAAGAGTTCTTTTTTGAGTCAATACACTCAGCGATCAGCGAAGGTCCCACGATGCATCCTCTAGGATGATTACTTACGGTTTAAAAGATGAATGTGCTGAAGGGGTAAGGTCTTTTCTTAATATTAAAAAAAAAAAGCAGTTTGCTGCCACTTTTATTTAGGCGGCAAATTTTATTTGCATTTGGAGAATATAATAATAAGTTGTCAAACTGTCGCTTTCTACTAAATTGATGAAGATGATTCTTTTTAATTTTTTGTATCGGACTTTTCAAGCGAGACACTGTAGAACAACTTCAAGCATAACTAGCCACACCAAAAATGTATTAAAAAATCTTTATATAACCAGATAAAGGGGCTAAGAGAGTACCCATTTAATTATTCTTCTTACATTAATTTCTTCTTTCATTGATTCCACAACTCAAAGCTATAAACCCTCAAAACTCAAGCTTTGAAAAAGAAATTGTCAAATGTTGACAAAAGAATCTGATTAGTACCATAACTTCCCAGGAGGCCAGGACTATGTTAATCGAAAACTAATACAGAAATATTTAATCTGAAAAAGCCGATTAAAGAGCAATATAAAAAAGCCAATAACTAATTCAAATTAAAGTCCAGAAAAATTGTGCAGCCAAAGACTCCAAAATCTTCATGCATGTGACTATGCCATTGTGCTGGATTTGAGGAAGGAGCCGAAGAAACACATAACCATTAAATTCTACATGAAACTATCTTGAAATCTTACACACACAAGATTACTAATTGGCATATCTGTTTTCCGAGAAATTCTAAAATACATATGAGGTATCATGTCATCCATACAATAAGCAATGATGTCATGACATGTGTGCATTTATTTTGAACCACTATCATGCAAGTAGTGATTGTATTAAAATCAATTACACATGTCATGCATGCATCAATTGGTTGTAGTACATCTGAGGTATTCTAAAATTTCTCATGTTTTCCTGATAATGCTGTGTTGAGAATTTAACCTTATAAGGCTAACCAAATTCACCCCAAGAAGTAATTTTGTATCAAGGATCCAAGACCAATCAACACATATCACACAACAAGAATCACACACAAGAATCAAAGCTTTAAAAGAAACAAAATGACACCAAATATAAGTGGTTCAGCACCAAGAAGTGGTGCCTACATCCACTGGAAACAAAGCAATAACTTTCACTTTAATGAGATCGAAACAATACAAGAACAAAAGATGGTTTACAGAGAACAATAACTAATTAACCCATTTCTCTCTCTATCTTCTCTCTACTCTCAGTGTTTCCCAATAATGGAGATGATTGCAGAGCTTGCACCTTTTAACCTCTGTTTTTGGGTTGTTAGGCTAACCACCCTTCCTGCCAAATCCAACCAAGATGCTCCTCTCTCACATGCATATCACAAGCTAACATAAGTGAGCTTAAAACGGCAATCACAGACGTCGTTCTTGATCTAAATGAGATTCAGCTTTAACACACGTGCAAACCACATGTATTACTTAAGTTTTGAGTGATGAATGAGTTTATGTCGGTTTTGCTCTGAAGAACTCCTCAAGCGACATGTCATCTGAGCTTGTAACCTCTAAACGACTTGTATCACTTTGAGTTTCGAGTTCACTGTTCATCATGTTGTCTTGCACATCACGAATAGTGTATATCCACTTGTGTCACCCCAAGAAACTTCCCAGGTAATGGAGATTAATTTTATACATGCGCGAGCACTGATTTACACAACAATTATCTCCCAAAACACATGTAAATTTCAAAAATATTTATTTAATTGCCTAAAATTATACCAAATTTCTCAATCAATCTCTTAAAATAGTGTCCACATGTTTTATATATGTATTTTGATGTATTGGGTTAATTGCATAAAATAATACGGTTCAACTTTCCACAACGCCGTACGTATTTAGAAAATAGATTATTTATTACAAATAGACAATGGATTAAATTATTGTATTTTTCAAGTTATCAGAGGGAAAACGATTATTTATAAATGCAATGTATATTCATTTTTCCGTTAATCCTCAGGTAATTAAAGTTTCAATAAATAGATGTATACAGGTAATTGCCTACGGTCTTCTCGGTTAATCTACTCAAAAGAAACTTCTCAACAGTCACATTTTGACAAATTGGGATTCTTTCAAAGCTCATTCTTGGAATCGGTTGCTGAGTTTGCAGTCATTAACTGAACTCCAGTCATTAATACACACACACATATGCTTATGGTACAGTCAGATCGAATATGCTATATGATTGGATCTTAATTCATGACCGAAGAAGAAATTTTCACTACTTATCCTAAAGCTAAGATTAGTGGACCAAACAACTTCAGATATTTCCCAATAAGCCACCGGATCAGGATCAAATCCACAAGTCAATATTCCACAAGATTCTTCGATTTCATGAATTAATATGTCTGCCATCACTAGATTACAAGGTAATAAAAATTAATACCTTAACATGCACTCTTTAAATTTTAAATGTTCGGTTCCAGCTGTAGGCAAAACATTTTTTAAGCAAAGAAAGAAATTTTTTTAAAAAAGAGTAAAGGTGAAAAAGAAAGAAAAAATCGATCAAATCTTTTCTTCAGGAGAAATCAAACGGAGGGTGGCGCTTGTTTTTTATTTAAAGATCACTCCATGGAGAATCCCTTGAAGCCCTAACGCTATATTTGATTTTTTTTTTTCGTTTTTGTTCTGTAAGAATTATTGTCGACAAAGAAGTTGAACTTGGAAAGAGAAAACCAGAAGGCATTGCAATACGGTCCAATTCTTCTCAACGAAGAAGACGGCACAACGCTTGTCATCAACAGTATATAAAAGCAACCTGTTTTTTTATCAAAATTATTTTGAGAGTATATAATTATAAAATTGAAAAAGCTGTTGCCTTCGAAGGCTCCACTTCGAATTGGAAAGTAATATATTATTGTTACTAGCATCTGTTTATAAATTAGAGTCATTAAAGTTAAGCTAAGCTCGTGCAACACAACCTAGTCACAACATAGGAGAATCCAGTTGTCTTTTGTACTCAATAGGTTAATTAAATAATTACTTAATTTCATTTAAACAAAAATTAGTGGGCGGAGTCGCGGAGACTCGGCGAGGCTTGTCAAAAGCACTTCCCCAACCCGAGGAACCAATGGGAGTCGATGCTTTTTGTAAAGATTCTTGATTAATTAATATTGATCCCCACTGATTAGCACTCAAGGTCAAAACCTATCACTACTCAATATTATATCTATAGGCTATAAAACTAAATAAAACCCAAGCTCCCCAGTCCCGGGAGAGAGAGAGAGAGAGAGAAAGAAAAGAAAAGAAAAAAAAAAGGAAGAAAATAAATTAATAAATTTGTAAAAAAAGTTTGTGATTATATTAAGAGCTCGCAATACAACTTGAAAAAGAAGAAGAAGAAGAAGAAGCTTGTGCAATACGTCTTAGCCACAACAAAAGGAGAATCAAGTCAAATTGCCCTTTGTACTCAATAGGTTGATTAAATAATTACTTAATTTAATTTAAACAAAAATGAGTGGGCAAAGACTGGGTGGGGCTTGCCAAAAGCATCTCGCCAACCCGCAAAAGAATCTTGGTCAATTCATATTGATCATACTGTAATAACATTTTCCATTGGCTCCGAAATCTCACAGTAATAACACCCATTACTCGCACAATCTTGATCGTGATCAACTGCATGTGCGAACGGGAATCAAGTTGATGAAGAGAACATTATTGGAGTAGAAGGGAACCACATCCAAAACCTGCAGCCAAGTCCAACTGATGAAGATGAGAATATATACGTATGTATGTATGAAATAGCTGGTGCCACTGTTAGGCCCTAGTACCTATTAAAGTGTATGATTTTGCTGGTGCCAGTGCCACGAGTGTTTTAGTAATATTTCCATCCCATCTTAGCTATAAAATACACCCAATAAAATGTTTAAAATTATATTATTTCGTAAATAAACCCTGCCTAATAAAATAACATAGGGTAGAACTAAGAGTGTTTTATGAATATATGCTAACTTTCCATTTTCTAGTTAGTTATTACAATGATCTATATATATATAGTCTGTAAAAGCTTAGTTGCTGTTTTCGGCTTTTGTTTGAAAAGCATTTTTAGCAGTAGCAGACACACTCTATATTCTTATTTATTTATTTATTTTGGTTTTTGTATTATGGTCCAAACGAACAACGGTATATTAATAAAATTCTGAGTCTCAGTTTATATTCTGTTTTAATTCTAAAGAAAAATTTAACTGTATAAGTACCCTGAATATTAAATGTGTAAAGGTTATTTTGATATTTTCACTTCGATAAAAAATTCCAAAAATTCACACAAAACCCTAAGCATTCCTCCGTCTATCGTCAAATCCAAACCCAAACATTTGCATCGTTGCCGGTGCAAAATGCGATCATCTCAGCTGATCGGAGTGGCTCGTCCACAATAGTAACGTTACAAAGACAAAGCCAGAAGCAGAGAGCCCGGTTTCTTGTAAGGTAAATTTCCAAAGCTAGAAATCCTAGGTATATTTCGGAATTTCAATTTTTGTCTTATTTGCTGACGAAATCACTATACCAAAAAAGAAGACTAGCTAATTTGTTTTTTATTTGTATTGAATTTTTATAAGAAATTTCTTTCTGTTATTCATTTCTTTTTGGCTTTTGCTTATGATTGATGGGTGATTATTTGTTTTAACTAAATCTGATTCGATTTTAGAGGTCTTTTTGTGGCCTACTTCACTTGATTGAGTTAATTTTCCTTGTTTTTGTGAATTGACAGCTTGTTGTATGTTATATGCTGAGGGCAGTTAATAGTTTTTTTTTTTTTTCTAAACATAGGTAAATTTACAAATAAATAAAATAAAAATAAATATTTTATATTTCAAATATATTTTTTTATAATTTTGTATTTAAAAATTATAATTTTTTAAATAAAAGTAAAACTGTAATTTGAAACTATTTACTCCCAATTTAAGATAAGGAAAACACAAAAATTGAATTCTAATTTCGATTTCATACTCTCATTTCAGAGTGAAAATAAACAATTCACTCCCACCCCTCTCTACACTCTGAAATCTAAAAGCATCTCCAAAAGACTTTTTAGATTTTACTTTTCAAATATCAATTTGCTTACTGATGTGGCAAATAAGTGGATTGAAAAATACAATTTCTTCCAAAAGACTCATCAAATAAGAATAAGTTAATATTATTTTAATTAAATCTTTCTACTATTAAATTGAATTGCTGTTATGTTTTTGAAAGGAAACATAAATAATAATTATTACAGTCTTATCTTTTCAATAAATAATAAAAAAATATTAATAGAAGAGAGAGAAATTCACTCGTCAATATTGAAGAGAAAGAAACAAATCTTATTTGAAGAATTTAAATTAACGTGTCTTTTGAAGTATTTAATATTGATATGACTCTTCAAATAAGAAGTATAATTTTATTTAAAGAGTCTTTTGGAGATAATCTAAGATTCTCACACTAATTTAAAATGTGAATGCTACCTACGTATACATATACTGAGCGATGGAAATATTGATCATCTTGCATGTGCGATGGTAAGAAATTTTGAACTTTTGATCATCTCAATTGTTTATTATTATTTTTATTAATTTATTAACTTAGCGGATACTTATGCAGCTAGCTTAGCTTCCTCGAGAAAGAGTTAGTGGGAGGCATCAGCCTCCTCCCCATTAAAAAAGTTAATAAATTAATAAAAAAATAATAAACAAATGGGAAGGTGTTGGATGAGAATGGAAAAACATATCTTTGGAGGTTTGGTCCCATTGGCTTTGTATTTTTTTCTATTTTCTTTTCTAATCGCTTTTTATTTTGTCCAAACCTTTAATTTTTTGGAAATTATATAAATTTTTATTAATAAAAATAATGGTACATATTTCTTACATTATTGATATTGCAAAAAAAAATATAACATCATAGAGGAACCCAAGCAACTAATGAATAGCCCATAAATTTATCCCAAAAAAAAAAAAATAGCCCATAAGAGAAAGTCCAAAAAATGATTGTACTGTAAGCATATAATATTTATATGTGTGTATTAAGTGGGTTTTATTAAGTTAAAAAATTTATAATTTACTTTAATCTGAATTTAATGAAGAAATTTGACAATCTTTCCTTTGAGAGATTATTGTGTATGTCGGTGTTTTTGGTCATGCCACTAGTGATATTGGCACAGAAAACTTGTACATATAATATGGTTGGCATTTATTATTATATCACTTTGTTTCATATAGTTATACTTGTTGTGCATAATCTCATTTTGGTCACGCTAACATGAAAACAAAGGTAGCTTAATTAATTACACATAATTGTAGTTTAGTCTCAGTATATTTCTCTCTAACACTAACTTAATTTGCATCTCATGAATAGTTCTAATTTGTTAGGTGCATCTATTTATTGGAACATGTATCATTCGTTCATATATATTTTGTGCGCAGTGTGCAAAATATATATAAACTTTGAAAAGGTAAGTTTAAAAATACCTGTACAGAAAAAAGGAAAAAAAAAACGTACTGAGGTTTTTAAAACCCTAGAAGACTGAAACAACTGTTTTGAAATTTTAATAGTCTCACGTGTTTTGCACGTGACACACAGTAAAAACAAAATTAAGAAAAAAAGGGAAAAATTCAGCCCCAAAATCCCCGACTCCATTATCTTCCTAATTGGTTCCGCAAATATTATTGAAGACGTGTATCGAACCAATAACGTTTCATCCTCATGGACCTCAACCACGATAAAAAGCCCCCGACTCACCGCATTTTAAAAATCACTCTAATTCGTGCCTACTTCACTTTATTGAGTTAATTTTCCTTGTTAATGTGAATTGACAGCTTTTGCAATTTAAGCATGTTATGTGCTGAATCAGTCAAACCAACGGAATCTTCAAATCTTAATGCGGAGGAGGCTAATCTCTTTCTCCCACTAACTCAAAGGATCGAAAAAATGTCTTGGGTCGTCCCACTCTCACATGCATGGCTCCATTTGGCTTTGCACTTCTTTCTTTTTTTTCACTTTGTCCAAACCTCTAATTTTTTTGGCATTGGCTGCAAAAAGATTTCATCCCAAAACCTCTATAAAAATGCCCCCAGACTCACCGTATTTTAGAAACAAAAATGCTAAATGCTAAGAAAGCATGTGTTGAGAGAAGAGAGAGAGAGGAGAAAAAAAGCGGAGAGAAGAGAGAGAGGAAGCAAAAGGCAGCCTGTGTTTAACTCTGCCATTGCCAAATCTTATTCATAAAAATTAAACTCAATCATCTCTGCCAAGTCTTATACTCATAAGCATGAATATTTCAATCGATTTGAGGTTTCTATTTCTTCCATTGCTGAATCTTATAATCTTTTTTCTGTTCCTCAAGTCTCAGGATGGCAACTCTTGGGACGTCCAAGATGGTACGAGTAAGATACTTTTGTATCCAATTTTAAAGCTTCAGTTCTGGTTCCTGATTCCTGCCGTCGTCATCCCATTACTGCTCTTCCTCCTCACACCCATCAGAGTCCCTCTCAATGTGAGCCGACCCATTTGCGTGAGTTGTGGAGAACTCTCTGTTCTGTTGGCTGTCTCAGCAGTGGCCTCTGTCATTTTGGCTCCGTCTCTGTTCTTGGTACTCTATTTATGCCTCATAATCTTATCACTCTGTTATGCAACGCTAGCTTCTCTGTTTGAGCGCTGCTTCAACTGGCTTCGACGTCTCACTGTCGCCTCTGTCAACGCGCATCTGCTAGCTCGCCCTCAAGTTGAACAACCCATTGAACAAGCGCAAGGTGTTCTGGAAATTATGGTCATGTGATAAATTAGTTATGGCAATAACAGAGTCTGTGGTTGGTTACCTGAACGAAGATGTTTGAGCAGTTTTTTGGGTGGAACTGGAAGCCGAGTACAGAGACAACCTAGATACTGCCGTTCTACTTAAACTTCTATTATTTTGTTGTATTATTTGTTATATATAGTGTGATTATTGCAGGAAAAAAAGGCAGTTGTTTAAGGCGTATTCGATAATGTACTTACATACGCATACTAATAAAATTTTGCGTCGAAATTTATCCTGTTTTCGTTTTTCTCCACACTAATTGATGAGAAAGGAACTCATGTAACAGAAGAAAATAAAAAATTAAAAAAGAGAGAAGAGGAAGAAAAGGAAATGGAGGGAAAGAGAGCAATTGGGTTTTAGAGAGAGTAGTTGTGCACCTAAGGGAGCTGAGAACAGCAGCAAGTAGAAAAAAGAAATGCTATTATGTGCAATCGAGTGATTTTGTTACTCAAAACTGAAAAATCAGGTTGTTTTTCCTGCTTGATAATTTTTTTTTTGCTTCCGCCGGGGGGGGGGGGGGGGGGGGGGGGGGGGGAGGGGGGTCCTCATAAGTTATTTTGCTTAGATTTAATGTGTTAATGGCTTAATTGCTTCCTTTAATAATTAACGAAGTGGGTGTGTGGTTAGCCATTTGATTACATGACTATATGGCTAAAATAAAAAATTGACATGCTAGAATTATCAACAGGATTGCAATTTTTAATTGAAGACCATGTATTGAAATTACTTGAATCAGTTATGATAGTTAATTTGGGTTGATGCAATCATGAACGAGAGTTAAAACTTTAACAGTGATATGAGCCAAGTTTTGAATGGGTAGTTTAGCTGAGTTGTGTTTAAGTATCCTGCAATGATATGGTGCAGTTTAAGTTTGTTGACGGGTCGTTAAACTGGGGATGTGCTGAGATTATGTTATTTATAGCTATTGTTATTGACAAGCATCATGGGTGTGATGTGTTATTGTAAGGCAACTTACATATGATGCTATTTGAATGAGTTAATAATTTGAGTTGAGGTTTGAGAATGTTGGTCGGTGATGGTCAGATTAGCATTTTGAATTAATAATTTTAATTACATTAACTATATTTATAAGGTGGAATCTAAATCTTTTTCTTCCGTTTTGGAAATGGTTGGTTTAATATGGTCAGTGTCTGTGAATATCAGCTTTTGGTTAGATGCTATTTTCGGCTTTATTGATGAAAAGACTTGAAAGCTTTCTTTCCATATTTCTATATTTGTTTACTTTTGTCTTTTTCTTTAATACTTATGATTTTCCAAGAAAGTAGTGGCTGTTGAATTAGTTATGATATGGAGAAGGGTATATTAAATAAAATGTTGTGTCAAATTTATTCTGTTTTTCATTTTTATCCAGTACCCTATACACTCACTCAGTAATAGCCATTCAAATTTTATATGAATATAGAGAATTGGCCTGTTGCAGGAGCAACGAACAAATTATTTAACAGCCAAATGCAGACCCATTTAACTCATCGGCAGTCAGGTCAGGTTGACTGTTTTCTATACGTACACACTGATTCAGCTTTATAAATTAATATTTTACATTTATAAATTTAAAATAAAAAAAAGGCTAGCACTATGTTACTTTAAATGTAACATACACTCAAAAGAAATAATATCCATCAATACCCCTAACTTTCATGGAAACTACGTTATTTGAATTAAAAGAAATACTTTTAAATCTTAAAGAAGAGATGAGAGAAATTAAACAAGAAATAGGAAAAATAAAAATAGAATTATCTACAATACAGATAAATCGGAAAAAAGATAAAAAGGTGGAAAAACTTGAAATAATAAAATCAGGAATAATAGGAACAAGTTTTGAAAAACAAATAACAAAACCTCAGCCAGGAAGTTATGATGATTGGTTTATAAAAACTCAATACCCAAAAATATTAGAGGAATCAGAAAGATTAAAAGCAGAATTAAAAACAAAGGAAAAAGGAAAAGAAAAATTAGAAATAAAGGAACCTGTACCAAGTGATACAGAATAATGAAAAATATATTAGAAGAATTAATAGAAAAATTTAGTGATATAAATCTTAGCGATATAGAAAAATTTGAAAAAGAATATTGCATAAAAATGAATGTTGCTGGAGGTCCAGAACACTAAGGCATTGAAGATCTTTCCTCTGCTTGTGCCCTTGCTCATCACATGTTCTATGATTGGTTTCTCATTATATCCTGGCATCTGCAAAGCTTGAAGCTTTTTTATAACTTAAAAGACAATTAAATGTGGTGTTGCCAGTTTTCTGTGATGTTGTCAGATTGGTGGAAGAAGTTGTTTTGAGAATTTATAAACGTGGGGTCCAACAAAAGGTTTTGGAAATTGTTGGTGTCTTTCTGAACGAGTCAAAAACTTTTAATTTAAGCTATTTTTCGGGTATTCTGGTTGCTTTAATGTGAAATTTTCATTGTTGGCCTTTAGACCTGGTTTGGGTAAGTTTGTGTGCATGCATGGTTCAATTTTGAAATCTTCTTACTTTTATCGATGGAATGTTTTTTCACTTAATTTTCTTAATTGTTTCCTTGCTGTAACTTTCAGCAAGTTTAGGATTGTGTTGAATTTGGGATCCTTAAATTATTGGCAGAATAGTTGGTTAATTTTTGTTGCAGTATTACCAGTAGGAAGTGGAGTTAGAGAAGTGTTTGGAGAGCTAGGAGCTGTTGGTGCAGGATTTAAGGTATGTGGTTATATGCAATTGAGTGATTTTGTTACTCAAAACTGAAAAATCAGGTTGTTTTTCTTGCTTGATAATCTGAATTTTTATTTTGGGTCCTTATAAGTTGTTTTCCATAGATTTAATGTGTTAATGGCTTAATTGCTTCCTTTAAGAATTAATGCAGTGGGTGTGTGGTTAGCCATTTAATTACATGGCTACATGGCTAAAATAAAAAATTGACATGCTAGAATTATCACAGGATTGCGAGTTTTAATTGAAGACCATGTATTGAAATTACTTGAATCAGTTAATTTGGGTTGATGCAGTCATGAATGAGAATTGAACTTTACGGCGATATGAGCCAAGTTTGGAATATGTAGTGGTGCTGAATTGTGTTAATGTATCCTGCAATGATATGGTGCTTTGATTGCATTTAAGTTTGTGGATGTGGTGTTAAACTGGGGATGTGCTGAGATTCTGTTATCTATGGCTATTGTTATTGAGAAATATCATGGATGTGGTGTGTTATTGTAAGGAAACTTACATTGATGCTATTGAATGAGTTAATAATTTTTATTCCTTTCATTCAAATTGAGGTTTGAGAAGGTTGATTGGTCATGGTCAGACTACTGTCCTGCAGTGAAGCTCGGAAAGGAAATTATGGGCGAGGGTCCTTGGGAATAATGCCTCAAAAGTACGCTATGCTGAATTGATATTGTTCAGATTTCTAAAGTCTGCAAAAGAAATCATGGGCGGTGGCCCCGGGGGACTTGTCAGGCATGTTTTTATTTTGTATTATTGAAAGAGTAATTTTAGGATTCTTTACACGTAACTTCAGAAAGTATGAGCAACCCTATATTTGTTAGTGTGTATGTTGTTATGATCTTGTCTTATGATGTTTCTGTTGAATACCAAAACTTTCAAACTTAAAAGGTTTAAAGAAATATATATATCTTTGTATATTTTTGTTATTGTTCTGGTTGTACTTCGGCATTGCTGGCCTAGTAAACTTTGTAAGCTACCTTGTTGCAGATATCATACTTTTTAATACATGTATTTAGAATGACTACGCAACATCAGGAGGATGCACTTGTATTTGTTAGTGTTGTAGTGATAGGGTCCCGGAGACCCCAAGTGTTGTATTGACTGATATTTTGAAGTTTTAAGCTGCAGGGTATTAAAATTGCTGGTTTGGTATATTGGATAATATCCATATTTTAGGGGAGATATTGTCAAATTTTTCTTGAAGTGCTGGGTTTTTATTCATCTCTATTAGTATATGTTTGTTCTTGTAAGCAAACAGTCACAGCTTAATTGTTAAATGCTTATACTTGCACCTGATGTAGATAAAATTTTCTTATCACACGTGCCCTTAAGTTAGGGGTGCAACAGTTATCAATTCAGCTAATAAAAAAAATATCAGTGTTAATAATCCAAATGATTTAACCGATGATGCATAATACTAGCTGAAGTATACTACTTATACCACGTAGGATGAAAAAATTTCTTTTAGTACTCTCTTCTGGAATAACTTGAAATAGTTCTAGTTGCATCCCATGTTCAGAATGAATGAAATTTGATCATTTCAGTATGTAAGAACCTTAAGCTTGGCATTCACCTTTTGGGTTAAATAAATGCAACATTCCAATTCCATATGTTTGAGCAACTGAGTCTGGCATAAATCGTAAATTCTGAAGCAATATTTGAATTAGCGTATAATTATTTTATTCTATGGTTATTTCATTTTTCATTTTTATTAGAATACTATGGTTGTTTCATTGGTTGAAACTTGGAACTTGAATGGTTCAATGTGAACTGAAATGGTTGTATTTGTTTGGAGAAAAAAGAGGGGACTGTTGTACTTTGTGGTCATTTTTGTGCCCTTATTTATAGTTGCTATGGGGTGGTTATCTCTAAAGAAAACGGGTTTTGTGACTGGCAAAATACATTAATTTTACATGTTTTATAATTAGTACATGATATGTTGTTTCTTGCTTCAGCCCCCTCCTTTGCTGATGATTAACTTGTAATCTGCAGGCTTATACACAGGTTTTGATACTTCAGCTGATTAGGGTAATTACTTACTTCCACTGCCTGTGGGACTGGGACGCGAACCCAAGCTTGCAAGTTCAACTGGGAGTTGACCAGTGCGGTGTAGTGGCGACTATCCCTACTCACATCAGTCTGTTGCTTAAGTTGCTGAAGGGCAAGTGATTGTGAAATATACATTTATGATAGACAATACATTTATGATCCATACAAAACGGTTGAAGTTGAAGCAATAGAAAACTTATGTTATTATTAAAAACTGAATTTTATATGAATCTTGATGAAATGTGTCTTTTAGGTGGAATTTTATTTCCAATGCTGCTTTGGACAAATTTAACTTTTCTTTTTATTTGGATAATATGATTGCTTTATTTAATGAATTCCAACAGTTAAGTATATGAGGTATAAGGAGAAAATTAGCTAATGTAAATTCAGCTGTATTATAACACAAGAGATTAGATCATATCCTAAAAAAATAAAGAGATTTGTGTTAGACGAAATTTTAAACTCTTAAATTTTATAGACTTTGATGTTTGTATTGACTGTATAAGAAGAAAAACAAACTAATAAAAGGATATTGGCCTTGTGAGACCATAGGTATTATTTTTTTGATATTAATCACGAGGTATCCTGGGGAGGGCCCCAACTGTGGGAGGCACCTTTAAGCCCGTACCACAACCCAGACTAGAAGTCCCCGCTCGAACCGGGAGGCACAGGTTCTCCCAACAAAGGCGACTTCCCTGCGACTCGAACTGGGGAGCAAACCCAGTCAAGCTACTTAAGGGGACTCCATTGCCAGTGGAACCAACACTTTGTTGGTTTGAGACCATAGGTATTATAACAACAAGTGTTGCGAGCTCGTGACATCATCGTTTGTTACATGGAGATTGTTTTTTTTTTTTTTTTAATTGTATTTCTATTTTTACTTTTTTTATTATTTAATGGGGATTTCAATTCTCCAATGGCCGGGAAAAATGCAAACGAGAGGCCCACCAGCCTACTTGTTAAAAAGAGATAAAAAATGCTGTCGTCTTCCAAATTACTGCCCTCGGCTTTCAATTTTTATCCTTTTTAACTTTCTGTCTCTTTTTTTCATTTGCCTCAAACGAAAAAGTTGGTCATGGTTAAATGGTGAATATATGGACGTTTTGTGAGGGATTCAGCTTGTTCTTAATACATTCTTCGGTAATTTCCATTTTGATTTGCATGATCGGTAACAGCGTAGCTACAAAATTTGGCACTTATGGTGCTTATTGTTTAATTTAATGATATTGATATCGTACGTTCTTGTGTTTTGTAACAAGGGTCAATTTGTTAGCAGGACGAAGGTTTGGTGTTATAAGACAAGGAGGACGATCATAAAGAAAGTGCTGAAGATGAAGTAGAGAAGGTTATAATAGAGGAGAAAAGGGTCTGTTCAAGTGGGTTAGCTGATGGAAATATTCCCAGTCTCAATCTTACTACAGGGTTATTGGCATCTTCCCCCCAGAAACCTGAAGACACAGAGTCCTCCAGAAGGTTAAGAATTCAGAACATATTTACTCTTTGTATAAACAACAGGGAGCTTTCTCAGCACACGAGAACACCAGTACCAGCAAAAAGGAATGCTGAAAACATTGATCCCCTTGCTTGTCAATTGAAAACTGTTAGCAGTGTCCCCATGGTGGAACCTGTAATGGCATTGGCTTCAAAGGAGAATTACAACCCTTCTAGTAAAAGCAATGATGTGCAGGTTGAAGTGTATGCTGCTTTTACTTGGTAAATTCAAATTTTTAAACTGATTTTTTTTTTCACTAACTTGCATTGTTCTTTTATGCAGGAACCTACTGTCTTTGCCAGCCCAATGCCAGTGAATCCAATTGAAAACAAGCTGTTCACTTCTACTCCTCCGCATCTAAGTTCAACCCCCTTCATTACTCTTAAAAGGGGCATTAGTCGAGTGCAGCGTGTACTGGGTGTTTGAGTGAGTATATTACATGTGTACTCAGCAAACAATGTGATTTTGTTGATAATCGGATGCGCTTGTATTGCAATTATATATGTATAGTTGATATGTTTCTCTTGATGGTAAATCAGTGTCCATCTTTTTAAACAACTGTAGGTAGGTAAACAATTTCAGCTCATATCCTGAGTTGAGACATTCTGAAGCTTATCTGATGAACTGGTGCTTGATAAATTATCTTTCTTGTCTACCTACAAGTGCTCCTCATTATCCAAATTTCCTCTTCTTTTGGTTCACTAAAGTGTGTAAAACTCGCACATTTTTGTTATTGATCATCTTGCATTTGCAATGACTGAGGAGTAAGAACTTTTGGACTCACTTGTTTATGTAAGAACATTGGCGAACCTGTAATGTAATGCTAATTAATGTCTTCAAAAGTGAAAGCACTGATTTGCACAAGTTTGTGTGAAATGGTGACGTCTGTTTTGAATTTTGTCATGAGCGGTGCAGTTCGGTCCCTCTGAAAGTGACCCGTTGTTAAAAGTGACCCGTTACAAACCGTTGTTGATTTTTTTTAATACTGATTTCACATCATATTAAAATTTAGACAAGTAACCCTCACAGAGAAGGGGTGTCTTTGCTCTACTCACATTTCGTAAAACAGAAAAACTTACAAATTATTGTTGATTTTTTTTAATATTGAATACACATCAGATTACTGACAAGTAACCCTCGCAAAGGAAGAATGTTTATACTTCGAGGGATGTTTATACTCCACTCGCATTTTGCAAAGGAGAAAGACTTACAAATAAACCCCACAATCATTTATAATGCTAAATTGAGAGAGTTTTGAGTTCAGTAGACTTGAACCCATACTCTTACAATCTTTCTTAACTCTGGAAGTAAGGATTCATCGCTGGGCCAAAGGGTCATTGGCTTATTTATTCTTGATTAAACTTTCTTGAAGGACAATAATCTGCTCCATTCACATAATTGTAAGAAAAGCAACCTATTTTTGTATCAAAATTATTTTGAGAGTATATAATTTATAAAATTGAAAACAAGCTGTTGCCTTCGAAGACTCCATTTCAAATCATTTTTCTGTTCAGTGTTAGAATAAGTTGTGCATGATTGGAAGCTCTAGACTATTCTTTTATTTTGCACGCTTGAATTTATTTACAATTCATCTCTTCTTTTATCCCTTTCAGATAGAAGCCTGTTTCTTGAACCAAGCACAGCATTCCCTTTTTTTTCGGGAACGAGCCAAGAAGCCTCCTATTATCCATCCATATTTTAATTTTCAGTTTTTAATCTCTTAAGAAACCAACGTTTTCTAAGAAGAAGTTGGAATGTAATATGTAGTCAATAGCCAAATTAAAGCAAATTTAACTTAATGAAAAGGACTTGCCAAATTAATCATGAAAAGGACTTCAAAATCTCTTCAATATTTTGATACACGCATCTATTTGTGGAAGGTATACTATTCATTACTTTTCTGCACAATTTTTCCTTTTCCTCTCATAATTTGAAAATAAACCTTGGCTTTAGGGAAAAGTGCTGATGCTTTGTAGGTTCAATTCAAATCTATCATCCACATTTGGCAGATATATGGACTCGTCAATCGTCAAGAATTTAGATGTCCTCAAATAGTTACAGCACTTACATGCCCAAGTGTGTGAGTTGGACCACAAAGTCAAGACAAATTGGATCACAAAATTCACGTAACACACTAACGTAAAAGCTAAGAGGTGACCTCAACCTTCATGCACAAATTCCAGAATATCATGGCCTAGACACCAGAAAATTGAAAGCATCTTTTACATTTATATTCCATAATATTTCATCAGAGGTAATCCCGGCTCACAAAGTCAAGACAAATTGTGACTTGTCAAAAACTATAAATCCTGGATCAGGATTCTATTTTGTGTATGACTTTGTTGTTAAGTCACTTATGTTGGATATTATTTAGTTTTTCTCCTTTCTTTTTGATTACATAGTTTTCCATTCACAAAACACTTGTTAAGTCGCTTATGAGGAGCTACAGCCCACGGGGAAACACTGGTTGAGGTTTAATCTTTTTTATTTAAATCAGAAGGATTTAATTAGAGTTAAATCAAAAAGAGTGAAATTAACTGATCATGGGTTAAGTTAAACAGAGGCAACCAAAATTTTGTAAAGGGTACTGTAAATATTTATTTCGTCATAGTATCATGGAGCTTAAACTCCACCACAATTATTCAACTCTGCCATTGCCAAATCTCATTCATAATAATTAAACTCAATCATCTCTGCCAAATCTTATCCATCCATATTTTAATTTTGATTTTTTAATATAAATTTATTCTTTTTATCGTTTTTTTATTTTGATTTTTTTTAAACATAAATTTATTCCATAAACTACAATTTGTTTCCCAGTTCAAAAAAAGTAGATTGACTAACTAAAAATATAAATAAAGCAACCAATGAATCATTAGTTAAGATGACAAAGACAACCAAGATTTTGTCCAGGCAAGATGGCAAAGTGTGTTTGAGAATTCGCCACAAATATCGCAACATTTAAGATGGCAAAGTGTGTTGAGAATTCACGGCATTCGCTTTTACTTTCGGGAGGGGACCAAGCCAAGAAGGTACCCAACGAGCAGCCTCATTTTGTCCATCCATACGTTGGTATGAGATTTATTTAATATTAATTTATTCCCATCGTCATTTTTTAACTTTAAGGGCAATAAAAAGTTAGGCGCAACTTTTTCCAAAGCTTGACATCCTTTCTTTGGCAACTTTTTCCAAAGCTTGATGCCCTCTCTTTCGCAACTTCTCCCCTTATAAAGCCTCAGACTCCCAGCATTTAAAAATCACCCTAATTGTAATTCATCTATTCTCCCTCTCCTTCTTCTTCTTTCTCTTTCTCTCATTCTTTTCAACTCAGTCATCTCTGCCAAACCTTATACTCACAAGCATGGATTTGTCAATTGATTTGAGGTTTTTGTTTCCGCCATTGCTAAATCTTGTCATCTTTCTTCTGTTCCTCAGGTCTCTGGATGGCATCTCTTGGGACGTCCAAGATGGTACCAATAAGATACTCTTGTATCCAATTTTAAAGCTTCAGTTCTGGTTCCTGATCCCTGCCGTCGTCATCCCATTACTGCTCTTCCTCCTCACACCCATCAGACTCACTCTCAATGTGAGCCGCTCCATTTCAGTGAGTTGTGGAGAACCCTCTGTTCTGTTGGCTATCTCGGTGGTTGCGTCTGTCTTTGTGGCTCCGTCTCTGTTCTTGGTAGCCTATTTGTGCCTCATACTCTTATCACTCTGTTATGCAACGTTGGCTTCTCTGCTTAAGCGCTGCTTCTACTGGTTTCGAAATCTCTTCCGCAATTTCTTGATTCGCGGTCACGCAGTTGAAGGGAACCACATCCAAGACCAGCAGCCAAGTTCTACTGATGATCATGAGAATAACCTGGAAATTGTTCTAAGTTGATATCACGTAATATGATGCTGCTGGTGCCACTGTGGGGTGACTGGGGTCCCAGTGCCTATTGTACTATATGTATATGTCTCTGTGTGTGTGTGTGTGTATGTATATATATGTATATATATGTGTGTATATGTATGTATGTATGTATGTATGTCATCTTTCCATTTTATATATGTATATATGTATAATTAGTTACTACAATGATCTGTAGTCGGTGTATGTATGTATGTATGTCATCTTTCCATTTTGTAGATATACATATATATATATATATATATATATATAATTAGTTACTACAATGATCTGTAGTCGGCGTGTTGTATATCCGAACAAGTTTAAGCAGTTATGCTGTGAAAGCTTAGTTGAAAAGCACTTTTACCGGTAATAGACACAGGCTACATTCTTTCTTCTATTTTATTATTATTATTATTATTTTGTTTTAGAATTATGATCCAACTGTCCACTTAGCATCCTCCTATATTGAGATTCTGTGTCCAAATTTATTTACTGTTTCTATGAAGATGAAAAAGGGGCTGTTTAACTACCCACGTCTCAGGGATACTTTAATTATTTCTAAAGGTTATTTTGGTCTTTTACTTCAATAATTGAAATCCCAAATCACCCAAATCCCTAAACATTCCTTCGACTATCGTCAAACCCAAACCCAAACATTTGCATCGTCGCTGGTGCAAAATCCGCCCATCTCAGCTGATCGGCGTCGCTCGGCATAGTAGTAAAGTTTTTTTTTTTTTTTAAATTTCTATTGAATTTTTATAAGAAATTTCTTTCTATTATTCATTTCTCTTTTCCTTTTGCTTATCGTTGATGAGTGATTCTTTGTTTAACTGAATTTGATTCGATTTTAGAGGTCTCTGATATCTCATTGAGGTCATTTTGTGCCTACTTCACTTGATTGAGTTAATTTTCCTTGTTTTTGTGAATTGACAGCTTCTTGTTATTTATATGCTGAAGTCAGTTAATTGTGCCCCCAACGAATGATGTGATATCAGAAAAATAAATTTGTCTAACATGGGTATGTAACGCGTGTGTTTTGATGAAAGGGGTGAAAACAGAGAGTGTGGCAATGAGTAATGGAGATTTTCTAGCCAAATATGGTGGTGGATTCTTTAGGTGGGCTTTATATTGCTTATAGTGATAGGAGTTCATGTCTTGCTGCTGCACTTTGAGAGACCTAAACATTTGGGAAATAAGTGAAGTGGGGAGAGTGGACTCGTGTTTGCGAATGTGGCCGTTGATGAACACTGCAATTATGTAGAAAATGAGTGTAGAAGAGAAAGAGTAATGTTGTAATAACCAAGTTGGTTCAGTTATTTACAGATAAATTGTTACCAACCTTAACTGAAAAACAAATTAGATTAATTCTGCATGAATAATATTGGCATGGCAAATAAGAACTTGGATTATTTTGTATTTGTCTTATCCGATGGAAACTTTTTCTTTTGCTTTATATTTTGATTTTCCTATTTTCACTATGCCATTGCAATTTTTTAGCTTTTGTTAGAAAATCCTTTCATTTGAAGTCCATCCATCGAAATTCAGGTTTTGTGAGAGGCTTTCGAGGTTTCGAAGTTGCAAGATAAAATGGGGGTAAATACGTTTCTATATCCCATTAAATATACCAAAACTCACTCATGCCTTATTAGAACTAAAAATATAAAGAAGTGGAAGTAATTCTAAGTTCAGGGGCTTCTTTTAAGTTTTAACAGCATCATTCATTATATACATAAGAGAATCTATTACGCCATGACATAAGAATTTGAGAGACTTTACACACAAATGAAAGTACGGTAACCAGAGGTCAGCCTTTAGCCTTAGTACCTTTTTTTTCTTTTTTTTTTAAACCCCTAATGTAAACTCTTTTGTTATGAAGTCATTTATTTTATATGATCTATCACTTATATTAATATCGTTTGAAGGTTTTTATATGAGATGTATCCCTAAACACATCTGTTGATATTGTTTCATGACGATTATCATCACACTGAGGCATTCAAGATCTTTCCTCTGCCTGTGCCATTGCTTATGACATGTTCTATGATTGGTTTCTTATTATATCCTGGCATCTGCCAAGCTTGAAGCTTTTTTATAACCTAATTAAATATGGTGTTGCTTGTCTTTCTGTGATGTTGTCAGATTGGTGGAGGAAGTTTTGATAATTTATAAAGGTGAGGTCCAGCAAAAAGTTTTGGAAATTGTTGATGTCTCTCCTGAACAAGTCAGAAAACTTTTAATTTAAGCTATTCAGAAAACTTTTAATTTAAGCTATTTTTCTGGTATTGTGGTTGCTTTTATGTGAAATTTTCATTGTTGGCCTTTAGTTCGTTCAAAGAAGTCACATCTGACATTTGACCGCAAGGTTCATTATATCAGCTTTTTTAACTCTGTTTTTTCAATTTTATTCTTGTCTATCTGTTATAATCCAAATGTCTATTGGTTATAATAAAGTGGTGGATTGGAGGGTTACTGTAACAACCCAAATTTATTCGAAGTTGAATTTATCTATTTATTTTATAACTACATATGTTTATTTTATTATTGTTGTTATCAATGTTAATAGTCCAAATGATTTAACTGATGATTTATAATAATAACTGAAGTATACTACTTATACCACATAGGATGAACAAATTCCTTTAATGCTTTCTTTTGGAATAACTTGAAATAGTCCAAGTTGCATCTCATGTTCAAAATGAATGAATTATTATCGTTTTAATATGTCAGAACCTTAAGCCTCATATTTATCTTTTGAGTTAAATAAATGCATCATTCCAATTCCATAGGTTTGGCCAATTGAGTCTGGTATGAATCGTAAATTCTGAAGCCATGTTTGAATTAGAGTATAATTATTTTTATACTATGGTTATTTCATTGGTTGAACCTGAAAGTAGAATGGTTCTCAGCTTAGATATGAACGGAAATGGTTGTATTTGTTTGGAGAAAAAGATGGGACTGTTCTACTTTGTGGTAATTTTTTTTTAATTTATATTTGCTATGGGAGATTACCTCTAAAGAAATAAAGGTTTTGTGACTGGTACAATACAGTAGTTCTACATGTTCTATAATTAGTACATGATGTATTGTTTCTCACTGCAGCCCCCTCCTTTGTTGATGATTAACTTGTAACCTTTGCTGATGATTAACTTGTAATGTGCAGGCATATACAAACATGTTTTGATATTTCAGTTGGTTAGGATGATTACCTACTTTCACTACCTGTGGGATTGGGACTTGAACGGTTGAACCCAAACTCGCAAGTTTAACTGGGAGCTGACCAATGCAGTATACTTGCAACTCGCTCTTAAATCTTAATAAACGCACTTAATATAAAAGTGTCACAATTTTATCTAATATTTTAATTTGTTTACATTTACCCTTCAAAATGATATTTGTTTTTTCTATTAAGACATTTACACCAACAATTGAATGAGATAAGTGGATGATGACTGTAACTGCTAAGCCATGTTCTTCTTTTATCTCTAACACTCTCTTAACTCTCTCTCAGTGAGACTCAGTCAGTCGTCTATGTGTTTTCCTGTTATCTCTTCCAAGGTTCAAGTTCTATGTTGAAAATAATTCTTACAAAAGGAAACCAAAAAAAAAAAAATCAAATAGAGGGTTGGGGTTTCAGTGGAATATTACTTAATGTTAGATTACGAACCAGTAACTCCATGTTTGAATTGCTATGAAGAAGGGGTTTGATATTTTCATTTTTTTAATACAGTTTCTTTTTTAATCTTTTCTTTATTTTCAATTTTTAATTTTTTTGATTTTTTTTAAACTCTTTTTTATTTCTTGCTATATTTAGTTGTCAAGTGTTTTGCCTATTGCCTAGTGACTACTGTAATATAACCTATAGAAGAATGTTGCTTTTGGTTGGAAATAAAATTAGATTAAAAATAAGCATTTGTATGTTCTTTTTATCCCATTACTGCTCTTCATCCTCACACCCATCAGAGTTCCTCTCAAAGTGAGCCGACCCATTTGCGTGAGTTGTGGAGAACTCTCTGTTCTGTTGGCTGTCTCAGCAGTTGCCTCTGTCATTTTGGCTCCGTCTCTGTTTTTGGTAGCCTATTTGTGCCTCATAATCTTATCACTCTGTTATGCAATGTTAGCTTCTCTGTTTCAGCAATTCCTCTACTGGCTTCGACGTCTCGCTGTCTTCATTGTCACCTCTGTCAACGCCCATCTGCTAGCTCCTCCTCAAGTTGAACAACCCATTGGACAAGCGCAAGGTGTTCTGGAAATTATGGTCATGTGATAAATTAGTTATAGCAGTAACAGAGTCTGTGCTTGGTTACCTGAACGAAGATGTATCTTGGGTGGAACTAGAAGCCGAGTAGCAGACAACCTAGATACTGCCTTTCTACTTGTACTTCTATTCTTTTGTTGTATTATTTGTCACTTATAATATGATTATCCCAGGAAAAAAAAGGCATATTCAATAATGTATTTACGTAATGCTTGTACTAATAAAATTTTGCGTCGAATTTTCCTTTTAGCCTGTTATTCGTTTTTCCCCACACGAACTCACTTGTACCATATAAATCCATGAGCAGAAATTTAATTAACTATTCTAGACATTAATGTGTAACAACTTAGGGATACTTTAATTATTTTGAAAGGTTAATTTGGTCACTTTACTTGAATAAAAGAAAATCCTTAAATCACCCAAAACCCCAACACTCCTATGTCTGTCGTCGAGCCCAAACCCCAACATTTGCATCGTCGCCGGTGCGAAATCCGATTATCTCAGCTGAGTGAGGTCGCTTCGCCATGATACTAAAGTTACAAATCTAGAAACAGAGAGACTGATTTCTCATAAGGTAAATTCCCAAAGCTAGAAACCCTAGGTATATTTCAGAATTTCTATTTTGTCTTATTTGCGGACGAAATCACTTAACCAGAAAAGATTATTAGCTTTTTTTTTTTAATTGAATTTTTATAAGAAATTTCTTTCTGTTATTCATTGCTTTTATTCTTTTGCTTATCTTGGATGAGTGATTCTTTGTTTAACTGAATTTGATTTGATTTTAGAGGTCTCTGATATCTCATTGAGGTCATTTTGTGCCTACTTCACTTTATTGAGTTAATTTTTCCTTGTTTATGTGAATTGACCAGCTTGTTGTAATTTATGTTATGTGCTGAAGTCTGTTTTTTTTTTCCCCTGAATGATGTGATATCAGAAAAATAAATTATGTCTAAACATGGGTAAGTAATGCTTGTGTTCCGATGAAAGGGGTGAAAATTGAGAGTGTGGAAATGAGTAATGGAGTTTTTCTGGCCAAACAGGTGGTGGATTTTTTAGGAGGGCTTTTTATATTGCTCATAATGATAGGAGTTCATGTCTTGCTGCTGCACTTTGAGAGACATTAAATGGTGGGGAAATAAGTGAAGTGGGGAGAGTGGACTCGTTTTGGTGAACGCGGCCGTTGATGAACTGCAACTGTGCAGAAAATGAGTGCAGAAGCGAAAGAGTAATGTCGTAGTAACCAAGTTGGTTCAGTTATTTACAGATAAATTGTTACTAACCTTGTCTGGAAAAGAAATTAGATTAGTTCTTCATGAATAATATTGGCATGGCAAATAAGAAACTTGGATTTTTTTGTATTTGTTTTATCAGATGGAAACTTTTTCTTTTGCTTTATATTTTCATTTTCCCGTTTTCACTATGCCATTGTATTTTGTAGTTTTTGCAAGAAAATCCTTTCATTTGAAGTCCATTCATCTAAATTCAGGTTTTGCAAGAGGCTTTCATGGTTTTGTAATTGCAAGATAAAATGGGGGTAAAGACCATTCAATATCCCATTAAATATACCAAAACTCACTCATGCCTTATTATAACTAAGAATATGAGGAGGGGGAAGTAATTCTAAGTTCAGGGCTTCTTTTAACAGCATTATACATTATGTATATCGGAGAATCTATTACACCATGAGTAAAGAATTTGAGAGACTTTACATACTTCCTTCCTCCCCAACTCCCCCCACCCCCAACACAAATGTAAACTCTTTCTTTATGGCTTTATGGAGTTATTTATTTTATATCGATCTATCGCTGTATATTAATATCATTTGAAGGTTGTTATATGAGATGTATCCCTAAAACACATCTGTTGATATTGTTTCATGATGATTGTCATCACACTGAGGCATTGAAGATCTTTCCTCTGCTTGTGCCTTCCTTATGACATGTTCTATGGTTGGATTTACAGCTTACTGACTTGTCAGGCATGTTTTTATTTTGTATTATTGAAAGAGTAATTTTAGGATTTCTTTACATGTAACTTCAGAAAGTATGAGTAACCCTAGGGTATGTTATGATCTTGTCTTATGATGTTTCTATTGAATACCAAAACTTTCAAACTCAAAATGTTTTAAGAAATAATTTATATATTTATATATAAATAAATGGCTTATGCTAGAAATGTACCCAAGTTGTGTGAATTATTTTGGTGTTAAAAGAAAAAAAGAAATCCTTTGTGTTACGGGCCATTAGCTCAGCCCTTACTTTTCAGGTTTGGGCAATGATGGTGAAAAAATTGTGGTCAGTGGAGGATTGATTTTGATTTGGGGCTTAACATGGAGATTACCTCTTTCGAAAGTTGTGTTTTGTAATGAAGAACAGTCTTCGTATGTTTTGTTATTGTTCTGGTTGTACTTTAGCATTGCTGGCCTAGTAAACTTTGTAAGCTACCTTGTTATGGATATTATGCTTTTTAATACATGTATTTATAATAACTACGCAACATCAGTAGGACGCACTTATAATTGTTAGTGTCGTAGTGATAGGGTCCCAGAGATCCTAAATGTTGTGCTGACCGATTTTTTGAAGTTTTAAGCAGCTGGGTATAAAAATTGTTGGTTTGATATATTGGATAATATCCGTATTCTAGGGGAGATAACGTCAAATATTTCTTGAAGTTCTGGGTTTTATTCATCTCTATTAGTATATGTTTGTTCTTGTAAGCAAACAGTCACAGCTTCATTGTTAAAAGCTTATATTTGCACCTGATGTTGATAAATTTTTCTTATCACAAGTGCCCTTAAGTTAGGGGTGCAACAGTTATTAATTCAGCTAATAAAAAATATCAATGTTAATAATCCAAATGATTTAACCGATGATGCATAATACTAGCTGAAGTATGCTACTTATACCACGTAGGATGAACAAATTTCTTTTAATGCTTTCTCTTGGAATAACTTGAAATAGTTGAAGTTGTATCCCATGTTCAGAATGAATGAAATTTGATCATTTCAATATGTAAGAATCTGAAGCTTGGTATTCACGTTTTGGGTTAAATAAATGCATCATTCCAATTCCATATTTTTGAGCAACTGAAACTGGCATAAATCGTAAATTCTGAAGCAATATTTGAATTAGAGTATAATTATTTTATTCTATGGTTATTTCATTTTTTATTTTTATAAGAATACTATGGTTGTTTCATTGGTTGAAACTTGGAACTAGAATGGTTCTATGTGAAATGAAATGGTTGTATTTGTTTGGAGAAAAAGAGGGGATGGTTCTACTTTGTGGTCATTTTTTTTCTCATATTTATAGTTGCTCTGGGGAGATTATCTCTAAAGAAAAGGGGCTTTGTGACTGGTAAAATACGTTAAGTTTACATGTTTTATAATTAGTACATGATGTGTTGTTTCTTGCTGCAGCCCCCTCCTTTGCTGATGATTAACTTGTAATGTGCAGGCTTATACAAACAGGTTTTAATACTTCAGCTGATTAGCATCATTACGTGCTTTCACTACCCGTCGGACTGGGACTCGAACCCAAACTTGCAAGTTCAACTGGGAGTTGACCGGTGCGGTATACTGGCGACTCTCTCTCAGTCAGACTCAGTGAGTAATCTACGTCTTTTCCTTTTAACTCTTCCAGAGTTCAAGTTCTATGTTGAAAATAATTCTTACCCCCCTCCCCCCCCCCCCCCCAAAAAAAAAAAATTCAGATATTGGGTTGCGGTTTCAGTGGAATATTACTTACTGTCTGGATTTTTCTGAAGAAGGGTTTGACTTTTTCATTTTTTAAATGCTGTTTCTTTTTTAATCTTTTTTTATTTTCAATTTTTAATTTTTGTGATTTTTTAGCTTTTTTTATTTCTTTTTATATATTTAGTCATCAAGTGTTTTGCCTGCTGCCTGGTGACTACTGTAACATAACCTGTTTTTTTGTTGAAGAATGAATAGAAGAATGTTGTTTTTGCTTGGAAATAAAATAGATTAAAAATAAGTGTTTGTAGGTTCTTTTTATGACATAAATAAGTCATTGCCCTGTTTTCAGGATTATTTAAAATGCAGATAACTACCATGCTTTTTTGTTTGCAGAGTTATTAATTCTAGAAAAATGTCATATTTAGCTCGTCATTGGTATGGATTTATTCCTCTAATGGTACATTGAGTGTATTGTGATGTTGTTTTGTTCCATTATTAGTATTAGAAGTATGTAGTGCTTCTATGGGTTTTTAATTTCTTCTTCAGCCATATTTCCTCTGTCTGAAGGTCCTGTATTTCATGTGTTGATTGTTTGGCATGGAGTACTTTTGGTAGCAATTCAATGAGGTTTGTAGGTCCTGTATTTCATTTAAATAGCCCAACTGATTTAAATGCACCTGTGGATTGTATTTCGGGCAGGTTAACTGAAATGCCTGGTAGAATTTGGGCAATTAAGTCTGTCAGAAATTAAAAATTGGTTTTCATACTAAATAAATGCTTGCGGATGCATGCATTGATTCTCAATTATGTTATTGATTTTGGGACGCTCCAAGTTCTTGTAGCTCTTTGCTAATGGAAAATGTTTTTGCTTTTGGGCAAGGAAAGAAAGCTAAGGATCTCTGGCAGTGTGATGTTCTAGCTCTTTTTTGGGTTACTTGGCAAGATTGCATTTTTGAAGATAAGAGGGAAGACCAAGTTTCTTGTCTCTGGGACAATGTTCACTTTTTGTCATCCGTTTGGACTTGGGAATGGCTAGCTTTTGACACGGATGTGTACCAATGACTAAGCATAGAGATGAAGGGCATAATCTCGATAATGCTAGTTTCTGAAACTCTAGTGAGATTGAACTGTGTGTGTGTATATAAATTTTTGCCATCTTAAAGGTGCATGCTTTTGATTAATGACTTATAAGTGGCTGAGAGATTATTTCCCATGCTGTTATTTTGATCATGCTTGATGCCTCTAGTCATTGTTATGGAAAGCAATGTGGTTCTCATGGTATTACTCAATTCCAATAGCTTATTTTTCTTGGTCTAACTTCACCATTATGTGTTTTTTATTGTATGAAGTCCCAGTGGCTATAAGTGCTAGAGTTGTTTACCAAAGAAACTGATCATCTGGGGAAATTAACAAGAATGATCTGTTTCACTTTTGTAGAAAGAGTCTGGCACTACAGTAAATAAAAAAAAAAAATTCAATACACTAACAGATACAATTTTTAATGTATTGAAATATGTGTTTTTTTGTATTCTAGTGACATCTTCACTTTAACAAAATGAGAATAAAATCTGTTTTTTTTTTTTTTTGGTTTTTTATAGGGATCCTCACTTTGTTAGAGGATGGTTATACACACACACTCTAATTGTGATAGTGTTTCCCGTTTATGGAACCTGATAAATTAAAAGTTCCAGTAACAAAGTCCAGAGAAATCATAATCATTTCCAGTATAGGAGGAGGACAAATATGTTTCTCCAAAGAATCAAGAACAGTATTCAGTTATATACACAAAGTAAAGGGTTCTATAGAAAGAATTGGTAATTCAGAACAATCATGCTTTTTCCACTTCATCCTTGGATTGTTAGGTCTTTATACTACGGAAAAATCCAGCCGCAGAGAGACAATACAGCGACCAAGATTTATGCTAGACACCAATTGTGTCTAGCATAAATCTTAAATTCTGAAGCAATATTTGAATTAGAGTAGAATTATTTTATTCTATGGTTATTTCTTTTTTTTTTTTTAATTTTTGTAAGAATGCTATGGTTGTTTCATTGGTTGAAAATTGAAACTAGAATGGTTCTCAGCTCAGGTGTGAATTGAAATGGTTGTATTTGTTTGGTGAAAAAGAGGAGACTGCTCTACTTTGAGGTCATTTTTTTTTTTTCCATATCTATAGCTGCTATGGGGAGATTATCTCTAAAGAAAAAATGGTTTTGTGACTGGTAAAATGCGTTATTTTTACATGTTTTATAATTAGTACATGATGTGCTGCAGCCTCCTCCTTTGCTGATGATTAACTTGTATTGTGCAGGCTTATACAAACAGGTTTGATACTTTCAGCTGGTTAGGATAACTACCTACTTTCACTACCTGTGGGACTGGGACTCCAACCCAAACTTACAAATTCAACTTGGAGCTGACCAGTGCGGTATATTGGTAACTCTCTCTCAGTCGGATTCAGTCAGTCATCTACGTCTTTTCTTTTATCTCTTCCAGAGTTCAAGTTCTATGTTGAAAAGTTGGGGTTACAGTGGCCGGTTACTTGCTGTTACTTTAAGAACTGTTACATTAAGAACCGCTAACTCCCTGTTTGGATTGTTCTGAAGAAGGGGTTTGATATTTTCATTTTTTATTTTTTGTATTTTTATTTTAATTTTTGTAATTTTTTAAACTCTTCTTTATTTCTTTTTACATATTTAGTTATCAAGTGTTTTGCCTACTGCCTAGTGACTACTGTAACATAACCTGTTTTCCTGTTGAAGAAAGAATAGAAGAATGTTGTTTTCACTTGGAAATAAAATAGATTAAAAAATAAGTGTTTATAGGTTCTTTTTATGACAAAAATAAGTCATTGTCCTGTTTTTAGGATTATTTAAAAAGCAGATAATTGCTGTGCTTTTTTGGTTGCAGAATTATTAATTCTAGAAAAATGTCATATTTAGCTTGTCGTTGGTATGGATTTATTTCTTTAATGGTAGATTGAGCGTATAATGATGCTGTTTTGTTACATTATTAGTAATAGGAGAAGTATTTAGTGCTTCTATGGGTTTTTAATTTTTCTTCAGCGGTATTTCCTCCGTCTGAAGGTCCTGTATTTCATGTGTTGATTGTTTGGTGTGGATTAATTCTGGTAGCAATATGATGAGGTTTCGAAGGCTATAGGCGTTAAATAACTCAATTTATTTAAACGCAACTGTGGATTGTATTTGAGCAGGTTAACTGAAAAACTTAGTAGAATTTGGGCAATTAAGCAAGTCTGTCAGAAATTTAAAATTGAATGTTTTGGTACTAAATAAATGGTTGCGGATACATGCATTGATTCTCAATTATGTTACTGATTTTAGGATGCTCCAAGTTCTTGTAGCTCTTTGCTAATGAAAAATGTTTTTGATTTTGGGCAAGGATAGAAAGCTAAGGTTCTCTGGCTCTTAACTCTTTTTTGGGTTACTCGGCGAGATTGCATTTTTTAAAATAAGAGGGAAGACTAAGTTTTTTTTTTCAGAAAGAGGAAGACTAAGTTTTTTGTCAGTGGGACAATGTTCACTTTTTGTCATCCGTTTGGATATATTCTTAATAAATTTTAATATATTAAAAATTATATATTTTTTTATTTGTTAGTGTATTAAAATTTATATTTTTTGATTTGTTAGTGACAATATTAAAAAAAAACTAATATTACGGTATGACGATATAATAATAAATGCGAACCATGTTCAATGTACGGGCTTTCCAATGACAGTGTCGATAATGGCACGACTGAAAACAGCAGCATACATAAACTGACCATCTATAGTTCATCAAGTGTCAAAAGTAATTCCCACACAGATTATTGGAACACGTGTTGTTATAATATCCCTCGTCCCGCCAGATCTCTATCATTCATCAATTTCGAAAAAGTACGTTGATGCTTAGTACGCTTAATTAGCGGCGAAGTATTCACAATCCGCCGAAGTGAACTTCCTGTGGAAGATATGGGCTTGCAAACAAGAGTAAAAAATGGATGGCAAGAATGAACATGAACTAATTGTCCCCGTTTACATATATATATATATATATATATATATAAGATTTCGAGCACATAATGAAAGATTAAAAGATTTAATATTGGCGGAAATAAAAAATCTCAAATCAAAAAGGTTCCTGATGGATGTGGTTAAGGTATTGGGATTGGGAAGTACAAAGCTTCTTGGCAGTATCACAGATTCACATAAAGCCACCTGCTAAACAAGGTAATGCGCATATTCGAGCCCCAAAATTAAAAAAAAAAAACGATTAAGGAAGCACCATTATGACTTTCTCCAAAAATTAAATAATTGTACTTTCTATTTATAAAGTGGAATCCAGGACTTTTTTGTTTGAACAGTGTTTGATTCTGCATGGTATCTTTGTCCTTTAGCTGCTAACTATTGTCGGCTTCATTAAAGAAAAGACTTGAAAAGCACTTCCCTGATTCTGGGAGCAAACCAATGTTGGATACGTAGTGCTTCTTGTGCTTTTTTCTAGATTTGTTTATTCTTGTCTTTTCCATTGTAATATTCATGATTTTCCAAAACAGAAGCCAAATGGACCAATATACATGTAGGATTTGATATTTTATCTATTATAAGAATAAAACACAGCCAAAAGATCGAAAAACTAATTTCTATATGCGCCAAATCCACCAGCTTTGTGCATTCAGATTTTGCGTTTATTTTTAAAATTTAAGATTAAAAAAATAACATATTCAACCTAATAATAATGGTCACAAACGTAGTAAAATTTTTTCAAAATGGACCCTGCAGGCGCGGGAAATCAACATAAAATCTAAAAACATATTAACAGAATTACTAACAGATAAACATATTTAAAATATAACAACAACAATGACAACGACATTTAAAATCAACATAAAATTACGTAACAGCAAAGATTTGACTAAAATAGTTGGAGTGATAAAATGATGGGTAATTAAATTTGGTAAAGAAAAAGATTTAATTAAAATAATATTATCTTATCTTATTTGAAGAGTTTTTTAAAGGAGAGTTTATTTTTTCACTTTTCTATTTACTGCATAAGTAAGTAAATAGATATTTAAAGAGTAAAATCAAAAGAGTCTTTTGATGATATCCATTGTGTTAGATAATTTTTATATATATGTTTAAAAAACCAATTAGCCAGTAAAAGAAACATGAAATAATTAATCAGTCTATGACAGATTCCATCTTACGGAACCATAAGCATTCATACGTATCAATGACTAGAGTTCAATTAATAATTGGAAACTCAGCAACCAATTCCAAGAATGAGGTTTCAAAGAACACAAAGGCGATTAATAACCCAATTTATCAAAAAGTGGCTGTCAAATGTTCTATTGTGAGCAGATTAACTAAGAAGTTTGGTAGGCTCTAGGCATTTTCATAAATGTGTCTATTTGAAACTTTAAGTGTACCTGTGGGTAATTGGTTTATTATGCATGGGAAATTTTAATATGGGTGCGGATAAATGCATTTATCTCATTTATAGTGCAATGTTACCAGGAATAATAAAAAGATGAGGAAATAGAGAATAAGGTTTTGGGATGTTCCAAGTTCTTGTAGCTGTTTGTTAATGGAGAATAATGTTTTTGCTTCTGGGCAAGGAAAGAAAGTTAATAAGGTTTTAGGAACATTTGGTGTTATAGCTCTTTTCTATGTTACTTGGCTCTCTCATACGTGTGAAATTAGTATGACTAAAAGCATAAAGAAAATTGAGAGAATGGTTTGGATAATGCAAGTTGCAACTTCTGTGCAACTTCCTTAATTTTCAAAATGCCAGAATTACCCTCCATCTCGTGAGGGCAAACATATATTTTTTTTCCCACCATCTACTGGTTGGATAATGCAAGTTGCATCTGTACTGAGATGCAAATAAATCATGTGGTAGTGAAAGAGCAATAAAAGTAAATCACCTACCGTTTGCGTTTTTGCTCGGGTGGTAGTGGATGAACGAAAATCTGGATGGTTTGCTGCCTCAAGATGATTCATGACGTGTCCCTTTATATGTTTTAGTTTTAAATACGTTTGATTCCATCACGTCTCATATTTCCACACTAATCGATTTCTTCTTAAAGCTGGGCCCTCAGAGATTAATGTGAATGTCGTATTTTTTAGTCATCGAAGGCATATTTATTATATAGAATATGGTTCGCACAATAACATTATCACTTAGTTTCTATAATTAAATTTAAGGGTAATTTTCGGATACCTCCCCTGAGGTTTATCCCTGCTACATTTAGAGAGAATGTATGAATATATTAACATATAGCGCCCCTGAACGTATATAATCATTAGGAAGCCGTTTGGTTTAACAATAAAAATACAATAATACCCTTCATTCTACAATACAAGAACTGGCAATTGGTCTTACATTATAGAGTTGTCAAATCATCCCTTACTTCTTGGCGCCAAGTGCATAAGAACAAAGACAAGACTGATATTTACGATTTTGATGAAAACGAACTAACTATTCAGATTTTGATGAAATGTTTAGACAACTTAGGAAGGAGGCAGAAGCGAGGGCGGAGGAGTTAAAAAAATCAAAGCAAGTTACTATGCCTATGAATAACCTTAAGAAGCAGGGAGGACAGCTGCAAAAGAGTGGATTTGAAAGGGGAAGTAAGAGGAGTGGAGGTGGGTCGGCAAATGATGACGGGGATAGTGATAATATGAGAGGCCATAAATTGGAGAATGGACACTCTAATGTCAGCAATGTTGAGATTGAAAAATCTAGGGTAACAGGTATTGCTAACGGTAAAGAAAATACAAGTTCTAATATTGGGGCTTTTGATGCAAGTTACAGAAGTTAAGAAATAAAGGTAGTAAGAAAACTGATACTATTGTTAGCAAGGGTTCAAAACCGAACCCAAAGAAAAAGACAACAAAGAAGAACAGAGTTTAGGACGAATCGCCTCCAGAGTCCAAATTGGACTTCACGGATCCTGCAGGTGGAAATGGCAGTAATATCGAGGTTGAGGCATCAAATCATGGTGAAAGTATGATGGACTAGGAAGAGGTTTTCAGCAGTGATAGTGAATCCGAAGAAGATGAAGAAGTGGGTAAGCACAACAAGCCTGATGCTAAGAAGACGGGCTGGTTTTCATCTATGTTCCATAGGTATTTTTCCTTGACGACTCAATTTTGTTTGATTAATCTCTCAATAAATCTGTTTGTTAAAAATATGTTCTATTTATTAAATCGTCTTTATTTTTAACTCAGTATTGCTGGAAAGGCAAACTTGGATAAGGCAGACTTAGAACCCGCTCTGAAATCTCTTAAGGATAGGCTCATGACCAAGAATGTTGTATGTATCTGAATCTTTTACCTTTTTCCTCTGATGTTTATTAGTTTTCTTTCATTGGCTATTCTGATCATTCTTAAGAAGTTGCTAATGGACTTGAGCACTGACATTTTAGGCTAAGGAGATAGTTGAGAAACTATGTGAATCAGTTGCAGCAAGTCTTGAAGGCAAAAAGCTAGCCTCATTTACAATGATTTCTTCAATTGTGCAGGTATTTGATTTTTAGTTTTGTCTCATATTTGAATTCTCCGATTTGTTTTCTCTTGCATTTTTTTTATAAGACTAATATCATGCTAAAATTACCACTGCAGGCTGCAATGGAAGAGGCTCTTGTTCGCATTTTAACTCCTAGGTGTTCCATTGATATATTAAGAGATGTTCTTATGCACTTGGCGCCAAGAAGCAAAAGATGATTTGACAACTCTGTAATGTAAGACCAATTGTCAGTTCTTGTACTGTAGAATGAAGGGCATTATTGTATTTTTATTGTCAAACCAAAGGGCTCTCTAACGCTTATATACATTCAGGGGTGCTATATGTCAATATATTCATACATTCTCTCTAAGTATAGCAGGGGTAAACCTCAGGGGAGGTATCCGAAAATTACCCTTAAATTTAACTACAGAAACTTAATGATAGGAAAAAAAAATGTAATTGGAATTTAGTTTTGGCATGTTCCTTTTCCAACACTAGTCTATCCATGTACCAGTGGAACAAATTTAAAGGTGAAGGACAATTAGAAGAGAGTTGTATCTCCTGAGTGGTTCCAAATGTGCTACATACATTTCTTTTATTGAAATATTCATGTATTATTCGTTCATGCATTTTTAGTGTATTGTTAGTATATCTTTTGTGCAAAATTATTTTCTTTGTCTCATAATTTGAAAATAACACAATTTAAAAATATTTCAACTATTCTGTTATTAAATATTGCTAATATCGTAAAAAATTACATACATATTGTTGCAAGTTAACATAAAGAAAATTTCTTTTTTTCCAGAACCCATAAATCATTCGGATTAAATCCTCTCCCCACACATTTGCTGAAATTGAATCTAAAGCCATGCTCAATTATCTCAACAGCTCGCATAATCAGCAACAATACTTGAACCTGAAGGCATAACCGAAATCCTGGCAAGTTGAATCTTCAGGCATGACAGAAAATTGCATCAACACTACTCCAATATCTTAGCAAGTGAATTTAATAATAAAAGTCAGATCAGTTGTTTCAGTTATGCACACGATTCCGTATAGACGATACGGACAATGAATGTTTTTTTTTTCAATAATATTTATGACATTCGTGTGTGTCTCCGTGTCAACGAATTTTTTTTAATATTTATGAGATTCGTATGTCTCTTTCTGTTCACAATTTTTTACTTTTGTCTCCCCATCAACACGCAGTACTAAAGTTGAAAAGAATATTAATATATAAATTACTTTTCTTCTTCAATAAAGCTTTAGTTCTGGTAATTCATTACGATTTCTTTGGTAAATGAGTACGTGCGGCCCGCAGATAAATTAAAATAACAAACAATAGTTGCTTCTCAATTCTCATCGTGATGTTTAAAGAAACTTATTTTATCTTAATTGTTCTTTTTATATTTATATTTACATTTTGTTTTAATATATATGTATCAATCATAATATTAAATCTAATAATTGTAATTACATCAATTCTATGGTAGAGTAGTCCAAAATCGTTGGATGTCTGTACCTAAATCTGAAACAATTGCAACACTTCCAAAGTAACAGCTGCCTTATTATATTTATAAAGTGAAATCGATGTCTTTTTTTTTTTTTCCCGAGTTTGGAAAGTGTTTGGTCTCTATCGTCAATGTGACGGCGTCAGTTAGCTTTTAGTTAGTTGCTATTTGTGGCTTTATTACAGAGGAGACTTGAAAAGCACTTTTCTACTTCTGGGGGCAAACCGATGAAAGATACTTATGGTGCGGACCATATTTCTATATTTGTTTATTTTTGTCTTTTTACTTTAAATATTTATGATTTTCCAAGAAAGTAGAGGCTGTTTAATTAGTTATGATATGAAGAAGGGTATATTAAATAAAATGTTGTGTCAAATTTATTCTGTTTTTTTCATTTTTATCCAGTACCCTACACACTCACTCAGTAATAGCCATTAAAACTTTATATGAATATAGAGAATTGGCCTGTTGCAGGAGCAACGAACAAATTATTAACAGCCAAATGCAGACCCATTTAACTTACCGGTTATCAGGTTAACTGTTTTCTATACGTACGCACCGATTCAGCTTTATAAATTAATATTTTACATTTATAAATTTAAAATAAAAAATAAATAAACACACGCTACCTAGTGCTAGTGGTAAAAAAAAATTCGCAAAAATATTTCTTCGTCGCTCCTTTGTCTATGTCTCCTGGCTTTCAGCTTCTTTGTCGAAAATAATTCTTGCATAACAAAACAAAACGAAAATGGGAATCATTGGTCGTTTATTTTTCTGCATTTTACAAACATACATCTGTCCACCCACCAAATTCCTACTCACTATCCGTCACATTTTCTGCATCTTAGAAAGTTCTCGATTCTTTTGGCAATATCAGCTATTGCCTCTTGCATTTATTTTTCTTGATGCATGGCCTATTTAAGTATTCATCTGCATGAAAAACGAACACAGTTGGACTATTAGCACCACCTTAAATATCTTTTAAAACCCCTTAGGTATTTTATAACTTTAACTTTCATTAAAATTAGATGAAACGACAAATGTATATCTAATTAAACTCACATTTGAAACACAAACAATCTCTTATGCTTAAAACTCTGTCCACCCACAACCAATGGGGATTTTTTTTTTTTCTTTCTTTGATGGCTTTTGGCACCGATGTATCATCATCAACGTCCTTTTTAAACCAAAATTTAATTACGCTTTTTTTAATAAATTTTAAATTGAAACAAAATAATCATGCTAGGGAGGAAGATGATCATAAAAAAGTTACCTTTTTTTTTTTTTTCCTTTTTGAGTAGTAACTTCATTAAGAGGAAAATAATATTTACAAATAAAGGCTGGAGTGGGGCATCCCGAGGCCAAAACGTAGGCTAATGGTCCAATTCAAATAATTTTTGCAAACTTGTGGGCTTGATGATAATTATTGTGTAATGAGTGGGGTGAAAAAAGTGGACGAGGATAATTCAAACCGTGAATTGTATAAGAATGAGAAGCCAAGTGTAAAAAAGAAGCAGCAACTCAAATTTTTGAATTTAGAACAAGTATTCTATATCTTTATATGAATGATCAAATGATGATTTAAGTTAACTTTATCGTGTTCTTCGCTTTAATTAATTGATGGGTTTTTGCTTTTAATTTTTTTTTAAATAAATTCAAGCATTATCTCAGACTTTTTTACAATTTAATGTTACAAGGATAAAATAATCAAATTGCTTTTATTATAAAGATGATTTAATTAGTTACTAAATTAATGAAATTTTGAAAAGTTACCGGGACTTAAAAATAATTCACCCAAATATCCCAAACCCATAATCGAAGGTTGGATAAAGATAATATACGGACCCAAGCAGCCTAATAACAAGGGACTAATCATAGTCAAAGAGTTAATTTTTTTTAATTAATTTTTTGATAAGGGAAAATACTTTATGAAGAAATAGAAAGTACACGCGTAACTACATTAATTTTAATGGTAAGCAATCCATAAACTTTTAAGGCTAATTTAGCATTACAAGACTTATTTGTGTGTTGAAATTTGACCTTTAAAAGATAACTATTGGTGTGCCACGATCCAACTCGAAGAGTTATTGATTACACACCACTCATCTCATATTTTCGCATCAACAATTTCAATGGTAACTTAATCATTTTGATTAATATCATTTAAAATAAAAGCTTTAAATTCAATTATTTTGCGAGAGAAAATGGCAAGGAAAAGTTCAAAGGCATAATGCTTTCTTACTCATTGATTTATTTTTTTCCCTGTCTGCAAGTTGATGTCTTCCGCAGGAAGTCTCTTGCAGTGAATTCAGAAAATTCGATCACTAACGGTGAAGGAGAGATATAGCGAGACGAGAGATTATAACAACACGTGTCGCAATCTCTTTGTGAATTACTTTTGAGAAATTGAATCAACTGACCAACGAGCCAAGTGACTATTTATGACTTTCAAATAGAGGCCAGATCCGTTTCTTGAACCAATCACAACACTCCTTTTACTTTCGGCAACGAGCCAAGAAATCTCCGATTATACATCCATATTTTTATTTTTCGTTTTTTAATCTCTTAACTATGTCCAAAACCAACGTTTTTTTTTTAATAAGAAATTGGCAATAATATGTAGTCAATAGCCAAATTAAAGCGAAGCTAACTTGATGAAAGGACTTGAAATATAAGAAGGGCGCCGTTTAATTCAAAAGCTCTTGAAAAATTTGCTCCACACGTTAATGACAATGAAATGCGCCATTTGCTCTTAGCAACGAGTCCAATAGCCTTTAGTTATTTCATTATCTTGATTCTGATTTTTCTTTTTATTTATTTTTCCATAAATTTATTCCTTAAACTACACTTCTATTTTATTTCCCAGTTCTATATAAGTAGATTGACTAACTAAAATATAAGAGTGGTGATAGAGCTACAAACTCTTGTACAAACTTATTTTATATAAACTGATGTGACATTAATTCACTGGTTGAATGAAAATAAAAATAACAAAAATAAATCATGTGGGCTAAGAGATATTTAATTCAACAAATTTTATTATGGCACATCAATTTGTACAAAATAAGTTTGTACAAAAGTTTGTGACTGTATCATTACTCAAAATATAAATAAAAGAGTGATGATATAGTAACAAATTATTGTACAAACTTATCTTGTACAAACTGATTTGACATAATAAAATTGGTTGAATGAAAATATAAAATAATAAAAAATAAATCATGTGAGCCAAGAGATATTTAATTCAACTAATTTTATCACACCATATCAATTTATACAAAATAAATTTATATACAAATTTATGACTATATTAATACTCTAAAAAAACAACTAATGAATAGCCCAAAAGAGAAAGCCCAAAAAATGTTGCAATGTAAGCACACACATTTATGTATGTGTATTAATTGCGTTTTATTAAATTATAAAATCTATAACTTACATCAATCTGAATTTAATATGAGGAAATTGACAATCCCTCCTCTTAAGAGATTGTCGTGAATGTCGATGTTTTTGGTCTATGCCACTGGTGATATTGTCATGGAAAGTTTATACATATAAGGATCTCACTACCTTACAATCAATGTATGGTATATCCCTCACATATGTGAACAGTGAGTGGGTCCCACTCATACACTGTTCATGAGTGAGGGATGTACCATACATTGATTGTAAGGTTGTGTTTGCCTACATATAATATAGCTTCAAGAAAAGTCATCAAGACCAAAACCTAATAACACTTAACATGACTCATCAGTGTTAAAAGACCAAAATAACCTAATATTAATGATAATATTACTTATCAATATTAAAAGACCAAATAGGCTTGGTCAAGCAGAGGCAGCAGCTTCCAGGAACCTTCCCCCATGCAATTCCCAACTATAAAATCCTGCTCAAACTCAAAAGTTCTTGTCATACTCAACCAACGTCTTTAACCTCAGAGAGAAAGAAACTAAATAAATAAAAATTCAGGCCCCTGATCTTCCTCATAAGCATGGATCTGTCAATCACTTTGAGCTTTTTATATCTGCTATTACTAAATCTTATCATCTTTATTCTGTTCCGCAGGTCTCAGGATGGCAATTCTTCGGACGTCCAAGGTGGTACAAGTACGATAATTTTGCATCCGATTTTAAAACTTCAGTTCCGGTTCCTGATTCCTGCCGTCACCATGCCAGTACTGCTCTTCCGCCACATACCCATCAGACTTGCTTTCAATGTGAGGAGCTCCATTTCCGAGGGTTTTGAAGAAACCTCTGTTTTGTTGGCTATCTCGGTGGTTGCCTCCGTCACTTCGTCTCCATTTCTCTTCTTCGTGGCCTATTTGTGCCTCATAATCTCATCACTCCGTTATGGAACCGTAGCTTCTCTGTCTCAGCACATTTTCAACTGGTTTCGGAATCTCACTGCAATAATAACGCCCATTACTGGCACAATCTTGATCATGATCAACCGTCTGAACGGGAACCAAAACCTGCAGCCAAGCTCAACTGATGATGATGAGAACAACCTGGAAGTTGTGGTAGACGATATTGTTGGTGCCACTGTAGGGTCCTAGTACCTGCTAAAGTAACAAACTAACAAAGTGTAGAATTATGAGAGTTTTATATCTTTCCATTGCGAACTAGTTATTACAATGGCCTATAGTCTGTTGTTACCCGAATAAGTTTGAACAGTTTGATGTGAAAGCTTAGTTGCTATCTTTGGCTTCTGCTTGAAAAAGCACTTGCAGACAGAGGCTAGATTTTTTTTTTTTTGGGTTGTTGTTGTCGTTGTACTATGGTCCGGATGAACAAGGGTATATTAATAAAATTCTGTATGTAGATTTATATTCTGTTTTTATGGTTAAAAAAAAAATTAACTGTTTAACTACCCCGAATATTACATGTGTAAATTTTTAAAGGTTATTTTGGTCTTTCAATTCAATAAGTCCCAAAATCACCCAGGACCCCTAAACATTCCTTCGTCTATCGTCAAACCCAAATCCAAACGTCTGCGTCGTCGCCGGCGAGAAATCTGATCATCTCAGCTGATCGGCGTAGATCGGCCATAATAGTAACGTTACAAAGCTAGAAACAGAGAGCCTGGCTTCTCGTAAGGTAAATTTTCAAACCTAGAAACCCTAAGTAAATTTCAGAATTTCTATTTCGTCTTATTTTCTGACGAAGTCACTAAACCAAAAAAGGATGATTAGCTAATTTTTTTTTATTTGTATTGAGTTTTTATGAGAAATTTCTTTCTGTTATTCATATTGATGAGTGATTCTTAGTTTAACTGAATTTGATTCGATTTTTGAGGTATCTGATATCTCATTGAGGTCATTTTGTAGGCCTACTTCACTCGATTGAGCTAATTTTCCTTGTTTTTGCGAATTGACAGCTTGTTGTAATTTATGTACTGAAATCCTTTAATTGCTTTTTCCCCCCTGAATGACGTGATATCAGAAAACGAAATTATGTCTGGACATGGGTAAGTAATGCTTGTGTTTTGATGAAAGGGGTGAAAATAGAGAGTGTGGCAATGAGTTATGGGGTTTTTCTAGCCAAATAGGTGTTGGATTTTTTAGCTGGGCTTAATATTGCTTTATATTGATCGGAGTTCATGTCTTGCTGCTGCACTTTGAGAGACCTTAAGGTTGGGGAAATAAGTGAAGGGGCCGGGGAGAGTGGACTCGTGTTTGTGAATGTGGTCGTTGATTAACCGCAACTATGCAGAAAATGAGTGTAGAAGAGAAAGAGTAATGTCGTAATAACCAAGTTGGTTCAGTTATTTACAGATAAATTGTTACTAACCTTCACTGAAAAATAAATTAGAGTAATTCTGCAGGAATAATATTGGCATGGCAAATAAGAACTTGGATTTTCTGTATTTGTCTTATCTGATGGAAACTTTTTCTTCTGCTTTATATTTTCATTTTCCCATTTTCACTATGCTGTTGCATTTTTTAGCTTTTGTAAGAAAATCCTTTTAGTTGAAGTCCATTCGTCTAAATTCATGTTTTGAGAGAGACTTTCCAGGTTTTGAAGTTGCAAGATAAAGTGAGGGTAAATACCTTTCTATATCTCACTAAAAATACCAAAACTCCCTCTTGCCTTATTATAACTAAGAATTTAAAGAAGTGGAAGTAATTCTAAGTTCAGGGGCTTCTTTTAACAGCATTATTCATCATATATATAAGAGAATTTATTTGGGCACGACTAGGGAATTTCAGAGACTTTACATACAAATGAAAGAACGGTAATCAGATTTCCGACAAAAATGTAAACTCTTTCTTTATGAAGTTATTTGTTTTATATCGTTCTGTCGCTGTTTATTAATTTCATTTGAAGGTTGTTATATTTCATTTATCACTAGATCATATCTGTTGATATTGTTTCATGGTGATTATCATCACACTGAAGCATTGAAGATCTTTCCTCTGCTTGTGCCCTTGCTTATGACATGTTCTATGATTGGTTTCTCATTATATCCTGGCATCAGCAGAGCTTGAAGCTTTTTTTGTAGCTTAAAGACAATTAAATGTGGTGTTGCTTGCTTTCTGTGATGTTGTCAGATTGGTGTAGGAAGATTTGAGAATTTATAAACGTGAGGTCCAACAAAAAGTTTCGGAAATTGTTGGCGTCTCTGCTGAATGAGTCAGAAAACTTTTAATTTAAGCTATCTTGCAGGTAGTCTAGTTGCTTTTATGTGAAATTTTCATTGCTGGCCTTTAGTTCGTTTGAAGAAGTCAGATCTGACATTTGACCACAAGGTTCATTATATCAACTTTTTTTAACTCTGTTTTTTTCTTTTTATTCTTGTCTATCAGTTATAATCCAAATGTTAGCCTTACAGACGTGGCTTGGAGAGTTATCAATTCAGCTAATAAAAACATATCATTGTTAATAATCCAAATGATCTAACTGATGAGGCAGCATCCAAGACCTGCTGCCAAGTCCATCTGGGGATATGGTGTAATTGTGGTGACTTGAGCTTCCATGCAACTACCACTTCCTATAGCTGGGTACAGGTGCCACAGTAATAATATTATCTTCTATTTTTATAAAAGCCAGATCAGTTGTTTTAGACTTTCAGTTATGCATACGATTCTGTATAGACGATACAGACTATGATTTTTTTTTTTCAATAATATATATGATATTCGTTTGTCTCTCCCTGTCAACGAATTTTTTTTAATAATATTTATGAGATTCGTGTGTCTCTGCCTGTCAACACTTTTCATTTTGTCTCCCCATCAACACGCAGTACTAAAGTTGAAAAGAATATTATTTATAAATTACTTTTCTTCTTCAATAAAACTTTAATTCTGGCAATGCTTTATGATTTCTTTGTTAAATGAATATGTGGGGCTCGCAGATAAATTAAAATAATAACAATAGATGCTTCTCAATTCTCATTGTGATGTTTTAAAGAAACTTATTTTATCTTAATTGTTGTTTTTATATTTATATTTACATTTTGTTTTAATAAATATGTATCAATCATAATATTAAATTTAATTATTGTAATTACGTTAATTATATGAGTTCAGCTACCTTAAAACAGTTCTGAGATAGAGGAGTCCCCAAAACCGTTGGATGTCTATACCTGAATCTGAAACAATTGTAACAGTTTCAAAGTAGCAGCTGCCTAATTATATTTATAAAGTGGAATCAATGTCCCTTTTTTTTTTTCTGGGTTTGGAAAATGTTTGGTTTATATCGTCAATGTGACAACATCAGTGGATATAGCAGTTAGCTTTTAGTTAGTTGCTATTTGTGGCTTTATTAAAGAGAAGACTTGAAAAGCACTTTTCTATTTCTGGGAGCAAACCGATGATAGATACCGTGTAGTTATTGTGCGGACCATATTTCTATATTTGTTTACTTTTGTCTTTTTACTTTAATATTTACGATTCTTCAAGAAAGAAGCGGTTGTTTAATTAGTTATGATATGAAGAAGTAATTTGTGTGAGTGGTGTAAGTTACATTAAGGCCATGTTCGGTTGGCAGCAGAGAAGGCTGGAGAGGAGAGGGTTTCTGGTTCCTGCTAGTTTTCCACTGTTCGGTTGGTAGAATTTGACTGGAAATCAAATTCCGACTTTTCTCCAATTTCCATGAGTTGAGAAATTCACTTTCCTCTCTATTGAGTGCGGAAATCTGGATTCCACCCAATTAAAAAGATCTATTTCTCTATTCTACCCTCATTTATTTTTTAATCTCCAAGTTTACCCTTCAAGAAGTCTAAATCAAACAACCCTAATCCTCATTCTCCTTTCGATTTTGCAACTCATAGAATGTCAAAATCTCTATAGCAAAGTCATTGATGAACTTCCGGCAGCTTTCACCGGCTATAAAGAGCGCTGCTGACAGCGTTTGAGCACAAGAGACCGTTCGGATTATCTCATCCATCTTCCTTTACGAAATTGTTCAGAATTTGAACAATAGCATTCGCCGGAGAGCTTCATCAGTTCTCGGTTTAGCTTTCACTGTTATCATAGCAATTTCCGACTCTTTAGCTTCACAATTTCTCACATTAGGTACTCTTTCTCATCTCTTCCATGTATTATTTTGTTATTTTGGCTGTTTGGATGCCCTTGTTGATTCCTTTTTTATGGCTGTTTGGATGTTCTTGGCTGTTGCAATTGTTCATGCCATAAAGTTAATGGGAATCAATTTATAAGTTGTGTTACGATTCATTGGATAACTGATTCCAGCTTATAAGATGAATTATTATTGACTTGGTATCTCAATTCAGTGCGATGTCGTGAGTTGTGGGTTATGGTTCTTTTTCATTGTTGTGTTGCTTCAAATTTGCTTCTGAATGGTGGTATTTGATTCGATTCTTGATTTGATTGAAAATGTCGCTGGGATTGCTAAGATGTGTATAGTTTATGGTGTTTCTGGTTTGACACTTGGTTTAACTGTTGTAGAGATGGTGCCTTCTTTGTGTATGAGAAATGAGATTATTCTCGTAGATGGTTGTTAAAGCTAAATTGCACATGTGCAATGGGTACACTGCTACAACTGGAGATTTAATTTGATTTGTCATAGCCCTATTTTGTTGTTTGCAATTTGTAATATGCAATTTGTGTTCATTCAACTTCATTCGTTTCGAATTTTACATTATGTCTACATTTCTGGTGAATATGGCTGTACAATTACTGACCATTCTGTAAGCCAGGGATCTCTTTTTTTTTTTTTTAACTATGTTCAATTTCCACTGCAATATATCATGGTTTAAGTAGTTGCCCAGTTACATGTTTTTTATCTTTTCTTTGCCAAACTATGTAAGTCGTATTTTGGCTTAATACCTTGACTGGATATACTGTTGAGGGTAATATTGATACAGCATATATATATATGACTTCTTGTGTTAGACTGACACATTTTGGGTACTGTCTCTAATTTGTTGCTCTATAACTTATTTATCTTTTTCTTCTTATTGATTTTGCATGGGAAGTGCAATATGACATATAAATTATATATGACTGGGTTGAATCTTACATAGCTAAGATTACAAGAAGTGAATGAATCTTGGATTAATTGATAACTACTATACACACCTTAGCAATTCAGTTACATGTTTTTTATCTGAACTGCTAAGATGTTAATTAGATGGTTAATTAAATGTCAGTCTCAGTTATATATACATACTTAAATCATAATTGATGGCTGAAACTTGTTCCCTTCAATTAACTTGAGCTTTTTCATCCGGTTGCATTTATATACACAAAAGCTTAAAAGGAGAATCAAACCAATATTAATAATAACTAGCTAGAGATGCCTTAAGAACCAATATTAATTATTACTATGTAATGCTTGATACACTTATAAGTCACAAGGCCCTTATCAAACAAAGCTGGTCCTGCTTTTGTTTGTTTTGTTTTGTTTTATTTCCCCTCTTTCTAATATGTTTGATGTTTATATGCTGTATGATATAAATAATTAACTATTTTTTTTTCTTTGGCATTAATAACAGAATTGTTATATCATTGCCACTAATGCTTTAGGAGTATGTTCCCAAGATATGCAATTCATTTTTGTTTCAATTGCTATTTGCTTCTTTTTTTTTTTTCACTTACTGTTTATTGCTGTTTAACTTTCTGTTTTTGCTGTTATGTTTGCTGGTTACTACTATTTTTTTATTGTTTTTGCTGTTTTACTTGCTGTTTTTGCTGGTTACTGCTGTTATACTTGCTGGATACTGCTGTTATCTTTGCCTTTTTTTTTTTACTGCTGTTATTTTTTACTGCTGTTTTTGCTATTTCTGCTGTTTTTTACTACTATTTTACTTGCTGGTTACTACTGTTTTACTTGTTGTTTTTGTTGTTTTACTTGCTGTTCTTGTTGTTCTTGCTGTTTTTGCTATTTTTACTGTTGTTTTACTTAATTGAATGCAATTAAGCTTACTTAATATTACAAGTCTACAATTAAGCTGCTGTTATACTCACTGGTTGCTGCTGTTTTTGCTGGTTTACTCGCTGTTTGCTTCTTTTTACTCACTTGTTACTGCATTTTACTTGCTATTTCGGCTGTTTATTACTATCGTTTGCTGTTGTTTTACTTGTTATGTTTTACTACTATTTTTTGTTGTTTAACTTGCTGTTTGCTGCTGTTATACTTGCTGGTTCTGATGTTTATTATTGTTGCTTTCTACTATTTTATGTGCTGTTACAGAGTCACAAATAGGCAACAAATTTTAAGAATAAAGCATTCACTTATGTATGATTTATGGTAAAGATTCAGAAGAGCTTGGAGAACTTAAAGATCTAATAACAAAGACTCTTCTAATCTCGTGAGTCGAGTTATGGGACAAGAAATCAATGATAAACCAGTAAGATTGAGCAAAGAGTTGAAGAAGATTAGGGCCTGTTCGGTATCATTTTCAGGGCCCTGTTTTCATTTTCGTTTTGAGAGTACATATGTAATTCTTGTTCAGTGGGCTGGATCCAAAAATGAATTATAAAACAAATAATTCATATTCTTTTTTATTGTTATAAAACTGAGAACGTGTTTAACACGTTCTCAGATGAATCACAAATTATATCACAAAAGAAATTGCAAAACAAAACCCAAGCCTAATCTCCTTATCCCGATTGAAATTCACATCTCTCTCTCTGTCAGAGTTCTTCAACCACGATTCGTCACAACTGTCTCCCTTTCCATCACAGTTCTTCAACCAGAATCGACTGCTGCCGTGTCCCAGCTTCTCTCGATTGGTGGTAGTGGTGCTGCAACGACTTCTCTTTTAAGGATCGACTACTGCTGTTGCTGCTGTTGCGTCTCTCTTGAGGAATAATTGGTGATGCTGCTACTGATGCGTCTATGCTCCGTTTCGGCTGGTGGTGGTGGTGGTGCTGCGTCTCTGCTCTGTCTCGACTGGTGGTGGTGGTGGTGCTGCTCCACAGTGGATGCTTCTGGGTTTAACGGAATCACGAATTTACAATTGCCTTTTTTTATTTGGTGGTTGTTAAATTAAATAAAGTTTAAAACAAGTAGGTGGAGTGAGAGATTCGACAGGGGATTGATCCGACAACATTGCCTTATTTTTATTTAACCTCGTGCTTTTAGTGGGGGTAAAAGAAGACCAATCAAAACTTCAATTCTCGGAAGCCTTGTTTGATTGAGATGTTAGCATACAACGTGCTGCGTGTGTCTATCTCGTTGGCTTGGAGATTGGTTTATTAAAAATCATAAATAATATATGGCTAACTCTATGTTACGATGAACGTAACATACATTCCAAATAGACAATATCACCAGGACCCTTAAATTTAATGGAAACAACACTTATAGAATTAAAAGAAATTCTTTTAAATCTCAAGGAGGAAATGAAGGAAATTAAACAAGAAATCGGAAAAATAAAAATAGAATTATCTACAATAAAGATGATCCAAAAGAAAAATAAAAAAGTAGAAAAACTCGAAATACTAAAGTCAGGAATAATCGGAACAAGCTTTAAAAAGCCAATAGTAAAACCACAAATAGGAAGTTATGATGATTGGTTTATAAAAACCCAATACCCGAAAATTTTAGAAGAAGCAGAAAACTTAAAAGCAGAATTACAAAGTAAGAAAAAAGGTAAAGAAAAATTAGAAATAAAAGAAGAAATTACACCTAACGATTCAGAATAATGGAAAACACACTAGAAGAACTAACAGAAAAATTTAGTGATATTAATCTTAGCGACTTAGAAGAATTTGAAAAAGAATATTGCATAAAAATGAATGTTGCAGGTGGTCCGGAATTAAAACCTGACATAGGAGAATCAAGCCATAAATATGGGACTAATAAAAAGAAAAATCGACCATTTTTTGAATATTATCCACCCATTAAAAATACCCCTTGGAAAAAAGAATACCAACCTAATAATGACCATCTAATACCAATAAGCAATGCAGGTACATTTTTAGACTTAGATTGTAAAATAGATTCTCGAAAAGCATTGGTAGAATGGGGAATGCAAATGAAATTATTTTTTATATTTAATGGATCTAGGGATGATTGGAATGTAGAAACAGAGGAAGAAAAGATAAATATATTTGTTGATATTTTAATAGCAAGCTTTACAGGAAATGTATTTAATTGGTGGAAAGGATTAAGTGAGGATACACAAAAATTAATCAAAGATTCGACCAAAATAGCACTAGGACGAGATAAAGGATTAGGCATAGAAAGAATAATTGAGTACATTGCTAATGAATTTTTAGGAGAAGATTGGTTACAAAATTCAGAAAATGAGGCAAAAAGTGATAAGTTAGACGCTCGAATGAAATTAATAAATTTGACAATTTGTAATATGTGTTTTGTAAAAGAATATACATGCGAATTTAGCAAATATTATTATACACAATTCATGAGTCATGAAGACCAAAATATTTATAAAAATCTATACTATTCTAAATTACCATATCCTTGGAATGGATATTTCATTAATGAATATGAAAAATATACTAACAATAGCAATAATAGACTCCCTGATACATTAGGAGCTAGGATAAGATTCTTAAATACAAGGTTAAGTGAAATATGCATCCAAAGAAGTTTAATAAAAAAGAGTAAAAATATAACTAAAATATGTTGTGAAAAGACGGAAATGCCTACTCAATGGGGATGTTATATACCTCATAAACAACGTAGAAAGTCTTACCAGAAGGAAAGAAAATATAAATATAAAAAATATAATAATTTCAAAAGAAAATATAAAAAACCTGTAAGAAAGTATTATAAAAGGAAGTATAAAAACCAAAGAAAAGTACTAGATAAATCCAAATGTAAATGTTGGAATTGTGGAGAAATAAGACATATAAGTACAGATTGTACAAAAAAGAAAGTCAGAATTCTTAATGAAGATTTTGAAAATATAAAAGATGATTTAGAAGAAATAAATGATTTATCAGATTATGAAGGAGAAGAAATTTATATAATGAAAAATTCAGATTCAGAGAATGAATCAGAATAAAGAAGAATTATTAGAGAATGAAAAAATAGAGGAAATTGAAGAAATAGAAAAAGAAGAAAATAAAAGTGGATATAGTATTGTAGCTACATTTAATAAAGAAAAATATAACAAACTTTTAAAATTAAATATGGAAAAACCAGAGTACAGTATAATCCATAGATTTAGAGATATGTTTAAAAGAAAAAGAATAATATTACACGAATATTATGAACAAGAAAAAGCTGTAACAATTACACAAGCAGAAGGAAATATTAGATTTAGCCTAATAAATAAAATATCTGTAGATTTAGCATTAAGAAAAATAAAAAGTGAATCAATTAAAGAAAAAATTCAATATGTATATCTTGCAGAAATACAAATATTAATCAAATCACTTTTCAAAGAAGGGATAGATAGCCCCATAGTTTTATCATTACACGACCAAAGATTTACAGACCCTAGCATAGGACACTTGGGAACAATAGAAGGAAACTTGTGTTATACTAAATTATTATTTACCTGCCATCCTAGATATTGTGTACATATAAAGGACAGGAATATAGATGAAACACTAAGCCTACATTTTAAATTATTAAAAAAAGAACCTAATGAAAGAAAGAAATAGAATAATGACAATACATTATTCAGCTTTATATAGTTTTTGTAATTCAAATTATGGAGAAATATATGGTAATAAACCTTACATTGAAATAAATAAGGATTGTGAAGATATAGCAACTTTTATAGAACCAGTAAGTCAAGATTATAGAATCCCTTTTAACTACGAATTAAAAATAGATGACAAAAAATAATTCCTAGATAATAATAATGAAAACTCCATTATCCCTATAAGCTTTAAAGGAAGAACCTTGATAAGAGGAAGTTCCTCTAGAAGATTAAGCATTGATAAACAATTAATTAAATCAGTATCAGCAAATAATGTAGTAAAAATACTTGGACAATACTTTAATAGAATAGACTATACTCCAAAGATACCTATACTATTAGATACAGGTACAAGTTATAATTATATGAATCACACTAAAAATAAAGGACTTTTAGTAAGAGAAAGAGAAATCCCGTATGAATATACTGATTTTAACGGAAATAGACATATATGCAAACAAGAAGTCAAAGTTCCTGTAATAATAGAAGGACTTAGAATCATAGTACCTTGTTATATAGATTCATTTATGACTACAGATCCAGAAAAACATATAATTCTAGGAAATAGTTTTTTAAATGATTTAGAATATTATAAGATTGAACCAAATAAAATAACTTTCCTAATACAAGGCCAAAAAATAGTTTGTGCAACATGTTAAGACAAGTTTATATAAAATATCCTATGTCTGTCTATATACAAATACATATCACAGAACAAGCTATCGATACTTGTGCTTTAATAGACACATGTAGCGAAATAACTATTATGAAATCCTTTTTATCCAATAAATGGGAATACAATGGACACTTAAAAATTGTCGGTATCACAGGAGATAAACAACAAGTAAATCAATCTATCTTAAATTTTGAAATCTTATTAGGAAGTAAAATAGTTCGTATTTCCCAAGTCTTTCAGTATAATCATATGGATTGTGATATTCTTTTAGGAAATGATTTCCTCCAACAATTTGTATATTACCAACAAACTCCATATATGATTACTCTCAAGACTCCTTGTAACCATATACTTCGTGTTCCTCGTGAGTTCAAACCTTATAGAGTTCAGCCAGCCCAGCGTGGTGATAAGTAAAACATTATTTAATACAGAAAGGACAGAGTTACAATATACAATTAGAAACAATAAAGTCACAACTTGAACAAGTTTATAAAAAAAACCATTAGCATTATGGAAACCAGATCATCCTAAGGCAAAAATAGAGTTAATTGAAAATAGGATAATAAGATTAAAACCCATGATGTATACAGAAGAGGATAGAGAAGAATTTAAAACCCAAATAAAAGAACTATTAAATTTAAAACTCATTAGGAGCAGTAATAGCCCTCATAACAGTCCAGCCTTTATGGTTCGAAAAAGAGCAGAACAGGTTAGAGGAAAGACAAGAATGGTAATAAATTACAAATAACTAAATAAGTACACAAAATTTGATGGGTATTTTCTCCCTAACAAAGAAGTATTAATAAATCTTGTCAAAAATAAAACATATTATTCAAAATTTGACTGTAAATCAGGATTTTGGCAGATAAAAATGGAAGAAAATAGTATTCCTTATACAGCTTTTAGTACCCCACAAGGACATTATGAATGGCTAGTAATGCCTTTTGGATTAAAAAATGCCCCTCAAATCTTTCAGAGTAGAATGGATAAAATATTTAGAAATTACAATTATATTATAGTCTATGTTGATGACATATTGATAGCATCAGAAACATTAGAAGAACATAAAAGTCATTTAAAGGAATTTGTTAATATATGTATAAAAGAAGGAATAGTTTTATCGAGTAAAAAAGCAGTTATAGAACATAGAAAAATAGAATTTTTAGGAATGATTCTTGATAAACAAGGAATCAGGCTTCAGAGCCATATAGGAAGAAAAATAACTGAGTTCCCAGATAGATTAGAAAATAAACAACAAATACAAAAATTTTTGGGATGCTTAAATTATGCAGAAGGATTTATAAAAGATCTAGCGAAAAAGAGAAATATACTTAAAAAATTATTAAGAAAAAACAATACTAAAGGATGGAATGAGGAACATACAGAAACCGTAAAAAATTTAAAACAAGAATATAAAAATCTACCAGCTTTAAGATTACCAAACGAAAAAGATAAACTAATAATACAGACAAATGCATCTGACTTATATTGGGGAGCAATTCTTAAAACTGATATAAATGAAATTTGTCGATATACCAGTGGAACTTTTAACCAGGCACAAACAAATTATCCAGTTCATGAAAAAGAACTCCTTGCAATATATAAAGGAATTAAAAAATTTTCATTATTTTTACTTCAAAAACAGTTCATTGTAGAAACAGATAATTCTCAAGTAAGTTCTCTTATCACTAGAATTTTACCAAATGAACCCCAATACAGAAGATTGCATAGATGGCAAGCTTACCTATCTTATTATAATTTTAAGATAATACATATTAAAGGAACTAACAATTTCCTTGCAGACTTTTTAAGCAGGAACATAGAATTTGGAGAATGAATCCCGAAGTAAATAGAATCCTTGGCAAAATAGAAGCCGAAATTCAAAGGCTCAAGACTGAAGCATCTGATATAATTGATGCAATAAACTATTTAAAAGAGGCTTCTGAAGCCCATGAGAAATGAGTAAATTTGTTGGAGTAAATTTGTTAGAGTCATACATAGACGACCTAACAAAGACACTCTCTATAAACACAAGCCCAATAAACATTAGCTCGATAAATATAGGAAGCAGTGGTGGACCTTTCGGAGGAGATAAACCAATCTCTGACCCAACTCCAAATAAAACCATATCCATAGAAATTAAGTCACCAAAATCAGACCTTCCAAAAAAGTTTATCCAAATAAACAATCCTTATACAGAAGAAGAGGAAAAACCCCTAAATCCAAAAGAAGAAGAGTATAAACAATTCTCTTCATGGGTATACTCTACTTGTTCTCACAATAATACAATTTTTAAAGCACCAGGAAAAAATATGTACCCCAGAATGATTGTTACAAAAGGAGCAGATCCACTCCTTGTTGGGAAAATAGCAAAATATGGGTATTTAGACCTAATATATCCAGATATAAACCTTCAAGAAATAGCCAGCCTTGATGACTTATTAGTTAAAGAAGTCTCAAGATTTGCCCAAAAAAGACCCATATACCTAAAATTCTACACCATAAGCCCAGAATATTATCAGAATGTTGAGTATCAAGCCTTTTACATGATATCTGTAGGCCACCTCACAAAAAATTTCAAAGTCAAAGTAGGAACAGAATACACCAATGTTCCTCACATAAATGAACCTTGGATTAGAACACGAAGAGCCAGAGGGATTAAGGCCATATGGAGCATAGCAAAGGACTTGTATAAGAGAAATTTTAGGACTATTATAAAATTCCAAAATTACATCCTCATCACTTCTGAAGATGGGAATACACCATCGAACCTGTTACTAGATTTCATCAACGAGATAAGTACTATGCGATTTCCCAGTAGCAGCAAAACCATGGAGCAGGTTTACCAACTCATGGAGATAAAACAGACTGGCAAGCAATAGAAAGCGATAGAAAGCAATAGACCAACAAAGACAAGATGTGGCAGACAAAATAGATACCCGAGATGTGGCAGACAAGATGTGGCAGACAAAATAAAAAAGATACCCAAGATAAGATATAATTCAGTGATGTAAGCAGTGATGTAAGTGCCCAATAACACAAGGGCAAAAATGTAATAAAAAGTTAAGTAGTGATGTAAGCAGTGATGTAAGTGCCTAATAATCTAAGGGCAAAAATGTAATCAAACCGAAGATTACTTCGGATATAAATAAAGAAAGAAAAAGAAGAAGGCTCTCAGAGCTAATTATTCACAAAAAATTCAGTTCTTCCAAAACTTGAAAATCCTCTGAAAAATGAAAAACTAAACTCTACAGCTTTAATTCCTAAATCAAAACATCACTGATCAAGAAAACAAATAACCCCATAGAAAGGAAAGAGAAACCTATAGTTATTCAACATTTCTAAGCCAAACAATCAAAGTGCATACAGTAAGGCCGATCTAGTCCGCTGATCCCGTTGAGGCAGAGGAGCCGTTGAGGGAATAAGGACACACAGGCTGCAGGTCACTGGAAAAGGATTGGAAGGCAAGGAAACAAGAATAAGTTAGGCAATAATTCTCAAACCTTATCTTTGGTGGAAGTTTGTTGGTGATCAATGATGAGGAGATTTATGGAGGAAGAGCATATTTTTGAGATGAAACAAGTTTTTGGTTCTTTTCTGTAAAATGAATCATAGATTTTATTTAGGTGAATGTAAAGAATGCATGATAGATCCTAATACTAAAATAACATATAACAACTTTATGATGATAATAGACTTTAATTTAGGGTCATATAAACAAGATTCATATTTATTAAGTAAAAGAGACCTTGTTAGAACCGAAAATCTGTTAGCAGTATTTTCACTAGATCTCCCACAAGAAATAAAACGGAAAATAATAAACTATATCGAATCAGAAAATCTAAAGCATAACATAATTATGATGACAGTAGAACAAGGAATTGATATAGGTTTAGCATATATAGAAAATAAAAATAGAGAGGATGGACCTTCATATGTAAATTCAGATAATGAAGAAATTGAATTATAAATTGAAAAAAGTATATAGATTGGAAACCAAGGTGTGCGGGCTATTGGTCCAAAGGAGAATTAAATATCTTGGCTGAATTGCCAAGGATCTCATCACTTTGTCAACGCCACATACTTTTTTTGGTTATAAATAATTTGTTTAATTAATCATATATATATATATCTATATATTTATTCTAGTTAATTAATTTTGGAATAAAAACAATAAATATGATAATTTAGAAAATAGAAGTAGTTTAACCATTCAGAATATTTGATTATTTATTTAATAATTTTTATTTGTACTCCATTGAGAATATTTGACTATTTATTTAATAATTTTTATTTGTACTTTTTTTGGCACATACGTGCAAGATGGTATCAGAGCCATAACTATAGATCCTAAATGTTAAATTTTTGGAAAAAATGACATAGAATTAAATGATGGATCCAATACAAGCAATAGTTAATAGCTTATATACACTAAAAGTGTATAACAAAGAAGAAATAAAAAGTCTTATAATGGCTTTAAAAACCGATAAAAATAATATAAGAAATATAGAACTCGAATTAACAGAAGAACTCAGAGAAAGAAATATAGACACAATAGGAGGTGAAATTTTAATAGAAAAGAAAATGAAATTTATAGATGAATTTATAAAATTTCTGGTATACTGGTACAAAAAGGAAGCATTATGAACCATCAAAATCAACATGCATTTAATATAAATACATGAATTAGCAGATTGCATAGATCATATGATTTTAGGATGGGAAAATATATTAGTTACATACATTGGTTTAATAACCCAGAAAATAGAATTGCTAGAACAAGAAAGAATATTTCTTAATAAACGAGAGCCTTAGTAATCATTCCATTCATGCTTCATAAAAGATGGACTTTAAAATTAGAAAAAGATTCTCTGCAAAAACTGGTTTAAAATGCAATTCTGGTTATAAACGGTTCACCGTTTATTTTAAACGGTTAACCGATTAGAATCAGAGAGCAACATATTACCTAAGCTCTAACCGTTTATGCTTAACAGAAAACACCCAAGATGGGAAGGCTACTGGAACCTAACGGTGAACCGTTTATTTTAAACGGTTAACCGATAACGTCCAAAATTGAAGGTTGTCCTCCTCTGGCACTGATTAACGAAAACTGATAAGGCTAAATTTGTTTTGCAGGTTACTGGAGACAAACGGCGAATCGTTTATATCAAACGGTTAACCGATAATTTCCAGAGAAGCCACTTCACGCAAGTCCTTAACCGTTTAGCGTAAACGGATAACAAATACTCATTTTGCAGGTCTCTGGAAGTTAACGGCGAAAGGGCAACCCTAAACGGCAAACCGATTATTTGAAATCTGGCCCAACGGTAACTTTGACCAGCCTAAACGGTTAACCGTTTATGGTTAACGGCGAACCGTTTTCTGTCCGACAGTTTGTAACGGCTAGATTTTCGGCTCCAAATATAAATAAGCTCATTCAAATTCAAAGATGATTAATCACAACACGACCATTTGAGCTAATATTCGAGAATACAATCTTCATAGAGCTTAGAACATATTCTTGCTTCATCTATTCACATATTAAGCATCATTGTGTAATCTTATATATTGTGAGAGGCAAAACAATTTATAATCTTTTATTTTGAGTGATTGTAAGTGTTGGGATACACTTGGGTTAAGAGATTGGGGATAATCTCTTGTTGTAAAGGTTCATTGACACCTTGGAAGTCAAGTGTAAGCATTTGAAGCCTTGGAGGCTTGCTTAGTGGAATCCTCAAGCCCGGAAAGCTTGGAGGCGTGGACGTAGGCGAGGTTGGCCGAACCACGTAAAAATCTCGGTGTTTGAATCCCTCTTCCCTTATCTTTTTATATTGTGATTCTCTTAATTGTTATTGCTTTGAATTTGATTTATAATTGCATTAAGATTTTCTTTAATAAATTGAATAATTTTTTAGAATCCCAATTCACCCCCCCTCTTGGGTTGCATACTTGTATTTCAATTGGTATCAGAGCCTCGTTCTCTTGTTAAGACTTAATCGTCTAGAGTAAAAGATCCATGGCAACCCTAAATGACTCAACCTTTAGAGAAGGGCAATCCACAACTAGACCACCATTTTTCGATGGTAATGACTATGCTTATTGGAAAACTAGAATGAGAATTTATTTGCAAGCCTTAGATTATGAAATTTGGGAAGTTGTTTGTGATGGTCCATTCATGCCTACGTTCAAAGATGAAGTAGGAGATGATATTCCTAAACCATCGAGTCAATGGAGTGAGTTAGAAAAGAGAAAGATGTCTCTAAACTCCAAGGCTATGAATGCTTTGTTTTGTGCCCTTGATAAGAAAGAATTCCATAGAGTATCTAGTTGTGAAAGTGCACAAGAGATATGGAACAAACTTGAAGTTGTCTATGAAGGGACAAATCAAGTGAAAGAGTCTAAAATCAGTAGATACACTCGTCAATATGAGTTGTTCCAAATGGAACAAAATGAAAATGTGTATTCTATGTATACTAGATTCACGGACATAGTGAACACCCTAGGTGCCTTAGGGAAAACCTTCTCAAATAGTGAGAAAGTTAAGAAAATCATTAGGTCTCTTCCAAAAGAATGGAGACCCAAAAGAACCGCTATTGAAGAGGCCAAAGATTTAAATACTTTACCTCTTGATGATTTAATTGGTTCTCTTATTTCGTATGAAGAGGATTTAGCTGCAGAAAGAGGACATGAGGAGAAGAAGAAAAGCATTGCTCTCAAAGCCTCAAAATATGAGAGTGATGAGGAGAGTGAACCGGATGATGAAGAACTAGCCATGCTAGCAAGGAGGTTCAGAAAATTCTTCAAGAAAACCGGAGAGCGAAGAAATTTCAGAAACTTCAAGAACTATAGGGAGAAGAAGGAGGCAATCACTTGCTATGAATGCAAGAAGCCTGGACATATAAGATCGGAGTGCCCACTTATCAACAAACTCAAGAAGAAAGCAATGGTTGCAACTTGGGATGATAGTGAGGAAGAATCAAATGATGAAGAAGGATCGCAAGAAGTATCAAACCTAGCACTCATGGCAATAGGAGGAGATGATGATCTCAATGAGGTAAGTGATCCTACCTATGATGAATTATATGATGCTTTTCAAGATGTGCATAATGAGTTAATGAAAATTGGTAAAAAGAATGTATGTCTTAAAAAGGAAATGGCAAAGCTTAAAAATGAAAATGAATCTCTAAATGCAAGAATTGTATGCCTAGAAGTAGGAAACAAAACATTGCATGATGAAATTGCATTATCAAATGAGAAACCTAGCATCTTACATGAGCATTTGAAATCACACATAGATGAGTTGAAAAATGAGAACGAATTGCTCAAGAAAAAGAATAATGAATTAAATGAAATTGTTTTGAAATTTACAAATGGGCAAAAGATGTTGGATAATATGCTTAACTCACAAAAATGTGTTTTTGATAAATGAGGACTTGGATATAAGCCAAATTTGAAGCAAAAGTATTATAAGAATTATTTTGTTAAAGCTACCTCCACAAATGATCATAAGATTGTATGTCATTATTGTAATCAAAATGGTCACATGAAATTTAAATGTCCCGTGAAAAGGAATGCATATTATGGTGTCAAGTGCATTTGGGTTCCAAAAGGAACCGTTGCTAACTCTCAAGGACCCAAAAAGCTTTGGGTACCTAAAACTTGAGACTTTTTCTTGTAGGGCTTGAAGAAGAAGAAGAATAAATAGTACTTGGACAGCGGTTGTTCAAGGCACATGACCGGAAACTATGCATGGTTCTCAAGCTTTACCAAAATTGAAAATGGTGGAGACGTATCCTTTGGAGACAACTCAAAAGGAAAAATCCTTGGAATTGGAAATGTTGGTAAAGTTTCTTCAACTCTAATTGAGAATGTATGTTTGGTTGAAAACTTGAAACACAACTTAATTAGCATTAGTCAATTATGTGACAAAGGTTATAAAGTTATCTTTGATAAATTTAGTTGTGTTATTGAGAACTCATGTGATGGCAAAACCTTATTTGTTGGAAATAGATGTGGTAATGTTTATATCATTGACATAGAATGTGCATCTACTCTTGATAAATGTTTTTCGGCATTGCATGATGATTGTTGGTTGTGGCATAGAAGGTTAGGACATGCAAGTATGGATTTGATTTCAAAAATTTCGAAAGATGATTTAGTTAAAGGTCTTCCGAAAATTGGTTTTCAAAAGGATAAGATTTGTGAAGCTTGTCAATTTGGAAAACAAATTAAAACTTCTTTCAAGAATAAAAACCATATTTCTACTTCAAAACCACTTGAATTTCTTCACATAGATCTTTTTGGGCCATCTAGATATGCAAGTCTAAATGGCAAATATTATGCTTTTGTGATAGTGGATGATTATTCTAGATATACATGGGTATTATTCTTAGCCAATAAGGATGATGCTCTTGATGCATTTAAAGTGCTTTGTAAGAAATTACAAAATGAAAAAGGGCATGGTATTGTATGCATTAGGAGTGATCATGGAGGAGAATTTGAAAATCATGCATTTGAGAGTTTTTGCAATAATCTAGGCATTGAGCATCAATTTTCTTCACCTAGAACTCCACAACAAAATGGAGTTGTTGAGAGAAAGAATAGGTCTATTCAAGAAATGGCTAGGACCATGTTAAATGAAAATGCATTACCAAAATATTTTTGGGCCGAAGCCGTCAACACCGGTTGTTATGTTTTAAATCGGGTGTTGATTAGACCTAATCTTAATAAAACTCCATATGAGCTTTGGAAAGATAGAAAACCCAACATTGGCTATTTTAAAGTTTTTGGATGCAAATGTTTTGTTCTGAACACAAAAGACAATCTTGGTAAATTTGATTCAAAATCCGATGTTGGTATTTTTCTTGGTTATTCAAATTCAAGCAAAGCTTATAGAGTTTATAACACAAGAACTTTAGTTGTGGAAGAATCTATGCATGTCACATTTGATGAGTCTAACCCCTCCTCTACGAAGAAAGTCGTTGTTGATGATGATGTAGGAGAAGAAGAACAAGAAGAAGAAGCATCAAATGACAATCAAGAGGATGCACCACATGGAATTCAAGAGGAACATCATGAAGAACCAAATGTGGAGCAAAATGAAGGTACTTCTCAAACACTCCCCAAGGAGTGGAGGTATGTCTCTTCTCACCCTAAAGATGTAATTTTAGGAGATCCCTCACGAGGTATAACAACTAGATCATCACTTAGAAATACTTGTGAGCATAATACATTCATCTCTCAAATTGAACCAAAATCCTTTGAGGATGCAGAAAATGATGAATCTTGGATTATGGCAATGCAAGAGGAGTTAAATCAATTTGAAAGAAACAATGTGTGGGAACTAGTTCCTAAACCTGAACATCAATCTATAATAGGTACTAAATGGGTGTTTAGAAATAAGATGGATGAATCCGGTGTGGTTGTAAGAAACAAAGCTAGATTAGTGGCTCAAGGTTACAACCAAGAGGAAGGAATTGATTTTGATGAAACCTTTGCACCTGTAGCAAGGTTAGAATCCATTAGGATGTTGTTAGCATATGCATGTCATAAGGATTTTATTTTATATCAAATGGATGTCAAGAGTGCTTTCTTAAATGGATATATTTTGGAGGAAGTTTATGTGAAACAACCTCCTGGTTTTGAAAATGAAAAATTTCCAAATCATGTGTATAAGTTGCTCAAAGTCTTGTATGGATTAAAACAAGCACCTAGAGCATGGTATGATAGACTTAAAAATTTCTTGCTAGAAAATGACTTCTCTATAGGTAAAGCGGATACTACTCTTTTTGTTAAGCATAAGAACCAAGACATACTTATTGTTCAAATTTATGTTGATGATATCATTTTTGGTTCTACTAATGAGTTGTTGTGTAAAGAATTTTCATTGTGTATGAGCAAAGAATTTGAGATGAGTATGATGGGAGAGTTGAAATACTTCCTTGGACTTCAAATCAAACAAAGCGAGGAAGGAATTTTCATAAATCAAGCTAAGTACGTAAAAGATCTACTCAAACGATTCGGCATTGATGATTCAAAGACCAAGAATACACCAATGAGCACAACAACCAAGCTGGACAAAGATGAAAAAGGTAAAGAAGTGGATATCAAAATGTATCGAGGTATGATCGGATCCCTACTCTATTTGACTGCAAGTAGACCCGATATCATGTTTAGTGTATGTTTGTGTGCAAGATTTCAGTCTTGTCCCAAGGAATCTCATTTGCTCGCTGTTAAAAGAATTTTCCGTTATTTGAGTGGAACCATAGATATTGGCATTTGGTATCCTAGGGGAACTCATATAGATTTAACATATTTTTCGGATGCGGATTTTGCTGGTTATAAAGTGGATAGGAAGAGCACTAGTGGAACTTGCTATATTCTAGGACACTCTCTTGTTTCATGGTTTAGCAAGAAACAAAATTCTGTTGCACTTTCAACTACTGAGGCTGAATATATAGCTGCCGGAAGTTGTTGTGCACAAGCACTTTGGATGAAACAAACACTTAGAGATTATGGCATTAATCTTGAACAAATTCCTATTAAGTGTGATAATACTAGTGCTATAAACCTTTCAAAGAATCTCATTCAACATTCTCGAACCAAGCATATAGAAATAAGACATCATTTCTTGAGAGATCATGTTCAAAAGGGAGATATTGCATTAGAGTTTATATCCACGGAAAAACAACTTGCCGATATTTTCACAAAACCGCTTTGCGAAGAACAATTTTCAAAAATTCGGCATGAACTTGGGATGATGAAATTTTTGCATTAACATCTCTATTCATGCTATTGAGTGTATTGAATTGATTGATTACTATTTATGAAATGCTTGAGCTTGGTAGACAAATGATGAATTTGCATTAATAACTCTTGATTATATGAATTGATTGGTTGAAAACATGTCCATGAATCATGCATTAAATTGGCTCATAAAATATTTTCAGATCAATTAAATGATCTTGGAATATATTATTTGCTGGCCAAAAATTAAATCAAATGTGCGAAATTACAGATTGAATAAACGGTTAGCCGTTTCCTATAAACGGATCACCGTTTAATTCCAGAAACGAGATTATGTGTCTGCCCGTTCACCCTTTCACCGTTTTCCACAATCGGTGAACCGTTTTTCAACAGAGAGTCCTCTAACAGTTACTCCTTAGCCGTTAAGCGCTTAGGCTTTCACCGTTTCCCTTTCTTCAGCCTCTGGACGTTACCCTTTAACCGTTTCAATAAACGGTTAACCGTTTTCGCGAAGTATATAAACTGTTTAAAGGTTTTCTTCTCCTTCTCCAGTTACCCTCTCACCGTTTCCTCCATTGTTGCGCAGCCGAAGGTCTCTTTGTTCTCAAATCCTCATTTTTCTTGATTTCCGTGCCAAATCAAATTCTCAAAATCATTTCTTATCACCTTTAGAACATTTCTACCGATTCAAAACTTCAAATCGAACCCAAAATTCAAAAATCCCAAATCTAAACCCTAACTGTCGCGAGTCGGGTTTCTCTGTCCTTAATCCGATTTCCACCTTTCTTCAACCAAATTAAACATCCTACTCACATCTTCTACTCCTCATTACGTGTTTCCATGGCTGAACCTCCTCGGAGAAATCTCAGACGTAAATCTGTGCCTCCAAGGAATCTCATACCACCTCGGGACGTCTCGGAATTTGCAAGGATTCACTTCCCCACTCCTTCCTTGGCCAAGCGATTCGAAGAACGCTTCAATGGTCGAAAGGTACTTGACTCCTTCTTTGTTGACATTGATGATTTCCATAATTTGGTTGTATGTGGTAGAAGTATTCGGGATATGCTTCGGCCTTGGGAGTCTGGCATTGATTTTGATGACCGAGTTTATCCAAACTTAGTGCGAGTCTTTTATTCGAACATGGAAATCTCCAATACTCGTCCAAATAGGATAGTCACTCAAGTCGGCCGTGTACCCATAGAATTTGATGATGCGGACTTAGCTGACTTTCTAGGTATCTCTTGTGAGGGGATTGACATCTACACTTCTAGGAAAACCCTCTCCTTTGATACTTTTTCTCATACTCACGGCGTCCGTAATATATGTCGTCGTCGAGACTTATCGGATGATATCTGTCAGCTTCCATTTCGGTCTCAACTTTTACCGCTCCAAGTTCGTATTCTTCACTCTATTCTACAGCACATAGTGACTCCTAGGAAGGGTCACTCGGATGAGGTTACGAGGTTAGACGTCGCCTTATTGGATAGCCTTCTTACAGACCGTCCCATTAACCTCGGGTATATTATTGTGCGACATATGCTGAGTACTCCAGTGGTCAACCACCGCTTGCTTCCCTACGGCAGTATCATCACTAAAATACTGCGACGCTTTGAGGTGCCACTTCTTGATACTGGACATATGGAGACTCGACGGATTGGTTCCGAGGCAGTAACCAGTATCGGATTCTCTAGAAAGAATGGAGTGTGGATAAAGACAAGCAACTCCAAAAACCGGGATACCTTGATTGCTCCAGAGGACGATCGGATGCTCAATGATGTCTATCGTCCCGACCAGCTTCCTGACTTTAGACTAGGCGCTCATCCTCATCCTCCGCGTCGCCGTTTTGTTCCTCAGCCTCCAGCTGACTCAGACTCTGAGGAGCGTGCGATGGATGCTGATATTCCCTCCTCTTCCGAGCCGCCTACTGCTCCTGAGCCTTCTGCTGTTCCCGAGCAGCCATCTGCCTCTATGCCGCCTCCAGCTCCAGTTCAGCCCCCTGCTTCAGACGCAGTGCAGCAGCTGATCTCTGATGTTCAGCGGATTTCGAAGCGCCAGCAGCTGATTCTTGATCGGTTGGACACTCTTTCCCGTGACCACCAGCAGCTGCGTTCTGACTTTCAGATATTCCAGCGGCAGAGCCTTGATCAGCAGATGGAGCTTATCGCTGGACAGCGCACTATTCTCGGCTATTTCGGCTATGATCCAGGGAGCACATCTTCTCCGCCTCCGTAGTTTCTGAGCTTTGTCTTCGCACATACATTTTACATTCTGGTTGCTAGCATTTTTATTATTATTTTGATTTTGATGCATATGTGTGTGATGTTCTTGATGATTAGCTTATTGATGCTTTGTGATTGCCTAATTGGTTGGATATTGTAGAAATGGTTTATTTGTGGATATTGGAGTGTTGGTATATTTGTGGATATTGAAGTGTTATTTTGTCTTGTTCATGGAGTTGTTGGCTTGTTGAACGCAGAAGTTAATGTTGATCTAATTTTGGAAGTGTTTTATCTCATTTTGTATTTATGGTTTTACTCATTTTTAAGGGGAAACTCTGCCAAAATTTTTTTTCGCTTGCCAAAACCGGGCACTTTCTTTCATGGATTTGCGTATTTCTTATTTCCTTTTTCCTTTTGATGATGAAGGGGGAGATAATTACAGTTTTTAAGATGGTTTTTAAGTTTTTAAGATTTTTTTTTAATTTTAAATGGGGAGATATTTGTTTTTAAGATGGATTTAAAATGGGGCAATTTATTCACATTTCTCAATTTGGCCATACATTTAGGGGGAGCACATATTAAGGGGGAGCTAAACATTGATTAGAATTTGTCATCATCAAAAAGGGGGAGATTGTTAACATAAATATATTAATAATATTGATTTTGATGCTAACAAATTTTAAATGATTTTTTGATAAAAGTATTGGAGCTATTTCTTAATAAACGAGAGCCTTAGTAATCATTCCATTCATGCTTCATAAAAGATGGACTTTAAAATTAGAAAAAGATTCTCTGCAAAAACTGGTTTAAAATGCAATTCTGGTTATAAACGGTTCACCGTTAATTTTAAACGGTTAACCGATTAGAACCAGAGAGCAACATATTACCTAAGCTCTAACCGTTTATGCTTAACAGAAAACACCCAAGATGGGAAGGCTACTGGAACCTAACGGTGAACCGTTTATTTTAAACGGTTAACCGATAACGTCCAAAATTGAAGGTTGTCCTCCTCTGGCACTGATTAACGAAAACTGATAAGGCTAAATTTGTTTTGCAGGTTACTGGAGACAAACGGCGAACCGTTTATATCAAACGGTTAACCGATAATTTCCAGAGAAGCCACTTCACGCAAGTCCTTAACCGTTTAGCGTAAACGGATAACAAATACTCATTTTGCAGGTCTCTGGAAGTTAACGGCGAAAGGGCAATCCTAAACGGCAAACCGATTATTTGAAATCTGGCCCAACGGTAACTTTGACCAGCCTAAACGGTTAACCGTTTATGGTTAACGGCGAACCGTTTTCTGTCCGACAGTTTGTAACGACTAGATTTTCGGCTCCAAATATAAATAAGCTCATTCAAATTCAAAGATGATTAATCACAACACGACCATTTGAGCTAATATTCGAGAATACAATCTTCATAGAGCTTAGAACATATTCTTGCTTCATCTATTCACATATTAAGCATCATTGTGTAATCTTATATATTGTGAGAGGCAAAACAATTTATAATCTTTTATTTTGAGTGATTGTAAGTGTTGGGATACACTTGGGTTAAGAGATTGGGGATAATCTCTTGTTGTAAAGGTTCATTGATACCTTGGAAGTCAAATGTAAGCATTTGAAGCCTTGGAGGCTTGGATAGTGAAATCCTCAAGCGGGTGAGTTTGGAGGCGTGAACGTAGGCGGGGATTGCCGAACCACGTAAAAATCCTTGTGTTTGTTTTTTCTTCCCTTACTCTTTTAATATTGTGCATGATTGAATTTATTGTTTTGAATTTGATTTATAATTGCATTAAGATTTTCTTTAATAAATTGAATAATTTTTTAGAATCCCAATTCACCCCCCCTCTTGGGTTGCATACTTGTATTTCATCCTAGTTGGTGGAGTTCCTTTGACAGCATCGGTTTGAATGTAAGAAATAGATAAGCTTCGGCTTCAATCATAGGAAAAAAGATAACATGGACAGATGTGGAAGGGCGAGCACATGGCAGCATTAGGGATCATGCATGTTGGGACACGGTCACCTTTACAGGCCTGCAATTTCAAATAGCAAAAAGAGTAAGTGAAAATGCAATTATGAATAACTGTGTGACAAACTTACTTATGGAGTCGTCATCATTGCTGCTTAATAGTACTCGCAAGAAGTCATGTCCAGCGGTAAGAGTTTCGGCCAAATATGGATTGTACTGAAACTGTTATGACATGGGCAATTGTTAATTGATCAGCTATTTGTTACATTAGCATACAGTCAATGAAACATATGTACAACGAGCTGTAAACATGTACCATTTCCCTTGCATCACCATCTAAATGCTTGCACTTAACTTCATTTTATTACTTGCTGCAATTTCACTTTTCCTGTTTGTACTTTCCACACATGTTCATAGTACAACTTACTAACTTCCCCCTTACTGTTGAATTGCCAGACATACATTCAATTTTTATTACATTAACTTAAAAACATACAAAACATCTAAACTAATTAGTCCCATTGTTATTATACAAGCACAAGAAATTATGATATCATTTTCAAAATTTCTGTGTGATTCACATCTGACTTGTCACTTCGTAGATGCTTCTACAAAGTTGCAGCCGAAGGCATAGTCAGTCTGAAGATAAAGAAAAGGAAATATGGCAAACACATAGAGCAAACCACAAGTTTCTCATCAATCATACAACTTTAAATGGGCCGTGTTCAGCTGTTAGAGTATAATCCCTAAATCATTTTCAATATTTTTTCTCCTTTACTCCACTATTTTCTACTTCTCTATAGGAAATCTAACTTCCCACCACATTATTCGCAGCAACAATATTCAACTCAATTATTTCAGGTTCAGCTGCCACTAGCCTGAATTTCTGTTGCCGAAATCCCTCCCTCGTACAATTTCAATACACGTGTTTATTAACATAAAAATAATAATAATAAACTCCTTTATATTACTACACTGTTCATAAAATTTCCAGAAATTTAATTTAAAAATTTACGCCCTGCACTCTCATATCTTCCCATTATCCATATGAAATCTAATTTCGCACCAATGAAATCTAATTTCGCACCAACTATATTATCAGCTACAAATGATTCACGTCACAAATCTCACATTAAAATTTCACTAACCTTTAATGATGGTTTACGCAATCCTATCCATTTCTTCAATACGACCACAACAAATCCACAAGTCACCACAATCGTCTTCGAAAATTTAATTCAGCGTCGCTGCAGCAGCTATAGTCACACACAATTACGAAACTGGTGGTTGCTTTAGGGAAATCGCTCACGTCAGGCCAAATACGGTTAAGGATTTACAGATCCCTAAAACTACTCTTGTACCTCAAATGGGTTTGGGCAATTGCCCGCTTCACACATTGTTCGTGACTAAAATCTCAACCGTTGGATAACACTCTTTATAATCTAACGGCTGGACTAGATAATGACAAATGAAGGAGGCACGGTGTCCTGGGGGCCCGGTAGCTGGACCCCGTATATGATACCCGTTCGGCTTTATAAATTAATATTTGACTTTCATAAATTTAAAATAAAAAACCTGACCTCACCGCCTTCACCTCTTCAGGGCTCTTTGCAACTCACTTGCCTTTAGTCTCATTGCCTACATCAAGCTTGCAAACTTGTATACAGACAAGTAGAAAAAAGTTTTCAAAAATGGGCCCCGTGTGCATGTGACAGTTGACTTGTTTGGTCAAAGAGTCGTACGTTTTGATCGATATTTTCTTTCTTTTTCATTTTTACTCTTTCTTTTCTAATTTTTATTTTATTTTTTTTCTGTACTTCAGCCGAAGTTATGCCTGCAGCTGGAACCGAACATATAAAATTTAAGGATGATTTAGAATGCATGCTAAGGAATTAATTTTTATTAGCTTTTAATCCAGTAACGGCAGACCTGTTAGTTCATGAAATGGAAAAATCTTGAGGAATACTGACTTGTGAATTTGATCCTGATTTAGTGGCTTATTGGGAAATATCTGAAGTTGTTTTGATCCATTAATCTTAGCTTTTGGAGGAGTACTTATAATTTCTTCTCTGGTCATTAATTAACAGTCAATCATACAGCTGGTAAAAGAAACATATTGTAATTTAATTAGTTTATAACAGATTCGATCTGACTGTACCATCAGCATATGTGGGTGTGTGTTAATGACTACAGTTCAATTGATAATTGGAAACTCAGCAACCAATTCCAACAATAAGCTTTCGAAGAATAAAGGGGCTAATATCCCAATTTATAAAAAATGTGACTGTTGTGAAAACTTTATTTTGAGTTGATTAAATTAGAAGCTTGGTGGACTTTAGGCAATTACGTGTATATATATATTTGAAACTTTTAATTACCTGTGGATTTAGCAAAGAATGAATATACATTGCATCTATAAACAATTTTTTCTTCCTCTCATAATTTGAAAATATAATAATTTAATCAATTTTGATGTTGATGTGTGTTTGGAGGATGTACTACTTTACTGAAATCTCTCTATGTGAAAATGAAATTTCAATTTATTTCAGAGTAAATGGTACAGTTGACAATTGATTAACAAAACATGACTTGCATATTTGAAACGCAGGACCCAAGCTGCCAAAAACATTTGCTTTGAGGGATTACAGCAAGCCCGGGCCTAATTAAGAAGACCAAAAGGTCCATTACGAAGACGGCCCGAGAAATGAATAGGCCCAGAATCCTGTGGCCGCCTAAGTCCTGCTATCCCCACCCGTTTGATTCATCATTCATTGCAGCATCAATGATATTCAATTTGAACCAGCTTGAAGATGGCGGTGACCAAATTGGATTCAACCCCACAGATTGCCTACCATTACATGTATCATCTCCGAACTGCGCCGCACAATGGGAATCTTGTTGAGGATACTTCATCTCACATCGGAGGAGAACAGTGACTAGGCTAACAATGTAAACTTGAGGAATTTCTTATTTTTGAACTAGTTCTTAGGTTGAATTAGACCATGGATTTCTATAAATCTAAAAATCCCAATTGGATTCAGCCCAACTGACAAAGGCTTATAAACTCAATTGAGATCAAAGCCCGATTATGAGATCCCCACAGTAATCTTATTTGTCAACAAAGGAGAAAAGGGTGTGTTCAAGAGGATTAGCTGAAGATTGTTGGCATCTTCCCCTCGTAAACATATTTAGATATTTAGATAAAGAATGAAATGATTATGATTTAGTGTAACTTAAGTTGTATTTGAAAGTTTTGGATATTGTTGGTGTCTCTCCTGAACGAGTGAGAAAACTTCTAATTTAAGCTATTTTACAAGTATACCGGTTGCTTTTACGTGAAATTTTCATTGCTGGCCTTTAACTCGTTCGAAGAAGTCAGATTTAACATTTGACCACAGGGTTCCTTATATCAACTTTTTTAATTCTTTTTTTTTCTTTTATTCTTGTCTATCAGTTAAATACAGTGGTGGCTTGGGGAGTTATTGTAACACCCCAAATTTATCCTAAGTTTAATTTATCTACTTATTTATAATTATATATGTTATTTTATTATTATTGTCATTGTTTTAATTGCTCTAAACTTCCTTTGTTGTTTTTTTTTTAAGAAATTATCAGCCATATACCCTTAAATGACACCAGTATCAAACGTGCTACGACACTTTTCAAGTGTATTACTCGTATACCCTAACTTGACAAAACACTTTTACCGTCCACCAATCCGTTAACTGTTGTTTGCAAGCGCTGACATCATAAGGGTAATATAGTCTTTTTAAAAAAATATGTCATCTCATTTACCTAGTAAAACATGGCACGTCATATGATATATATTGATAAAAATGACATGTCATCCCATTTATTGGATAATTGTTAATAATTACTTTAAAAAAAAAGCTACTTTACAACCGAATATACTCCTCCAAAATTTAACCTAAATTTTTGAAGATCTATTCCTCCAAGCTCCAACTGAAATTTTTTATGGTATAATATGTATAATTGTAAATAATATGTTGTTAATAAGTTTTTAGGTAAAATATGGATTTTTTTACAGATAATTGTTAATAATATGTACCATTAATAATCCATATTTTTTTAATAAAAATTGTATTGTTAATAACAAAATAAAAAAAATTGTGTATTGAAAATTTACGTTAATCTTTGGGGTAAATTTATATTTTTATCTCATTTTGAGTTTTAAGGGCGAAATAGTCAATTTGCCACAATTCTGTTAACTTTCTAACGGAAGTTAATGGATTAGTGGACGGCAGAAGTATTTTGTCAACTTAGGGTATACGAGTGATACACTTAAAAAGTATTGTAGCACGTTTGATACGGGTGTCATTTAAAGGTATATACCTGATAATTTCCTTTTTTTTTAATCAATAACTAAGCCCAGCCCACAACCAATTTATAAGGTGTCTTTATTCTTTGGTTAAGTTCCTGTAACAAACAAAATCAATGTTCGGGTAATAATAATAAGAATAATAATAAAAAAAAGAGGGAGAAGGGAATTCTTTATTGTGAAGAACCCATTTTGGTACTAAAGGTGGGTTGATAACCCACAGCGGAAGGCATTCTACTCAATAAAGTGGATACCTCGGAATAACAGAGAGAGAACGAGAAAAAAATAAATAAATAAAGGAAATTACCAGTCATATACCTTTAAATGACAACTGTATCAAACGTATGTGAATACTTTTCAAGTGTATCATTCGTATACCCTAAGTTGACAAAACACTTCTACCGTCCACCAATCCGTTAACTTCCATTAGAAAGTTAACAGAATTATGGCAAATTGACTATTTTGCTCTTGAAACTCAAAATGAGATAAAAATATAAATTTACCCCAAAAATTAACGTAAATTTTCAATACATAATTTTTTTTTATTTTGTTATTAACAATATATTTTTTTATTAAAAAAATGAATTATTAATGGTACATATTATTACCAATTATCCATAAAAAATATTCATATTATACCATAAAAAATTATTAACAACATATTATTTACAATTATACATATTATACCATAAAAATTTCCAGTTGGAGCTTGGAGGAGTAGATTTTAAAAAATTTAGGTTAAATTTTGGAGGAGTAGATTCAGTTGTAAAGTAATTTTTTTTTAGCAATTATTAACAATTATCTAATAAATGGGATGACATGTCATTTTTATTAATATATATCATATGACATGTCATTTTTTACTAGTAAATGCGATGACATTTCGTTTTTTTAATCAAAGTTTTGTCAATCTTAAAAGACTAAATTACCCTTATGATGTCAGCGCTTGCAAACGGAAGTTAACGGATTAGTGGACGGCAGAAGTATTTTGTCAATTTAGGGTATACGAGTGATACACTTGAAAAATATTCACACACGTTTGATACGGATGTTATTTAAGAGTATATGGCTGATAATTTACCAATAAAATAAGAGAGAAGAGGAAGATAAAGAAATGGAGGGAAAGTGAGCAATTGGGTGTTAGAGAGAATAGTTGTGCATTTAAAGGAGCTGAGAACAACAGCAAGTATGAAATTTCTGGGAAACCAACATGAGTTTGGCTGGATTTTCTCATAACTCTAATTGTTTAGACCTGGTGTAGGTAAGTTTCTGTGCATGCATGGTTCAGTTTTCAAATCTTGTTACTTTTATTAATGGATTTTTTTTTTCACTTACTTTTCTTAATTGTTTCCTTTTTGCTGCTGCAACTCGCAGCAAGTTTAGGACTATGTTAAATTTGGGATTCTTAAATTATTGGCAGTATGGTTGGTTAATTTTTGTATTACCAACAGGAAGCCAAGTTAGAGAAGAAGAGAAGACTTTGGAGAACTAGGAGCTGTTGTTGCAGAATCAAGGTAGGTGTTTATATGCAATTGAGTGATTTTGTTACTCAAAACTGAAAAATCAGGTTGTTTTTCTTGCTTGATCATGTAATTTTTTTCTCTTTTTTTTTTTTCCTTTTTTTGGGTCCTTATAAGTTGTTTTGCTTAGATTTAATGTACTAATGGCTTAATTGCTTCCTTTAATAATTAATGCAGTGGGTGTATGGGTAGCCATTTAATTACATGACTATGTGGCTAAAATAAAAAATTGACATGTTAGAATTTTCAACAGGATTGCGAGTTTTAATTGAAGACCATGTATTGTTATTACTTGAATCAGTTATGATAGTTAATTTGGTTGATACATTCATGAATGAGAATTAAACATTAACGGCGATATAGCCAAGTTTGGAATAGGAAGTGTAGCTGAATTGTGTTTATGTATCCTGCAATGATATGGTGCTTTGTTTGCGGTTTAAGTTTGTGGATGTGTTGTGAAACTTGGGATGTGCTGAGATTCTGTTATCTATAACTATTGTTATTGAGAAGTATCATGGGTCTGGTGTGTCTAGGGATGGCAATTGTACCCGCAAACCCGTAAACCCGCACAAACCCACCCGCCAAAACCCGCCCGTTGCGGGTAATTTTACCCGTTGCGGGCGGGTTTAGTATTATAAATTAAAACCCGCACATGGATGCGGGTGGGTTTGGTATTAACCTTATATCCGGTGGATACCCGCATGGATATCCACCAAACCCGCAATATTTTTTTCAAATATTTTTAATTTAATTTTAATCTAAAAATGTATAAAGAAAATAATGTCATTAATTAAATTACCAAATAGCCAAAGGATCAAAGTTGTGTATGTGTGTATGTGGCCTATATCCTATTCTAAAGTCATAATCTAAAGAAAACTAAAGGCATTTTCCTTCGAATTAGTATTTGAAAATATTAATCTTAATTATTATTATAAGCATTGTGTTGGATGCGTGCTTATGGTGGTGAATGAAATGAATATCTTTTCTTGGAGCTTGTTTTAAATGATAATATGAAATGTAATTATTATTTTTAGATACTAGTTTGTGTTTTTTAAATGGATTTGTGTAATTTATACTTAATTTGAGAATTTATGTTGAATTGATGTGGAAATTTTAATTTTTCATTTACATTATTTAAATATAAAATTGAGTATGTTATATGGAATTTGAGGTTATTATTATAAATTTATATATTAAACATTTTTGATTTTAAATACGGAAACCCGTAAAAAATCCGCCGGATACCATTGCGGGTTTGGTAATTGTTAAAACCCGCTGCGGATGGTAATTTAAATTTTGTACAGGTTTGGGTTTAGTAATGACAAACCCGCTGCGGGCGGTGCCCATTGCCATTCCTAGGTGTGTCATAGTAAGGAAACTTACATTGATGCAATTGAATGAATTAATCATTTTTATTCCTTTTATTTAAGCTGAGGTTTGAGAAGGTTGATTGGTGATAGACATGTTCCTGTCCCGCGGTGAAGCCCGCAAAAGAAATTATGGGCGATGGCCCCTGGGAATAATGCCCCAAAAGTATGCTGTGCTGGATTGACCTTTGTCAGATTTCTATCCCGCGGTGAAAGTCTACAAAAGAAATCATGGGCGGTGGCCTTGGGAATAATGCTCCAAAAGCATGTAGGGTATATCTTTTCAAAATTAATATTGGGGGAAAATGTTTGCTGAGGATTTACATCTTACTGACTTGTCAGGCATGTTTTTATTTTGTATTATTGAAAGAGTAATTTTAGGATTTCTTTACACGTAACTACCGAGCAACATGATATTTGTATGTGTGTATGTTGTTATGATCTTGTCTTATGACATTTCTGTTGAACACCAACTTTCAAACTTAAAAAGTTTAAGAAATAAATATTTTATATATATTTATATACATATAAATGGTCTATGTTAGAAATGTACCAAAGTTGTGTGAATTATTTGGGTGTTTAAAAACAATAAAAGATAAAAAAATAAAACGATCCTTTGTTGTGTGTAACTACATACTGTGCGTTAGCTCACCCCTTACTTTTCAGGTTTGGGCAATGATGGTGAAAAGTATTGTGGTCAGTGGAGGATTGATTTTGATTTGGGGTTTAACATGGAGATTGCATCTTTTGAAAGTTGTGTTCTGTAATAAAGAACCGTCTTCGTCTATTTTTGTTACTGTTCTGGTTGTGCTTTGGCATTGCTGGCCTAGTAAACTTAGTAAGCTACCTTTTTGTAGATATTATGCTTTTTAATACATGTATTTAGAATGACTAAGCTACGTTGGTAGGATGCACTTATATCTGTTAGTGTTGTAGTAATAGGGTCCTGGAGGCCCCAAATGTCGTATTAACCAATTGTCATAGTACAGTTGACTTGAGAAGGTTAGTAGAGTTGACTTGAGAAGGTTATGTTTTATTATATTTTATTTATTTTATTTTATTTTATTTTTTGTTTTTGAAGTTTTAAGCAGCTGAGTATAAAAATTGCTGGTTTGATATATTGGATAATATCCACATTTTAGGGGATATAATGTCAAATTTTTCTTGAAGTGCTGGATTTTATTCATCTCTATTAGTATATGTTTGATCTTGTAAGCAAACAGTCAAAGCTTAATTGTTAAAAGCTTATACTTGCGCCTGATGTAGAAAAAAATTTCTTATCACATGTGCCCTTAAGTTAGGGTGCAAAAGTTATCAATTCAGCTAATAAAAAATATCAATGTTAATAATCCGTATGATTTAGCCTACGTCGGATGGACAAATTTCTTTTAATGTTTTCTCTTGGAATAACTTGAAAAGTTGCATCTCGTGTTCAGAATGAATGAAATTTTATCATTTCGATATGTAAGAACCTTAAGCTTGATTTTCACCTTTTGGGTTAAATAAATGCATCATTCCAATTCCATAGGTTTGACCAATTGAGTCTATATTCTGAAGCAATATTTGAATTAGAGTATAATTATTTTATTCTATGGTTATTTCATTTTTTTTATATAAGAATACTATGGTTGTTTCATTGGTTGAAAATTGAAACTAGAATGGTTCTCAGCTTAGGTGTGAACTGAAATGGTTGTATTTGTTTGGAGAAAAGGAGGGGACTGTTCTACTCTTTGGTCATTTTTTTTTTCCATATTTATAGTTGCTATGGGGAGATTATCTCTAAAGAAAAAGGGTTTTATGACTTATATTATACGTTAATTTTACATGTTTTATAATTAATACATGATCTGTGTTTCTCGCTGCAGCCCCCTCATTTGCTGATGATTAACTTGTATTGTGCAGGCTTATACAAACAGGTTTTGATACTCCAGCTGGTTAGTAGGAACTTACGATACCTACCTACTTTCACTACCTGTGGGACTGGGACTCGAACCCAACCTTGCAAATTCAACTGGGAGCTGACCAGTACGGTATATTGGCGACTCTCTTTCAGTCGGACTCAGTCAGTCATCTATGTCTTTTTCTTTTATCTCTTCCTGAGTTCAAGTTCTATGTTTAAAGGTTGGGGTTTCAGTGGCATGTTACTTACTGTTGCATTAAGAACCAGCAACTCCCTCTTTGAATTGTTCTGAATAAGGGGGTTTGATATTTTCATTTTTCACAAGCAGTTTCATTTTTAATCTTTTTGTATTTTCGATTTTAACTTTTGTAATTTTTTTAACTCTTTTTTATTTCTTTTTTAACTCTTTTTTATTTCTTTTTAACTCTCTTTCAGTCGGACTCAGTCAGTCATCTATGTCTTTTTCTTTTATCTCTTCCTGAGTTCAAGTTCTATGTTTAAAGGTTGGGGTTTCAGTGGCATGTTACTTACTGTTGCATTAAGAACCAGCAACTCCCTCTTTGAATTGTTCTGAAGAAGGGGGTTTGATATTTTCATTTTTCACAAGCAGTTTCATTTTTAATCTTTTTGTTTTTTCGATTTTAACTTTTGTAATTTTTTTTAACTCTTTTTTATTTCTTTTTATATATTTAGTTATCAAGTGTTTTGCCTACTGTCTAGTGACTACCGTAACATAACCTGTTTTCCAGTTGAAGAAAGAATAGAAAAATGTTGTTTTTGCTTGGAAATAAAATAGATAAAAAGATAAGTGTTTGTAGGTCCTTTATATGACATAAATAAGTCATTGTCCTGTTTTTAGGATTATTTAAAATGCAGATAATTACTGTGCTTTTTTGGTTGCAGAATTATTAATTCTAGAAAGATGTCATATTTAGCTTGTCATTGGTGTGGATTTATTCCTCTAGTGGTATATTGAGCGTATTTTGATGTTGTTTTGTTCCATTATTAGTAATAGGAGAAGTATTTAGTGCTTCTATGGGTTTTTAATTTCTTCTTCGGCCATCTTTCTTCTGTCTGAAGGTCCTGTATTTCATGTGTTGATTGTTTGGTATGGATTACTTCTGGTAGCAATTTGATGAGGTTTCAAAGATTATAGGCGTTAAATAACCCAATTTATTTAAATGTACCTGCGGATTGTATTTTGAGCAGGTTAACTGAAAAGCTTGGTAGAATTTGGGCAATTAAGTAAGCCTATCAGAAATTTAAAATTGGTTTGGGTACTATGCTTACGGATACATGCATTGATTCTCAATTATGTTATTGGTTTTAGGATGCTCCAAGTTCTTGTAGCTCTTTGCTAATGAAAAATGGTTTTGCTTTCGGGCAAGGATAGAAAGCTAAGGTTCTCTGGCTCTAGCTCCTTTTTGGGTTACTCGGCAAGATTGCATTTTTGAAGATAAGAGGGAAGACCAAGTTTCTTGTCAGTGGGACAAGGTTCACTTTTTGTCATCCGTTTGGACTTAGTTGGGAAGGGCTAGCTTTTGACATGGTTGTATATCTATGACTAAGCATAGAGATTGAGAGCATACTGATCATCCAGGGAAATTAACAAGAATTATCTGTTTTACTTTTGCAGACAGAGTCTAGAACTGCAGTTAAATATACAATAAATAGAAATTCTAATCCTATTGTAAGGATAGAAGGGTGATGACTGTGATTGCATTAAATTGAAGTTTGGAAGTCCGGCAAATTGATTGAATGTCTCTTTTAACATCAGTAAACTGCGCTGATTGGTTGAACTTTTCAGGTGTTTGTAGATTCATTCATATTTTTGCAAGGAAAATGTTTAAAGTTGTTATATGAGCTATGCTTGCAAAAGATTAAACATGCATGGTTGTTTCTTGTCATACACAATTTATGCTTTTTCAAGTATTTTCCCCAAGATTTTCTACTAATTAAACATTTAATAAGTTTCATATACTTTTTCCCCCCTTCCTCTTTTTAAGGGTGGATGACCCTTGTATGATGGGAATGCAATTATGGATTGTGTAGTATCAGTCGCAAAGGAATGTCTTGGAAGAAAGAAATTACATATTAAAATGTCATCATCAAATGATAAAACCATGTAGCTTATGGGGAAGGGTAATGAACTGATGCGTTGTAGGATCAAATCCATCATTCAGAAAAAGTTTTCAAGAAAACAGATATGTATGCTGGTCAATCATCAATAACTTTGGATCGTGTGCGAAAGCTTATATTGTTAACGAGGGGGGTAAATTGAGATAATGATTTGGGCAATGCAAGTTGCTGAAAATCCAAAAGAACTAATGCATTAAATATTTTTTCTTTTTTAAAGATGCTTAATTCCTTCACATCTCTTATATCTCCGTACTGATTTACGGGTTCTGAGAGATTATTGCGGTCACATTGATAGGATAAAAAGGTTGTCCTAAGGCCTTGCGCTTACTCTTAACTAAATATGTAAGCAGCAGGCATCTTAAGGGTATCGTTGTAAGTGAAAAAAAAAAAAAAAATTCCTTCCCTTAACGCAGATTTGCTAATAAAAGAAAAGAAAAGAAAATCATGCATATAAATATAAGAATTAAAAAGAACTGCAAATAGATTTGATATGGGAGGATTGTCAATTTCCCATGCCCTATTAAAATCTATATATATATATATATATATATATATATATATATATATATATATATATATATCACATATAACTTGTTGTTTTATACAATTCAAAAACTCCCACGGCACCAAAAATTTAGAAGAAAATAAGTCATTTGTTTGGTAATTTATCTTGAAAATTATATATATATATATATATATATATATATATATGTGTGTGTGTGTGTGTGTGTGTGTGTGTGTGTGTGTGTGTGTTATAAGAAAAATATTTAAAAAATAACAAAAAGTACAAGAAAGAGTTATCTTATTATTATTTTTTATTCACACCGAAACTTATTTTTTTTTAATTCTCAAATTTTTAATTTTAATTTCTATTTATATGATTTATTTAATTTATAATAAATATGAACAAAAGTATATTTAAAAATAATGGAAATACTGTAAAATTATTTTTCGAGGAGTATTGACTATATATTTTAATTTCCAAATCAATTTTTTTCCGGCTGAGGTAATTTGATCGAAGAAAATGACAGCCTTTAAAATTGTCAATGTTTTCGTTTATAATTATTATTAATTAGTAGTTTGGTTATCATATATGCAATTTGGAGGTGGGGGAAGGAAATATTTAGTAGTATATAATTTAATTAATCAGGGCCAGCAACTGCACATCTTTCTCCATATCAAAGTTCCCTGAAAAACTCAACAAAGTGACTCAGACCTAACATTATCTATTAACAATTAACATTGTTGAATTAAAGACTGTATTATTATAATTAACTCTAATTTGGAATAATCCTCAGTTAGTCATGTGGGTCTCACTCTCTAGCCGGCCATCTGTATTAAAGTTAAAGAAACCGATAAACCTAATAACATGTAAAATGTAATATAGTTGCTGTTACATTTCTCAGCCACCTCCTTCGGCTTTGGGACTATTCCTGTTAGAGAATATTAAGAATATGGAGGCAAAGAACAAAGAAAATTTCTTAGGATTTGAGACGTGTTTGCACACTTTCCTTTAAGGTTTTATTTGCCCTCTCCAATCTTGGTTTGCTATAGAGTATTAATGGCAAATTACCCCCAAGATATATCAAATCCTGAATACAATCTCTAGCAAATAAGATTGTATTTCCAGAACATATATGAAACTTGCAAAATCTGATGATATTTCTAATTGTATATCTTTCCCTTTATGAAGAAGATGTTAATTCAAAAGAATGCAACCATTCGAAATGGTACTTCTTCAAAAAACTCTTTTGGTTTGAATTTGCAACGATCAACACTTGAAATTTTCAAGCTTGTCAACCGTTTCTAGTTGACGCCTTTCTGGAAATAAACGGTTCACCGTTTTCTCAATAAACGGTGAGCCGTTTTATTCCAGAATGTCAAATACGTTGCTCTTTGTACATAAACGGTTAACCGTTTTCTCAATAACCGGTGAGCCGTTTTCTCTAGACCATAAAACATGCTCTCTGGAGTTAAACGGTTAGCCGTTTTCTCCATAAACGGTACGCTGTTTTACCCAGAACAGAAAACATGCTCTCTGGACTTAAACGGTTAGCCGTTTTCTCAATAAACGGCAAACCGTTTTCGTCCAGAATATCAAACCAAAAAAAAACTTGAAAGATGTTACAATCTCTCTTACAATCCCCACTAGATTGTAATATTTTTCAGATTTATTAATAATAAACTTATACATACAAAAATGTATCTTTCGATTTTAACCTTTAATTAGTGAGTGTATTTCAAAGCATTTACAAGACAATAGTGTGCTAAGCATTAAACTTTGTCTCTTAAGTAAATACCGGAGATACATCACATATAAGTTATCCCAGATTTCAAAGTTGTGTTCCAATAGTTAGCACTATTCCGGCCTTGTGCTCTATCTTGGATTCATGAACATTTACAAGATTAAACCAGGACCTTGTTAGAAACAGCACCATTTCTTATGTTCACTTAGGTGAAGTTTCAAATCATGTCTTTAGCTACTATAAGACTTGAACTTCATTAAGAATAAATACTCAACCTCAACCTCGTAGCTATTTGCACCGAATATCTCGAATGGGATTATTTATTACTCGGTGCCAATCCAGTCACATAACAACAACTTGTTATTACCCATTTAACTATGGAGTAGCGGTATAACTACTACATAGTTGGGTTACCGTCGTTGGTGACTTTATTGTGTAAAGGTTTCAATCTCATTCCAAAAGATGTATCCTTAACTAAGTCTCTTGAAAGACCTTTTGTTAAAGGATCTGCTAGGTTTTTATTAGTCCTAACATAAACAATATTAATAACACCATCTGCTATTAATTGTTTCACATATTCATGTCTTAAGCTAATATGTCTAGACTTTCCATTATACACTTTATTATAAGCTCTAGACAATGTAGCTTCACTATCGCAGTACAAAGAAATAGATGGCATCGGTTGTGGCCACAACATTATATCAAACAACAAATTTCTCAGTCATTCTGCTTCTTTGCCTGCAGCTGCAAGTGCTATAAACTCACTTTCCATTGTTGAATGAGTTATGCACGTTTGTTTCTTTGAAGCCCAAGAAACCGCTCCTCCAGCGATTGTAGAAATCCAACCATAAGTGGATTTATTGTCTCTTGTATTGGTTACCCAACTAGCATCTGAATATCCTTCCAGTACTTCAGGATAATCATTATAAAACAAACCCAAATTAACGGTCCTTTTAAGATAACCAAGTATCCTACCAATTGCTTTCCAGTGTTCAACACTAGGGTTACTCGTGAATCTTGACATTTTGCAAACTGCAAATGCTATATCAGGCCTCGTACAATGCATAGCATACATCAAGCTACCAATAGCACTAGCATATTCTAGTTGAGCTACTATTCGGCCTGAATTCTCTAGTAATTTAATACTAGAATCATATGGGGTATTAGCTTCTTTAAATTTCAAATAATTGAATTTAAGAAGCACTTTCTCTATATAATGAGATTGACACAACGAGTAACCCCCACTATGTTTATTCACTTTGATACCTAAGATAGTATCTACTTCACCAAGATCTTTCATCTTAAATTGTGAAGTTAAATACTTCTTTGTATCATCTACTCCTTGTATATTTGTTCCAAAGATAAGCAAGTCATCAACATACAAGCATATAATCACACCAAAATCATTCGTATATTTAAAATATACACATTTATCAGCATTATTATGCTTAAAACCATGTGATAAAATTACCGAATCAAACTTCTCGTGCCATTGTTTTGGTGCTTGCTTTAAGCCATAAAGAGATTTGATTAACTTGCATACCTTTTTCTCATTTCCAGGCAAAACAAATCCCTCAGGTTGTTCCATATAGATTTCTTCATCAAGATCACCATTAAGAAAAGCTGTTTTAACATCCATTTGATGCACATATAAATTGTTCAATGAAGCAATTGCAAATAGCACTCTTATAGAAGTTAACCTAGCTACCAGAGCATATGTATCGAAATAGTCAATACCATTTCTTTGCTTAAACCCTTTGGCTACTAATCTAGCCTTAAAAGTTTGCAAAGAACCATCATTATTGTACTTTCTTCTAAATACCCATTTGCTGCTAATTGGTTGAGATCCTGGAGGAAGATCAACCAAGACCCATGTTTGATTCGACATAATCGAATCCATTTCATCATTTACTGCCTCTCTCCAAAAAGAAGCGTCTCTAGAAGACATAGCCTCGCTAAATGTCTTTGGATCTTTTTCAATATTTAACAACAATGGTACTTTGTTAAGTACATTCTTTCTATCCCCTTCAACCAAGAAGAGTAGTGCTTGTGATGAAATAAAATCCGGAGCTAAACTCTTATCTTTCTTTTCACGTTGACTCCTCCTTGGTTCGAAAGATGTCGTAGACTCTTTCCTTTTATTATTATTAGTGGAGGTAACAAGAGTATTAACACATGGTTGATCAATAATTGATTCTGATTCAATATTAGAATCATGTTGAAATTTATTCTCAATAAATTCAACATCTCTAGATTCCACAATCACATTAGAATCTAAATCTAACAACCTATAAGCCTTGGAATTTTCAGCATATCCTACGAAAACACTTTTTATACCTCTAGCACTCAACTTTGATGACTTAGGGTCATGTATTTTATAAAAAGCTAAACAACCCCAGACCCTTAAATACATCAAGTTTGGTTTTCTTCCTTTCCAAATTTCATAAGGAGATATATGTGTTTTCAAAGATGTAATTCTGTTATGAATATGACATGCAGTGAGTAATGCTTCCCCCCACAAATTATTTGGTAGTTTTGCATTAAGGATCATGGAATTTATCATATCCGTGAAGATCCTATTCTTCCTCTCAGCCAAACCATTTTGTTGAGGAGTAAATGGAGCTGATCTTTGGTGAATAATTCCAACTTCTTCACAATATTTATTAAATTCAATTGAGAAATATTCACCACCTCTATCACTAGGAACCATTTTGATTTTCTTATCTTTTTGGTTCTCAACTTCAGCTTTGAAAATTTTAAATTTATCAAAAGCTTCACTTTTTGTTCTAAGTAAATACACATAAGTGTATCTAGAACAATCATCAATAAAAGTGATGAAGTATCTCTTACCTCCTCTTGTTAAAATGCCATTATACTCACAAATATCAGTATGTATCAAATCCAATATTTGAGTATTTCGTTCAGCTTTAGGAAAAGGTTTCTTAGTTATTTTAGCTTGGATGCAGATTTCACACTTATGACCTTTAACATCATTGCAATTAATCAAACCATGCTTAGACATGTATTTCAAAGATCTAAAGTTCAAATGTGCTAATCTAGCATGCCAAACATCACAAGACTCAACAATATAAGCTAAGTTGATATTATTATTATTAATGCTGAGTTTGTACATTCCATCACAAGAATACCCTTTTCCCAACAAATAATCCATTCTTTGACACAATACAAGTATTACCCTCAAGCACAATCTTAAGCCCATGCTTACACATACAACTAGCAGAAATAAGATTCTTCCTAACGGAAGGTACATGAAAGACATTATACAATGTGACTTTCTTTCCAGAAGTGAAGTTGATCTCAACTACTCCTTTCCCTGCTACTATGGCTGCATTATTGTTCCCCATGAGAACCATTTGTCCTTCCGTTTCTTCTTTGTATGATAAGAAAAATTTCTTATCATTACAAACATGAATTGTTGCACCCGAATCAAGCCACCAATCATAGGACTTAGTTTCAGCCATATTGGTTTCGGTAATCATGCCAATTTGCATTTCAGAAACCATAGCACAAATCTCTTCAGATTTGTTTTCAATAACATTAGCTTTATGGGAATTCACTTCTTCCTTTTTCTTCTTGAATCTACAATCACTTTGGCGATGGCCTTTCTTACCACAAAAGAAACAATTTCCAGAAAACTTTTGTGTGCTGGACTTCTTGAATTTCTTGTCATTCTTGACTTTAAAATTCTTTGAGAATTTACTAGCTTCAACAACATTAACTTTAGTAGAATCATGCTTATCCTTGGATTCACGAGACCTAGTCTCTTCTTCAATTACCAAGTGTTTTTGCAATTCTTCTAAAGTTATGTTCTCTTTACTATGAAGGAGTTTCTTTCTATAATCATTCCAACTTTGAGGCAATTTAGCAATAATAGCCCCAACTTGAAATGATTCAGAAATTTCAACTTTTAACTCTCGAAGCTTAGCAACAATAATTTGTAACTCATGTATTTGATCAAGAATGGATTTTGTGTCTACCATAATAAATTCAAAATATTTAGATACAAGGAATTTGTCAGTACCTTCTTTCTCCGTTTTGTATTTGTATTCAAGAGCATTCCAAATTTCCACCGGAGAAGTCATAGAATTGTAGAGATCATATAATCTGTCAGAAAGCGTATTGAGTATGTGACCCCGGCATATCAATTCATCATCTTCACGACGTTTCCTTGCAGCCTTAACAACTTCGGTATCATCTTCTCTTGGTTCTGGAAATGGTTCCAATTTCGGATCAAGAACATATGCCACTTTAAGAACAGTAAGGAGAAAGAACAATTTTCCCTTCCAACGAGTGAAATTAGTTCCATCAAAACGATCGAGATGGACACTAGGATTCAGAAATGATGTCAAACTCTTCTCAACCTCCATTTGCACAAAATAAAACCTTAAAGATTGTTGGTGAATTATGAGAATATGGAGGCAAAGAACAATGAAATTTCTTAGGATTTGAGACGTGTTTACACACTTTCCTTTAAGGTTTTATTTGCCCTCACCAATCTTGGTTTGCTATAGAGTTTTAATGGCAAATTACCCCCAAGATATATCAAATCCTGAATACAATCTTTAGCAAATAAGATTGTATTTCCAGAACATTTATTAAACCTGCACAAATCTGATTTTAATCTTATTGTATATGTTTCCTTTATGAAGAAGATGTTAATTCAAAAGAATGCAACCATTCGAAATGGTACTTCTTCAAAAAACTCTTTTGGTTTGAATTTGCAACGATCAACACTTGAAATTTTCAAGCTTGTCAACCGTTTCTAGTTGACGCCTTTCTGGAAATAAACGGTTCACCGTTTTCTCAATAAACGGTGAGCCGTTTTATTCCAGAATGTCAAATACGTTGCTCTTTGTACATAAATGGTTAACCGTTTTCTCAATAATCGGTGAGCCGTTTTCTCTAGACCATAAAACATGCTCTCTGGAGTTAAACGGTTAGCTGTTTTCTCCATAAACGGTACGCTGTTTTACCCAGAACAGAAAACATGCTCTCTGGACTTAAACGGTTAGCCGTTTTCTCAATAAACGGTAAACCGTTTTCGTCCAGAATATCAAACCAAAAAAAAAAAAAAACTTGAAAGATGTTACAATCTCTCTTACAATTCCCTCGTGTAGCTGATGGGCCACGAGTGATATGATATCAGTGCTTTGCAACGCCGCTCGTTGGTGCGCCACGTGTGTGCACTCCGAACCTCCGCTGGCCCACTTATAGTACGTATAGCAATAGATGAATAGCTCTTGTGCTGCCATATTATGAGCAAGAAAAATCATGTTCACCCTATAGCAAACTAAATTTTTGGAGCAAGTTCGTCATTAATTTAAAATTTGGAACAGTTTTATTATGAATTCAATTTTTTACGTGAAATTAGAGCGAACTCTTCTTTATCATAGAACTTTTAACTTGATCATAACAACGTCGCTATGCATATTCATATCAAAAGAGATTGATTTATTTGTGCATTATATTGGGTATGAGAAAAGGTAATGTGGTGTGCAAATTAACATAAGATTTATGGAGAGAGGAATCTCGTGATTATCTGAAAAATGTAAAATTATATTTTCGAGGAGTAGATTATGCTTCCAACCGGACAGATTGACAATATTGGATCAAACAATCAACACTCGGACTTGTTTGCTATTGTCACCGCATTACTTGAATAGAAACCTTAAATAGACAAAAAAAAAAAGAAAAAAAGAAAAAGAGAGAGGGAGACAATATGAAATTGACATATTGGACCAAAAGATCTCATAAACAAGGACGTGGAAGTGCGGAACACACCACTCCCAACTCCTTAATTCCCTAAGTTGTAAGGAAGCATGGTTGAAAATTCATTATGGGGAAAAAAAAATCGGCTTTATACACTACGATTTTGCATTTATTTTTAAAATTTAAGATTAAAAAAATAACCATAGAAAAAATAATGGTCAACCTAATAATAATGGTCACAAACGGACACAATAGAAAAAATTTTCCATACGTGTATACTCAACTCAACCTAATAATGATGGTCACAAACAGACACAATAAAAAAAATTTTCCATACGTGTAGGTGAAATATGTTTTTTTATATTGGTAGAGTTATTAATTCATGAGAAGGAAAAATTTTGTGGAATATTGACTTTGCAAATTTGATGTGAAGTTGTTTTGTTCAATTAAAATAAGCTTTAGGAGAAAGTACCTACCTAATACATCTATGAGTTAAGTGGTTAGGTAAGAAAATTCTATTGAAGCTTATTTTTAGGCGTTAAATAACCCAATTTATCAAAAAAGTGGCTGTAGAATATTCTATTTTGAGCAGATTAAGTAAGACGCTTGGGAGGTTTTAGGCAATTACATAATTAAATATATATCTATTTGAAATTTTAATTGTGCCCGTGGATAATTGGTTTATCCTTCTACTTTGATTATTCCAACCCAATCGTCAATCTGCCAATAATAGACTTATCCTTTGAAGTTTTCTTTGAATCTATTACACTCCAATAAGTCCTTTTCAACTGGTGAAACTCAATTAAATAGTCATCGGTCGGATTAAAAAATTTTTTAAAAAAAAGGAAAGAGAAAACTTAATTAGTTATTTATCAATAGGAGAAAAAATTTCGAATCACTTAACCGACAAACTTTTCCATGCTCCTGCCACTGCAAAACCTAGAGTGAATTTAAAAAATAAAAACAAAAAATAAATTTTAACAGTAAATCATTAACAGCTAACTAAATATGCATGCAGCAGGCATCTTAAGGGTATCGTTGTAAGGGGAAAAAAAATTTCCTCCTTAACGCAGATTTGTTAATAAAAGAAAAGAAAATCATGCATATAAATATAAGAATTAAAAAGAACTGCAAATAGATTTGATATGGGAGGATTGTCAATCTCCCATGCCCTATTAAAATTAATATATATAACTTATCGCAAGTTGCTTTCATACAATTCGAAAACTCCCACGGCACCAAAAATTTAAAAGAAAATCAGTCATTTGTTTGGTAATTTATCTTATATATGTGTGTGTGTGCATGCATGCATGCATGTATGTGTTTGTATATATATTATAAGAAAAATATTTAAAAAATAATAAAAAAAATATAAGAAAAATTATCTTATTATTAATTTTTATTCACACCGAAACTTATATTTCTTATTTTTAATTTTGAAATTTTTTATTTTAATTTCTATTATATGGTTTATTTTAATTTATAATAAATATGAGCAAAAGTACATTTAAAAATAATGAAAAAATTATTCTAGGAGGAGTATTGACAATATATTAACTGATAATCTACCCTTTGATATATAACAATTCGAGTTTAAGTGATTTCGTGTTATGTTCAATTATGCTTCCTTGAACCGGACAGATTGACAATATTGGATCAAAGAATCAACACTTGGACTCGTTTGCCATTTTTATCGCATCACTTGAATAGAAACATTTAAGAGAAAAAAGGGAGAGAACACCAAATTGAGATAGACCAAAAGATATCATAAACAAGGACGTTTTTTGTCAGCAAAATCCAGTGCTTCTTCTTTTGTGGAAGTGCAGAACAAACCACTCCGAGTCCTTGTCTCCTTGATTCCCTAAGTTGCATGGAAGCATGGTTTGGAAATTCATTATCGTTCCATTTAGGAAAAAATAAAAAATAAAATGCATTAAGTTTTTGCATTTGTAAATTTATGATAAAAAGTAAATAACATCGCTAACTATGGTCAAAGATTCGCAAATAGATACATGGAAAAAGATTGGTATGATTTAGAGTCCTTGATTTAGCAAGCAGGTAAGTGATTAATATGTAGTCAATAGCCAAATTGAAGCAAAGCTATGCGGGTCAATCATCAAGAAACTTAGATGTCCTTCCCTCGTCTACAGAAGTGAAAACACTGACACAATAATAATGTTGCTTCACACGTGAATGGCATCGAAATGCACCATTTGCTGTTGGTAACAAGTCCAATGGCCTTTATTTGTACTATGAGCATACATTTTTATGTATGTATGTATGTGTATTAATTGGGTCTAATTAAGTTACAAAATCTGTATGTTGGTAGTTTGTTGAAATTGAAATGGTGAGGGACCCAAAGTCAGGGCAAATTGGATCACAAAATTCGCATAACATTTCCTTCCAGAATATCGTTGCCTACCTACTAGAAGACTGAATGCAATTTTTATATTTATATCCAGCCATATCTCGTCAGGGGTAGTCCCGCATCGGCATCACAGACTCAAAGACAAATTGTGATTTGTCAAAAGCTATAAATCCTGAATAAGTTTTAATTTTGCGTATGCCTTTGTTGTTAAGTAACTTGTGTTGAATAGTGTTTAAAAATATAAATAAAAGCAATTAATGAATAGCACATAAGATTTATCAGAAAAGAAGAAAAGAAATAGCCGATGAGGGAAAGCCCAAAAATTTTATAAAATTAAAAAATTTCTCCAAATTTTGGACAGGATAATAGGACTTGGCCAACACGTGACGTTGGCACGTTGACGGTCGGCACTAGTTAAAACAATTTGACCTTATATCTTTTTGGTTGTCATACAAGAAAACACTTTAATAATAAATTTGTCAATCACATTCACACCTAATGGAAAGCTATGAGCCTAGTGATCTTTGAAAAATCTCATACAAGTCTTAATAAAATAATCAATAGTCATAGTGGTCCTTAACACGATTCTTTATAATCTTAATAAAGTATTAGTCCCTAACAAAAATTCATATACTTAGCTGAAATAAAAAAAGTCATAGTAGTCTAAAAAAATAATGTTTAATGAAAAATTATTTTAACTTAAACTGGGTTAGAATGAGTTTATAATGCCATCATCGATACACACTTATTTTTAAGATGATTTATCAAACACCTAATTACTTGTGTCCATTTAATTATTAATTTTAGTGACACAACATAACAAGATTATTTATAACTAGCAACAATCCTTAACACGATTCTTGGCGCAATCTTGTTTTTTATTTGAAAAACAAGATGTGATGTCATCTTGCATGTCCACCATGGCACTATTTTGTTTTTATCTGAAGAAAAAGACAAGCCTTTGTACACACACAGCATTTCGAGCTAGTAACCCTTCCGGGTACTTTCGTAGACATCCCCGGAGCTATAAATCCTCCAGTTACCCTTTGCACACACAAGCTCTCGGCATCTTTAGCAGCAGAGAGAAAGAAAGGAAAAAAAAAAAAAAAGAAAATAAATAAAATCAAAATTCAAGCCCCTGCCATTGCCAAATTGATCTTCCTCATAAGCATGGATCTGTTAATTGATTTGAGGTATTTGTTTCCGCCTTTGCTAAACCTTATCATCTTTTTCCTGTTCCTCAGGTATCAGGATGGCAACTCATGGGACGTCCAGGATGGTACCAGTAAGATACTTTTGAATCCAATTTTCAAGCTAGAATTCTGGCTCTTGATTCCTGCCGTCATCATGCCATTACTGCTCTTCCTCCTCACACCTATCAGACTCACTGTCAGTGTGAGCCGCTCCATTTCCGTGAGTTGTGGAGAACCCTCTGTCCTGTTGGCTATCTCGGTGGTTGCGTCTGTCATTTTGGCTCCATTTCTCTTCCTGGTGCCCTATTTTTGCCTCATAATCTTATCACTCTGTTATGCAACGTTAGCTTCCCTGTTTAAGCGCTGCTTCAACTGGATTCGACGTATCATGATCACTCGTGTGGACCGGAATCAAGAAATTGCGGAAAACGTTGACGAAGAGAACATTATTGAAGCAGAAACGAACCACATCCAAAACCTGCAGCCAAGTTCAACTGACGATCATGAGAGTAACCTGGAAGTTGTGGCCATTTGATGTCTGTGTGTGTGTCTATATATATATATATATATATATGTATGTATATATTTCTGGTGCCACTGTAGGGTCCTCGTAAATATGTTGTCATCTTTCCATTTTCTAATTAGTTAGAAGTTTTGAAGGTCTGAAAGTGCTTTTGCTCGAAGGAAATAAGCGCAAAGCAGACTAGATTTTTACTTCTTTTTAAATTTTTTTTTTTATTGTTTATTGTCTTTGTATTATGTGGCCCAATTGAACAGCGTTATATTATTAATAAAATTCTGTGTCCAAATTTATATTCTGTTTTTATGCAAAAGAAAAATTAATTGTTTAACTACTCTGAACATTAAATGTGTTACAACTTGGGGATACTTAAAATTATTGGGACAAGGCTACGTTGCAGAAGCTGCAACTAACGGCCTCGGCATTTTCACTTTGCATGAACAGCTGCCTTGCCCTGGTTGCATCAGCACCAACACGAGTGGAGGATTCTCTGAACAGTTGCCTTGCCCTGGTTGCATCAGCACCAACACGAGTGGAGGATTCTCATTGGCTATGTTACTTGCAGAAGCTGTAACATAGCAAGGTCCTTGTGGTCATTTTACTTCAATTAAAAAAATAAAAAATAGAATCCCAAAATTACCCCCAAGACACTAAACGTTCCTTCGTCTACCGTCAAACCCAAACATAAAACATTTGCATCGTCGCCGCTGCGAAATCCGATCATCCCAGCTGATCGGCGTCGCTTGGCCATAGTGGTAAAGTTAGAACGCTAGCAACAGAGAGCCTGGTTTCTCGTAAGGTAAATTTCCAAAGCTAGAAACCCTAGGTATATTTCAGAATTTCTATTTTGTCTTATATGCGGACGAAATCACTAAATCAAAAATAGATGATTAGCTTTTTTTATTTTTTTATTGAATTTTTATAAGCAATTTTCTCTGTTATTCATTTCTTTTTTCCTTTTGCCTATCTTTGATGAGTGATTCTTTGTTTAACTGAATTTGGTTCGATTTTAGTGGTCCCTGATATTTTATTGAGGTCATTTTGTGGCCTACTTCACTTGATTGAGTTAATTTTCCTTATTTTTGTGAATTGACAGCTTGTTGTAATTTATGTGCTGAAGTCAGTTAATTGTGTGTGTGTGTGTGTGTGTTTTTTTTTTTTTTCCCCCTCCCTGAATGATGTGATATCAGAAAAATAAATTATGTCTAAAAATGGGTAAGTAATGCTTGTGTTTTAATGAAAGGGGTGAAAGTATAAGGTGTGGCAATGAGTAATGGAGTTTTTCTAGCCAAACAGGTGGTCGATTTCTTAGGAGGGCTTCACACTGCTTATACTGATGCAAAGATCATTTCTTGCTGCTGCACTTTGAGAGACCTAAAGGTTGGGGAAATAAGTCAAGGGGGGAAGAGTGGACTCGTGTTGGTGAACGTGGCTATTGATGAACCAGAAGTAGAAGAGAAAGAGTAATGTCGTAGTAACCGAGTTGGTTCAGTTATTTTCAGATAAATTGTTACTAACCTTAACTGAAAAATAAATTAGAGTAATTCTGCATTAATAATATTGGAATGGCAAATAAGAACTTGGCTTTTCTGTATTTGTCTTATCAGATTGAAACTTTTTCTTCTGCTTTATATTTTCATTTTCCCATTTTCACCATGCCATTCAATCTTTTAGCTTTTGTAAGAAAATCCTTTCATTTGGAGTCCATTCGTCTAAATTCAGGTTTTGAGAGAGGCTTACCAGGTTTTGAAGTTGCAAGATAAAAAGAGGGTACATACCTTTCTATATCTCACTAAAAATAGCAAAACTCATTCATGCCTTGTTATAACTAAGAATTGGAAGAAGTGGAAGTAATTCTAAGTTCAGGGGCTTCTTTTAAAAGAATTATTCATTATATATATTAGAGAATCTATTATGCCATGACTAAGGAATTTGAGCGACTTTACATACAAATGGAAGAACGGTAACCAGAGTTCAGCTTTTAACTTCAGCTCTCCCCCCCCCCCCCCCCCAACACAAAAAAGCACACACACACAAACACAAACAACAGTGTAAGCTCTTTCTTTATGTAGTTATTTGTTTTATATTGTTCTATCACTGTATATTAATTTCATTTCGAAGGTTGTTATATTTCATGTATCCCTAAATCATATATGTTGATATTGTTTCATGATGATTGTCATCACACTGAAGCAATGGAGATATTTCCTCTCTTTGTGCCCTTGCTCATGACATGTTCTATGATTGGTTTCTCATTATATCCTGGCATCTGTAGTGCTTGAAGCTTTTTATAAATTAAAGACAATTAAATGTGGTGTTGCTTGTTTTCCATGATGTTGTCAGATTGGTGGAGGAAGGTTTGAGAATTTATAAACGTGAGGTCCAACAAAAGGTTTTGGAAATTGTTGGCATCTCTGCTGAAGGAGTCAGAAAACTTTTAATTTAAGCTATCTTGCAGGTATTCTAGTTGCTTGTATGTGAAATTTTCATTGCTGGACTTTAGTTCGTTTGAAGAAGTCGGATCTGACATTTGACGACAAGTTTCATTATATCAACCTATTTAGCTCTGTTTTTTTTTCATTTTATTCTTCTCTATCAGTTATAATCCAAATGCTAGCTTTACAGTGGTGGCTTAGAGAGTTATCAATTCAGCTAATAAAAAAGATCATTGTTAATAATCCAAATGATTTAACTGATGATGCAGAATACTAACTGAGACTACTTATACCACGTAGGATGAACAAATTTCTTTCAATGCTTTCTTTTGGAATAACTTGAAATAGTTCAAGTTGCATCTCATGTTCAGAATGAATGAAATTTGATCGTCTCAATATGTAAGAACCTTAAGCTTGATATTCACCTTTTGGGTTAAATAAATGTATCATTCCGATTCCCTAGGTTTCACCAATTGATTCTAGCATAAATTGTAAATTCTGAAGCAATATTTGAATTAGAGGATAATTATTTTGTACTATGGTTATTTCATTTTTTTTAATAAGAATATTATGGTTATTTCATTGGTTGAATCTTGAAAGTAGAATGGTTCTCAGCTTAGGAGTGAACTGAAATTTTGTATATGTTTGGAGGAAAAAGAGGGGAGTGTTCTACTTTGTGGTCCTTTTTTTTGCCCCCCAATATTTATAGTTGCTATGGGGAGACTATCTTAGGTTTTGTGACTGATAAAATATGATGATTTTCAATGTTTTGTAATTACTACATAATGTCTTGTTTCTCGCTGCAGCCACCTCCTTTGCTGATGATTAAATTGTAATGTGCAGGCTTATACAGACAGGTTTTGATATTTCAGCTGGTAAAGATGATTACCTAATACCTACTTTCACTAACTGTGGGACTGGAACTCAAACCCAAACTCGCAAGTTCAACTGGGAGCTGACCTGTGCGGTATAATGGTGACTCTCTCTTAAATCTTAATATACACGCTTAATATAAACGTGTCACAATTTTATCTAAAATTTTAATTTGTTTACATTTTACCCTTCAAAATAATATTTCTTTCTTCTATGAGGACTTTTACACCAACGATTAAGTGAGATAAGTGGATGATGATTCTAACTTCTAAGCCGTGTTGTTCTTTTACCTCTCACACTGTCTTAACTCTCTCTCAGTCAGACATCTATGTCTTTTCCTTCTATCTCTCCCAGGGTTCAAGTTCTATGTTGAAAATAATTATTGTAACATAACCTGTTTTGTTGTTGACAAAAGAATAGAAGAATGTTGTTTTTGCTTGGAAATAAAAAAGATTAAAAAATAAGCGTTTGTAGGTTCTTTTCATGACATAAATAAGTCATTATCCTGGTTTTAGGATTATTTAAAATGCAGATAATTACTGTGCTTTTTGTTTCAAGAATTATTAATTCTAGAAAAATGTCATATTTAGCTCGTCATTGGTATGGATTTATTCCTCTAATGGCATATTGAGTGTTTTATGATGTCATTTTGTTCCATTATTAGTATTAGGAGAAGTATAGTGCCTCTATGGGTTTCCAATTTCTTCGTCAGCCGTATTTTCTCTGTCAAAAGGTCCTGTATTTCACGTGTTGATTGTTTGGTGTGGATTACTTTTGGTAGCAATTCGATGAGGTTCCAAAGATTGTAGGCGTTAAATAACCCAATTTATTTAAATGCACCCGTGGATTGTATTTTGAGCGTATTAACTGAAAAGCTTGGTAGAATTTAGGCAATGAAGTAATTCTGTCAGAAATTTAAAATTGTTTTGGGAATCAGTTGTCTACTAAATAAATGCTTGCGGATACATGCATTGATTCTCAATTATGTTATTGATTTTGGGATGCTCCAAATTCTTGTAGCTATTTGCTAATGGAAAATATTTTTTGCTTTAGGGCAAGGATAGAACCTAAGGTTCTCGGGCAGTGTGATGTTCTAGCTCCTTTTTGGGTTATTTGGCAAGATTGCATTTTTGAATATAAGAGGGAAGACCAAGTTTCTTGTCTGTGGGATAATGTTCACTTTTTGTCATCCATTTGGACTTAGTTGGGCAGGGCTAGCTTTTGACATGGTTGTATATGGATGACTATGCCGTCACAACTTTCAATCAACACACAACAACCCTAAGCCGAAAGTGCAAATCCTGGCGTTGTGGCCATAATCTCACCGTATAGAAGGCACAAGATCTTTGAGAAGCTTTGGGATCACATTCATTCTGGTAATTCTTCACCTGTTGATGTCCGTTTCTCTTTTTCATTTTTATTCTATATTTATTTCTTTTTCTGTTTGTTTGCAGAAGAAGCACTCCTCTTCACTTGGCAGCTAGAGGAGGATCTATTGACTGCATCCTCAAGCTGCTGGCATGGGTCGCAGATCGCTTTCATAGAGATGTATCTGGGTAAGATTTAATTTCTTTTTTGATTGATCACATCGATTGATTTTCATTATAATAATTTGCCAAGTCAGTGTTGTAATTGTTTCGTCATGACTACCTCACATTAATAGCTCCAAAACAAGTGCAAAAGGGCACAATAGGATGTCTGGTGAAGTTGGAATATCTACTTGCTCAGTGTACTTGGCAAACTGTTTTTGTTTGTTTTGTTTTATTTTTCCTTTTTCTAATATGTTTGATCTTTAAATAGTAAGATGATGGATTATTTTTTGCAACAGTGGCATCCATAAGTATTATTAGGTGCATGGTTAATTCTTGAGTATAAAAATCTGGTGTTTTGGTCTTTGGAGTCATTTTCATATTAGAAGGTTCATGGTAAATTTTTTAATAGTAATAAACAGCAAGTGGATAGATGACATGAAAATTCTTTAGAAAACACTAGGATTATCATTTCATTTTCTGGATAATGGATGTAATACTTATTTTGTTTTTTTACTGACTGTAATTTAATTTAAGTTATTTGAGTCTAATTTATCTGATGTTGGTGCAGTTTTTATGTATATGCATTGAGTTTTGTATGCCTACGTATGTGTGTCAGTTGCCTATGTATGTGCATAAGAGGCCAGGCCGTCTAGGTCAGTGTATTCATCCTAACCCGACCATAGATTTTTTATTTTTTTGTTCATCATAGGATGCTGGTAATAACATTCCTCATGTTGTTGTAGGCTTGGACTTGGCGCAAAAGTTTCATGCCAATAAAAAATTGGAGCCTCAAACGACCCTGCTGAAAGAAAGTTGCAGATCAGGTTGAATGTTGGAAAAAGAAATGCTGCCAAAAATGCTGAGTCGTCCACCCCCTCTACTAGAGATGGACATGGTGAGAATGATGAAGATGAAAAATCGGAAAGCAGAACTAGTACATTTGAAAAGAAAAGACTAGCTCCACCAACTTCATCATTACAAGCATTGAAGAAGCAGAAATTACTCATTATGTTGTCAAGAACATAATTTATGGATCTATGTGTTATTGAATTTGATAGTGACACCAGCGTCTGATCTTCGTTGAGAATCCATATCAGTAACTAACGGAAATGATTGAGTGAGTGACCACCTGTACACGTTTGTAGGGAAAGATTTAGCAAGGCCGTGAACTTTGTAACAAAAATTTTGCAACTGTTATCGAGAAGGAATGGATATAACAATGTCAGACATACCATTCTGCCAATTAACCCATGTGCATACACCCTAGTCCTCTCCACAATCAATGAAATAGTAGACATTAGATAATTGTATCACAAGCATGCTCACACACCACAGACAAGCATGCACCCGAATAGAGGCACATGCATATAGAAAGACCCAGACTCACGGGGCTTATTGTGAATTTCCAAAAGCTTTAAGAGGAAGAGGGACACAATGATCATTACTGCAAATTAATGATACTGAATATGCAGACCACATTCTTCTGTGCAAACATAACCACTAAAATTGAACCAACAAAGAGACTTCAAGGATCAATCGCCAGAAGGAAGGAACAAACATGAGTTAAGGGCTACAACATTGAACAGAATTATAAACGAATAGCAGTGATACTTTGAATGATGACACAAACATGCACTGCCTAATCCTGATGGACATAAGTTACCAGAACTGAAGTAGTACATGCATCTTAACAATAACATGTAATATAAGCATTCACGCCTATGGAGATAACAAGAAATAAACCGTGCTCCCTGCGAACGAATGAAGCAAATCCCAGAAACATGTACAACATGGAAAAGCAAACAATGCCAAACCACCAAAGACCTAATCCCAAATAAAAAAATTGCAATTCTGCAAACGTTCTGTCTCGCTTCTCGTGGAGTGCAAGTTCCATCTTGTTCATCAAGATCCATGGAAATTTTATCATATTTGGTGATTGGTTGTTCAGAATCGCTTCCTTGATCCACCGCCGTCTTGTCTCTGGCTTCAACATGCTCACCAATCCAGATGTATCCATTACATCCAATTATCAAGTCAATTCCATACTGTTCTAGGTGGTGAAAATGTTGTTTCCGTCTCTTGACTAGATAAGGATCGACTCTGAGCAGTTGACCCCTCTCGAGCTGAAGGCGTATTGGTACATGTCCATATCAATACATTACAGGTACGAATAGGATGAAAAACTGATGCTAATGAAATAATGTTGATGGCAATGATGCTAGGTCTTAAAGTAAAAAAGAGAAACAATTTAACAATGAAAATTTTCTGTTTCCTACATGAAGAAATGAATCATAAACATTGTTATTATCAATACACTAAGTTACTCCTAGTCTTCTTTGGAATTCTTAAGTTCCCATCCTCAACAGTTAGTTAGCTGCAAGCAAATATTGATTTGCCCATGCCAAGGCATAATTTTAAAGTACAACTTGCCATTCCTCAAGGTTAGTCAAATTGGCAGCTTAATTCTAAGCCAAAAAGGAAAAGGGAAATTGATAGTTGGACATTAAATTTACCTACTAATATTATTATTATTATTTTTCTTGTACTGATGGTATTGGCCATTCCTTCACATCTACATTGTTCTTCCTTATAAAAGAGTGAGTGTAAAGATAAAAAAGTGCAGAAGATGCACCTGAAAACTTTTCAAACATGACACACCTTGCCATACTTCTGATTTCTTGCTTGAAATTGTAAACTGTCATCACCCTATGAACTACCAACTTCAGCCTGTAAAAGAGAACAGATTTTGGTAACATCAAATAAGTAACTTGTTTTCTCCCTCAGATGGCACAATCACCATAAAAGAAATTAAGAATACATAGCAATTCACTTACGCAGACTAAGTCATTTTCTGTAAAAACACTGCGCATATTGAGTTCATCCACAGCCGTTCGCCGCTTCTAGCAAGCAAAAGAGAAAATTCAATACCAAACTATCCACATTTAGGCAGATCTTAAACATAAAAATATAAGACAAGCCCCATGCCTCATATGGTGCCCTATTTACGAACAAAATTATTTTTTTGATACCTCCCAGTTATAGCATATGTCACCCAATAGGGTAACTAGACCAACCTTCAAGAAAAAGTATGATACCTTAAATCCATCAGAAAGTTCATTGAAGAAAGCATCAAAATAGCATCTTGGGTGAAGTTTACTTCCAATTTCCATCTCTTTGGAGCAACCTGAACAATGAACATTTTTAAGGTTCTAGATATTAAAATTGAAGAAGTAGAAGATACAATACAGTACAAGAATGTGATATGAATCAACTTCCAAATAATGAAGTTAATTAAGTAATTTGAATTTACCGCTATGACACGTCCTATGACAATATCTCCCGTCTCCGGCTTGTATCTATGAACAAACAATAGAACTAAAACAAAAGCAACGATTTTTCCGAACCAAACAACACAAATGCATAAGATTTAAAACAGAGACTAAAGCCTAGCAAATTCCAATTACCTGGAGCGTAAAGCGCGTACGTAGATCAACTTGTTGATGCGTTCGACAACACCATAGCAGTCGCAGCAACAAGCTCGCCCTTACAGTCCGAGGTTCCGTGTCCCCAGTATTTCATTAAATCCATAATTTAGAAAAATAAAAATAATAAAGCGAAAATAAATAGATTCAGTCCGAATGCGTGATTACTTGAGGACGCCATCTTCGTAAACAGGGATGGTGTCGCCGACGGTGACACTGGAGTTAGGGTTTGAATTTGAGGATAAAGACTCAAGCTTTTCGAGAGCTTTTTCAAGTCTCACATTTTGCGTTTGATTGAACGATAACTGTAAGTTTCTCATTTCGGTTAACACCAAAATAAACGAATATAGTTTACGAAAAGGGGGAAAAAAACCCTGAACCCTAACTCAAAAGGCCTGTTTGGTTGGAGGGAAGCGAGAAAAACTGTTTACGAAGGAAATGAGGGGCGAAAGGCAACATCGAATTAGAAAATATAAATTTAACTTAGGGTTTGCCCGACTGCTGACTCCTCGTCTGTGTCCGGGAAGTTTCCAAAATCCGCCATTATTAGCGTTGCTAATTGCGACTGTAATTTTCGTGAAGTTTTGTGATGAATTGAGTTTAAAGTGTGGTTCCTTTAACGGCTAACTGATGCTTTTGGCTGGAATTCGGTGGTGGAGGTCTGAATTTTTTTTGGGGGGGGGGGGGGGGGGGTGGGGTTGTGTACTTGTGTTGGAAGAGATGGAATTCCTCTCGTAATTTGATGGTGTAAACGACGCCGTTATGTTTGTCACGACCGGCTGTAGAAGAGATTCTCTTTCGTTGACTATTTTTTGAGACGGACTTCAACCGCTTACTCTGTTACGCTAAAACGTAACTTACAGCGATCCCAAGTTCGTGTCGTCAATGTCGTAATAAGGACCCACTTACTCTGTTGTTTTGTTTTTTTTTTATAATAATACAACCACAAATTCTTATAAATTCTTGTACAAATTTATTTTATATAAATTGATATGGCGTGATAAAATTAATTAAATTAAATATCAGTTGACCTACATGATTTATTTTTATTAATTTATATTTTCATTCAATTAATGAATTAATGCCACGTCAGTTTGTACAAAATAAATTTGTACAAGAGTTTGTGCCTATATCATTGCTCCTTTTTTTTCAGTTCTCTCACTCCTAAAATAAAATGGAGTCTTTTTTTTCTCTTGCAACCTTGTTCTTATTTTTTTATCCCCTGCAGAATAATTTTTCTAGGTGATGACTCTGATTTAAAATAAAATGGAAAATATTAACTTGTCCCCACTGCAAAAAGATAATTTATAAAATTGATTCATCTCTTTAAAAAATTACTCCTGAAAATAATTATCCCAAAATTAACATTAAATTTAAGCTCTTTTTTTTCTTTTTCCACCGGAAGCAATTACCCTCACTGCCCAACAAGTGGATTCGGCCGGACAACACATCCACAAGTCAATCTTTGTTCAAGTTCTAGTCATATAATTATAATTAAGACATAGATAAGGGAGTAATGGCAGACCCATTAAATTAATAGTATTAATTCATGAAAAGCAAAAATCTTTCGGAATATTGGCTTGTGGATTTTGTTCCTCTGGTGGCTTATTGGGAATCTGAAGTTGTTTTGTTCCCACTAAAATAAGCATTGGGGGAGAAGTACTTAATACATCTATGGGCTCTTAAGCTTCCTTCTTCGGTTATTAATAAAGGTCCAATCATATAGCTTTAGGAGATCTGAGAAGTTAAATTGAATTTGCATGCATGCTGTGCAGTATTATAATAGAGAAAAAGCCTGCTTTGTGACTCTCAAGCTTCATAAGTCTTCTGTTTAATTCAATCTTGTTTTACCTGGATTACGTGTTACTTAGCGTTAGATAATTCATACATATGTTTAAAAAACCAACTAGCTAGTAAAAGAAACATGTTGGAATTAATTAATTTATAACAGGTTTTATCTAACCGTACCATAAGTATGCGTGCGTGTGTATTAATGACTATTAATTGTTCAACTAATAATTGGAATAAGCTTTTCAAAAAAAAAAATGGCAATTCCTAGAATGAGCTTTTCAAAGAATATAGGCGTCAAGGGCATACTTTTAAACATGGAGCAGCTGTTTTAACCACTCCCTCAAAAGTTGAGTGGCCTCCTAAGTTAGGTCCGGTGTTTGTTATCGTTATCGATTAACGAGACCCTAATTTTTTTAAATTTAAGTGACTAATTAGCAACTAAAACGGAAAAGTTTCTCTAAGTAGTTACTGCCGTAATCCGCAACCTAATTTTAACTGTGCTCACCTTTTGTATATTGGGAAAGCTGGCAACACAGTCAAATTCTCTCCTTTGGGAAAAAAAGCTTGATTACGAGATCCCCACACAAGCCAACACTCTTACTGAATTCACCCTTATATACTAATACCGTACATGCATTTATATAGACAGTAGAGAGGGAAGTATGTGAGAATACAAGTAAACCCGTCATCTAAATGAATACCTCAAACCTTGTGAGAATACAAGTAAACCCGTCATCTAAATGAATACCTCAAACCTCAAGAGAGGTATTTAAAAATTACGTGGGGACTAATGGGGTAATAAATTTTAATTTTCGAACTAGTTTTTGAGTTGAGTTAGACCATAGATTTCTATAAATCGACGAATTGAATCAAATGTCTCCCTAGTCCACGAATATGAAAAGTACGCTCTTTTTATTAATTGGATCAAATTAGAAGCATTTTCTTTATTCATGAATACCATAAATGGATTTTCGAATGTCTATAATGCCACATAAACAAAGATGAAAGAACTATGGCCGAGGACCCTTTATGAGTAAATATCGTTTTCATGATACATATTGTAATTAACTCATACCCATATAATATAATAAATAAATACACAATACAAGATCTTTAAAATAATCAACACAACTCTCGTCAATATTGAATCTGAACTAGTGAGATATCTCATTGCACAGGCTTTAACCATCAACTAATTCCTTTCTCATACACAACTAAAAAATTGGGATTTTTTGACAGAATAATTGTCACAAATCATGCTACTGGCATAATTTTATTCTGTCAAAAAAGCCCTTGTAATAATATAGTGACAGAAAATTCAATAATTAGTGACAAAATATTTCAGTCAAGGAATTGTGTTACAATTCTCTATTTACATGGAATCTGATGTAGCAAATGACATGACATCTCATTTTGAAAACATGGCATTAGACATGGTAGATGACATGTTATCATATTTTGCAGACATGGCAAATAAATTTTATGCTTACATAACAACATAATTCGATCACAAATCAATGATAGATACTAATCAATAGCTTGTGACATTTTATGCTAAATAAATTTTTTGAACTTAATTTATGTCAAAAATTTGGGTCAATATTATTATTTATTTTAAAATAATTAATTTGTTTTTTTTTTCAATTACCAAAAACCCTTATTTTTGTAGTAAGATTGCAATAAAAAAAATCGTATATCCATTTTATATTTTTAAAAACTACAATGCAATTTAAAAATATTTCAACTATTCTGTTATTAAATATTGCTAACATCGTAAAAATTTACACACATATTGTTTCAAGTTAACATAAAGAAAATTCGTTTTTTTCTAGAACCATAAATCATTCGAATTAAATCCTCTCCCTACACCAATTACATCACCTTAAAAGGAACAATTACATTTGCTCAAATTGAATCTAAAGCCATGCTCAATAATCTCAACAATTACATTTGCTCAACAATTACATTTGGTTTGGATTGCAACATTTCATTTCCCCATGACAGAAACGGTGGAGATGACCACTAAATTTTACAGTATTTTGAAAAGTCTCATCCAAGTCAGAAAAAGCATATTTATCCCCACACATATGATTGCTGCAACCGGTATCTAAGTACCATAGATTTTGGTGTCTTTTCTCCTTTGTATGACATGTCATAAGAAGGAAAATTTCTTCTTCCTCCTTTTCTGCAAAGTTAGATTTCTGACCACGATTCTTATTTAAATTAGTACGGCACTCGGAGCGGTAATGACCATACTTCTGACAACGGAAGCATTTAACATTCAATTTGTCTTTAGACTTTGGTTTATGTCCTGTCGAATCCTGACTATCACAATCCTTTCCTTTTCCTTGAGAATCATCAACATTTTCTTCTAATATGTTCTGCCCGTGCTTGCAGTTGGTTTGGGATTTTCTGCTGCCTGTAATGCATGTTCTTCCTTATCCTACCGGATTACTTTCTGCTCATGGACTAGCAAAGTGCTTTCCAATTCATCAATCAAAAGTGTGTCAATATCCCTTGATTCCTCAATTGCACAAACAATATAGTTAAATTTTTCCGTCAAAGATCGAAGAATCTTCTCAATTATGATAACATCTTCGAGTTGTTCGCCATAAATTCATCTCTTATTTGCGATTGCCATTGTCCTTGCAAAATATGCTGAGACTGACTCTCCTATCTTCATTCATAAAGATTCAAATTCAGCTTGAAGTGTCTGAAGGTGTACCCGCTTCGCCCTTGCTGTCCCTTGGTACTTTGTTAAGAATTGTTTCTAAGATTGAGTGATTAATAGCTTGGAACAAGTAATTCTTTTCCTTGAGATCCTTTAATCGTTGCCCTTCAAGCTCTATTTTCTGAGCATCTGTCAAAACAACACTGGTTGGTGGTTCAGTTATTTTAGTTGAAACAACCTGCCAATACTCCCTGGACCTTAAAAAATTCTCCATCAACATGCTCCAATGGTCATAGTGACCATCAAAGCGGGGAATTGCAAGTTGAACAAAATTCTCAAAAGCCATGAATTTATGCTGCTCCAACACAAGTGAAAAAGTAAACTGTTGTTACTAACTCTGTCAATCCCACTTTTCTAATTCAAGCTTTGATACCACTGTTATAAGTGAATATGAAATAGTACACTCAAAGCAAGGATAAATGGATGAAAGTACTGCATATTTTATTCACAATAAGTTGCCTTTTATAGGCGTTACATGAACAAACTTAACAAAATAATAGCAGCCATTATCCAGCAAATACTGCAACCATTTCCAGTAACTACAACCTAAAGACTAGGTAAACACAATCTTAATATCATTACCAACAAACTTCCTAAAGACTAGAACCACAAAAGCACCTTATTGACACAAGGAAGTTTCAACACTAATAGTCCTTCAAAATTGGGTGAATAACACATAAACCCAAAAAACAACAACAACAACAACAACAATTAGAATTCCTTTAACTTGCAGAAACTTGTTCAATAGAACATAAATTTATGAGAGTTGACAAAAGTTCCTCCATTATTTACTGAATAATTAAGAACACTTGCATCAAACCAGAAATTATTGCTCATTCTTTTGATAAGTCTTTTTAAAACTTGGTTGAGTTACTTTTGATTTGTTTCTTTCATTGCATATTACAACATCAAAGCCCCGCCACGAAGAGATTCATCTGTATCTGTAAGTGCTGAATCCAATCCGATACTATTTAGAACGTACAATTGTATCATGAGAATTAAGTCATGTAGAATCAATATCGTATCATGCAACTTTACTGGATATAATAATCAATAATGGTTCGATTAATTAAGCTGACTTTAATTTCAACCCTCTAATGGGTGAAAAAGCAAAAATAGAAAGTAAAGGAAACATGGAACATTTCTATGTCGGTCTATGGTAAAATTGTAATTTCATTTAACATAATGATATTTAATTATGGGCGAAGCTAATCTTACATCAATTGTACGTTACAGCTATAAGTTTTTAAATCCTTAGAAAAGATAATAATTATTAAAAACATCAATAAGATGTTAAGTTTTGCTTTAGAGTTCAGGCTGCAGCCAGGCAACAATACGGTTAGAACTTTAATTTTTTTTTAAATTTTCTATTTATATTTATAGCAAATTTAGTACTAAATTGCTCAATAATTTTTTATTTATTTAATTGAATCTTTAACTTGTTTAATCTTATATCTATTGAGTTTTTATTAATTATATTAATGATCTCTTACTTTAATATATCATGATTTTCAATATTGAAGCCTTTTATTAATTGTTTACCTTTATTAAATTCTTTACTCAGTTAATATCTTAACTTTTTAATTTATTTTATATTTTCTTCAATGAAATTATTAATTTCTAATAGTTTATTTACACCTTCTATATCATTTATAGATAAATTTGGGTTTCTTAATTTATTTAATAAATATAATGACATTCAATTTAATTTATTATTTCTCCACATTTCTAAATCATTGATCAGATCAAAAAGGTTGAAATCTTTCATAAAAAAAAAAAAATTCTCTTTACCTATAGTTAGAAGTTGGTAATTTATTGGTTTCTATGTTTTATGAAATTATTAGAGGTTCTGATAATTTATTCATTATTTCATGTTTCTAATAATTCGTTAGATTCATGAGATATTTAACTTATGTAATATCTCTCATAATTTAGGATAATAAATTTAAATTACAAAATCTATGTGGCAACATTGATGGTATATATTAGGATGGGAAAGTAGATTGAGGTAGTGTTTACTTTCTGGAGTGGGAGTGTGGAGTGTGGATTCCTCCCACTCTAGTGTTTACTTACCTTAAAAAAGGAAGGAGTGAGAGTGAGAATTCGTGGGTCCCACCCAATTTTGGAGTGGGGAGTGGGATTCCCACTCCCATGGGGGGAGGTGGGAGTGGGAATCCACTCCCCCCTCTTCCCATTTTATCCTTATAAAAATAAATAAATAAATAATATTTAATAAAATAAATAATATCATATTTAATAAAATAAATAATATCATATTTATTAAAAATAATAATTATATCATATTTATTTTATTAAATTTAATAAAATAAAAATAAATAAATATTATATTTAAATTAATAATATTAAACATTAATTTTAATAAATATTAATTATTTATTTAATTAGTAATAATAAAATTTTATTCTAAAAAATATTAATTTTGTACTATATTATCAATAATAATATTTCATTTGTGTTGCTATTATTAATAATTTTTATTCACATAATTTAAATTAAAATTAATAAAAAATTATGATTTACATAATTAAGAATATTAGTAATTATTATTAATTTATAAATATAATAAAATATTTATTTTATTTTCCAAATATATTTTTTATTAATTTTTTAATTACAAATTATAATTCTGTACATAAGGATAAAATTGTAATTTAAAATAATTTACTCCCAATCCAAGACAAAGTAAACAAATAATTAGGATTCTGATTAACAATCCATACTTTCATTTAGTCTAAGTAAACACCCTACTCCCACTCCCACTCCACACTCCTAATCTAAGGATTCCCACTCCTCAGGATTCCCGCTCCAATCCAAAAAGTAAACGCAGCATCAATGTGTGTGAGTGAGTGTTTGTGTGTGTGTGTGTGTGTTAGAAGAAAAATTTAGTATATGTCTCAATAGAGACAAGAAATTATAAAGGCAGAAAAATATATTCAAAAGTTGTAAATATTTATTAATACAATAATCATTTAGACTTTTATAAAAATACAGTAAAAGTTTTATGAAATTTTAAAATAGATGTAAGAGAGATGAACTACAAAACTATTTAGTTATACAAAATTATCGAGGACTTATTTGAAAAAAAAAAGTAAATATGTGATTAAAAATAAATTTTTTTACAAATTATTTTTACACCCATCCCTCATTTCATGTTAAAATTATTTTCATCCATTAAATTTAAGAAATATCAAAATCAATGATTTATATTTATTGGATGTTTGTTACATTATTTGTAAGACAAGTTTTACCCAATTCACATACAGCACATCAGATGTTCCATTGTCAAATAAGTTAAATTGTAACCACCAACCAATAATTGGATATGTGGCTATTAATTTTAATCTTTCCATCATCTTTCCTCCACTTTTAAAAGTATTTATTTTCATTCTTCTCTTTCATCCGTCTCGAATTTCCCAATTTAACAAAATAGAACACAAAACATTAATAATCATTAATGCATGGCCAAGTCCGTTTGGAAATTATGATGTGGGTGAGAATTGCATGCAAGCAAAAAGAATTAAATATACTCTACAAAGAAGAGATTTCCATAAATAAAAAAACATCTTCTTCAATCAGATCCTGTTTATTAGAACATACGGGATCTAATTCACAAAAAACAAACCCATTAGTAGTAGTGAATCTCTCACTATACTAAGTTTATTGATACAATTTGGAACTAAGTTTCCATTAATTGTCGCCTTCTGATCCTTACCAGCAATCATCCGAGCCAAGTTTTGGTCTAATTTTCATGGTAAAAATTTGTGCAAGTATCTGGATGAACAAAGGACAGAGTTCACAGAGTGCTTGAAGCTATTGGAAGGCGAGCTTGGGAAGAAACTATATTTTGAGGTGAAAATATGGGACTCATATATGTGGCCCATGCGCCACATTATAACTGGTTATATGTCTATGAGAAATGTGCAAATCTGCCACATTGAAACAGAGTGCTCAAACCAGATTGAGAAGGAAAATAGATGCGTGAAGCTTGAAAGTGTTTAAATCTCTCCTTGGCCACTGGCCAGGAAAATATTTATGGCCTGATTTTGGCAGCAAAGAAGAAGAAGGGATTAAAATATAAATTTTAATTTTTTTTTTGTTCCATTAGATTTGTTAATTGTAAGGATATGCTCTCTGAAAATTCAGTCATTTTAATTCACATAATTTGTGTATATTTTGGGGTTATCAATACTTTCAACACTTGTTTTTTATTATTAGAATTTTGAGAGATTTCACCATATTTTCTAGCGTCCACTGATGTTTTGTTTATTGTTACTTTGATGAAGTAGAATGACGCATGACAACTTAGATTGTCTGGAAAAAGAGATCCAACTTCTGCAAAATGTCAACATTTTAAAATGATAGTTTAAAAAGCAAAAAAACAAAATTTCAAGATTATAGACAAATAGGAAAAAAAAAATATGGCAGCTGTTGAAGATAGATTATACACCACATGACGAGAAACCAAGTCTGATCGAATGTGAGAGAAACTAAATAATTTCAGTTTTGGAAATTCGGGAGAAGGGAAAGAGAAGAAGGGAAACAAAGTATTCAAAATTAAGGAAAGAGGATAAAAGGGGATTTTTTTTTTTGTAAATCAAAGTCAATGTGTTCTTATAAACACGATTTGATAAGAAGATCTGAAGATGGCTCTTTTCTAAAAATCTCTTCTTTGTAGAGTATGTCTAATTCCTTTTGCTTGCACGCAATTCTGGTCCTCATTCCAATTTCTAAATAGACTTGAGCAAGGTTTAATGATTATTGATGCTTTGTCTTCTATTTTATTAAATTAGGAAATTCAAGAGGGATGAGAGAGAAGAAGGAAAACAAAAATTCTTAAAAATGGAGGAAAGAGGATGGAAAAAAAGGAAAATTTTTAGGATTCAAATTAATAGCCACATGTCTAATTATTATTAGTTGATGGTTCCACATTAGATTATGACACGGACCCTCTAATGTACCGTAGAATTTTTCCAATTCATATAAACAAGGAAAATTAACTATTAACTCAATAAAGTGAAGTATGCACGAATTAGAGTGATTTTTAAACGCGGTGAGTCGGGGGCTTTTCATAGTGGTTGAGGTCCTTGACGATGAAATGTTATCGGTTCGATACACGTCATCAATAATATTTGCGGAACCAATTTGGAAGATAATGGAGTTGAGGATTTTGGGCTGAATTTTTCTATTTTTTATTTTGCTTTTACTGTATATCACGTGAAAAACACGTGAGACTCATTAAAATTTTAAAACACAATTAACGTTGTCGTTTCGGTCTTCTCGGGTTTTAAAAACCTCGGTACCTTTATCATTTTCCCTTGCTAAAAGATTTGATACTTTTTTTTTCCTATAAAGGTATTTTCAAACTTACCTTTTCAAAGTTTATATATATTGTGTACACTGCGCACAAAATATATATGAACGAATGATATATGTTCCAATAAATAGATGCATGTAACAAATTAGAATTACTCACAAGATACAAATTAAACTAGTGTTAGAAAGAAATACACCAAGACTAAACTATAATTACGTGTAATTAACCTACCTTTGTTTTCATGTTAGTGTGATCAAAATGGGATTATGCACAACAAGTATAACCATATGAAACAAAGTGATATAATAATAAATGTCAACCATATTTTATGTACAAGCTTTTCGTGTCAATATCACTAGTGGCGTGACCAAAAACACCGGCATATAGGGTTGGCAAAACCCAGTCCGAGTTTGAGTATTGCAATGCTTGAATCCGAGCCGGATGCAATTTTTAAATATCCGGGTTGGGTTTTTTAAGCCCAACACTAGGCTGGGTTTTAATCCGAGTACCCAAATTTTGTATTTTTTTAATATTATATATTTATTTTTTTTAAAACCCAAATACTTCGGACAACTTCGGTGCATTTCTAACATAAACCATTTATATGTATATATATAATATTTATTTGGGAAAGCCTGTGGTACAACTGTGGTACCGTATCATAGTTGCATCCAGTCGTTAAATGCCAGTAGACCCCATCCATTCAAGTACATCGAATGGCTGAATGCAACTGCGACACGATACAATAGTTGCACCGTAGCCAGACCCTATTTATTTCTTAAACTTTTTAAGTTTGAAAGTTGGTATTCAACATAAATGTCATAGGACAAGATCATAACAACATACACACGTACAAATATAGTGGCGCTCATGCTTTCCGTAGTTACGTCTAAAGAAATCCTAAAATTACTCTTTCAATAATACAAAATAAAAACATGCCTGACAAGTCAGTAAGCCGTAAATCCTCATCAAACTTTTTCCCCCAACATTAATTTTGAAAAGAGGATCCCGCTATGTTACGATTATCGTAACGTACATCCACACACAACAACAGTACTTATGGTGGGATCCGCTACTGTTGTTGTGTGTGGCGTACGTTACGATTAACGTAACGTAGCACTGGCCTTGAAAAGAAATACCCTACATATTTTTGGGGCATTATTCCCAGGGCCACCGCCCATGATTTCTTTTGTAGACTTTCACCGCGGGATAGAAATCTGACATAGGTCAATCCAGCATAGCGAACTTTTGGGGCATTATTCCCAGGGGCCATCGCCCATAATTTCTTTTGCGGGCTTCACCGCGGGACAGGAAATCCGTCTATCACCAATCAACCTTCTCAAACCTCAACTTCAGGAATAAAAATTATTAATTCATTCAATAGCATCAATGTAAGTTTCCTTACAATGACACATCAGACACATGATGCTTCTCAATAACAATAGTTATAGATAACAGAGCCTCAGCACATCCCCAGTTTAACAACACATCCACAAACTTAAAACTGCAAAAAAAACACCATACCATTGCAGGATACATAAACACAATTCAGCTACACTTCCTATTCCAAACTTGGCTATATCACCGTTAAAGTTTAATTCTCATTCATGAATGTATCAACCAAATTAACTATCATAACTGATTCAAGTAATAACAATACACGGTCTTCAATTAAAACTCGCAATCCTGTTGATAATTCTAACATGTCAATTGTTTATTTTAGCCACATAGTCATGTAATTAAATGGCTACCCATACACCCACTGCATTAATTATTAAAGGAAGCAATTAAGCCATTAGCACATTAAATCTCAGCAAAACAACTTATAAGGACCCAAAAAAAAAAAATATTTACATGATCAAGCAAGAAAAACAACCTGATTTTTCAGTTTTGAGTAACAAAAGCACTCAATTGCATATAAACACCTCCTTTAATCCTGCAACAACAGCTCCTAGTTCTCCAAAGACTTCTCTTCTTCTCTAACTCCACTTCCTATTGGTAATACAAAAATTAACCAACCATACTGCCAATAATTTAAGAATCCCAAATTTAACATAATCCTAAACTTGCTGTGAGTTGCAGCAGCAGAAAGGAAACAATTAAGAAAAGTAAGTGAAAAAAAAACATTAATAAAAGTAACAAGACTTGAAAATTGAACCATGCATGCACAGAAATTTACCCAAACCAGGTCTAAAGGATTAGAGTTATGAGAAAATCCAGCCAAACTCATGTTGGTTTCCCAGAAATTTCATACTTGCTGTTGTTCTCAGCTCCCTTAAATGCACAACTATTCTCTCTAAAACCCAATTGCTCTCTTTCCCTCCATTTCTTTATCTTCCTCTCCTCTCTTTTTTTATTTTTTTATTTTTCTCGTTCTCTCTCTGCTATTCCGAGGTATCCGCCTTATTGAGTAGAATGCCTTTCGCTGTGGGTTATCAACCTACCTTTAGTACCAAAATGGGTTCTTCACAAAAGGAATTACTTTCTCCCTCTTCTTTTTTTTTATTATTATTACCGAACGTTGATTTTGTTTGTTACAGAACTTAACCAAAGAATAAAGACACCTTATAATATTTATAGATTAAAAAAAAAAACAACAGGGGAAGCTTAGAGCAATTAAAACAACGACAATAATAATAAAATAAACATACGCAGTTATAAAATAAATAGATAAATTCAACCAAGGATAAATTTGGGGTGTTGCAGTAACTCCCCAAGCCACCACTGTATTATAACCAATAGACAAGAATGAAATAAAAAAACAGAGTTAAAAAAGCTGATATAATGAACCTTGTGGTCAAACGTCAGATCTTACTTCTTCGAACGAACTAAAGGCCAACAATGAAAATTTCACATAAAAGCAACCAGTACACCTGCAAAATAGTTAAATTAAAAGTTTTCTGACTCGTTCAGCGGAGATGTCAACAGTTTCCAAAATTTTTTGTTGGACCTCGCGTTTGTAAATTCTCAAAACTTCCTCCACCAATCTGAAAACATCACAGAAAACGAGCAACACCACATTTAACTGTCTTTAAGTTATAAAAAAGCTTCAAGCTTTGCAGATGTGAGGATATAATGAGAAACCAATCATAGAACATGCAACGAGCAAGGGCACAAGCAGAGGAAAGATCTTCAATGCTTCAGTGTGATGATAATCATCATGAAACAATATCAACAGATGTGATTTAGTGATACTTCTCATATAACAACCTTCAAATGATATTAATATACAGCGATAGATCGATATAAAATAAATAACTTCATAAAGAAAGGGTTTACAATAGGGGGAATGAAAAGAATATTGAGGTAAAAGACTGAGCTCTGGTTACCATTCTTTCATTTGTATGTAAAGTCTCTCAAATTCTTTAGTCATGGCATAATAGATTCTCCTATATGCATAATGAATAATGATGTCAAAAGAAACCCCTGAACTTAGAATTACTTCCACTTCTTTAAATTCTTAGTTATAATAAGGCATGAGTGAGCTGGTATATTTAATGAGATATAGAAAGGTATTTACCCCCATGTTATCTCGCAACTCCAAAACCTGGTAAGTCTCTCGCAAAACCTGAATTTAGATGAATGGACTTCAAACGAAAGGATTTTCTTACAAAAGCTAAAAAAATATAACGGCATGGTGAGAATGGGAAAATGAAAATAGAAAGCAAAAGAAAAAGTTTCCATCCGATAAGACAAGTACAAAATAATCCAAGTTCTTATTTGCCATGCCAATATTATTCATGAAGAACTAATCTGATTTCTTTTCCAGATAAGACAAGTACAAAAAATACTGTTGTATTGTAAGAATCACAATTAGGTCCGCTTAGGCAAATCCAAGAATCACAGTATTTTACTACAAAAATATATAATATTAAGATCACTTAATTAAAACTTGTATGAATCGAAATATTAATATTGACTCAAAATTTTTTGAGTCAATTTCAAAAAATTTTGAGTCAATTTCACCACATATGTAAGACAACCTGCGTCTTACTATTAATCAAAATTTTTTGAGTCAATTTCAAAAAATTGTTCTGGTGAAATTGACTCAAAAAATTCACTTAATGTTTTTGTAGAAGAAAATATAAACACGACACTCCCAATAGGAGAAGCAAATGCACTTTTTAACTTTACTGTAGAAGAAAATAGAGCGGCATCAATTGGATATTACTGTTCACCTTGCAGATGTCATTTGGCAAACTTCAGCGGACACAATCGACAAGCATAAAAAAGAACAAAAATTAAGAATTTATGTCTCTCCCAATCAACGTGCAGGCTTTGAACAATTTTTTGAGTCAATTTCAACACCAGCAGCTTCATTCAACACCCTATAAATTGCCAAATCTTATTCATAATAATTAAACTCAATCATCTCGGCCAAGTCTTATACTCACAAGCATGAATTTTTCAATCGATTTGAGGTTTCTAGTTCTTCCATTGCTGAATCTTATAATCTTTTTTCTGTTCCTCAAGGCTCAGGATGGCAACTCTTGGGACGTCCAAGATGGTACGAGTAAGATACTTTTGTACCCAATGTTAAAGCTTCAGTTGTGGTTCCTGATTCCTGCCGTCGTCGTCCCATTACTGGTCTTCCTCCTCACACCCATCAGAGTCCCTCTCAAAGTGAGCCGACCCATTTCCGTGAGTTGTGGAGAACTCTCCGTTCTGTTGGCTGTCTCAGCAGTCGCCTCTGTCATTTTGGCTCCGTCTCTGTTCTTGGTAGCCTATTTGTGCCTCATAATCTTATCACTCTGTTATGCAATGTTAGCTTCCCTGTTTCAGCACTTCTTCTACGGGCTTCGACGTCTCACTGTCGTCATTGTCACCTCTGTCAACGCACATCTGCTGGCTCCTCCTCAAGTTGAACAACCCATTGAACAAGCGCAAGGTGTTCTGGAAATTATGGTAATGCCATAAATTAGTTAAAGCAATAACAGAGTCTGCGATTGGTTACCTGAACGAAGATGTTTGAGCAGTTTTTGGGTGGAACTGGAAGCCGAGTAGCAGAGACAACCTAGATACTGCCTTTCTACTTGTACTTCTATTCTTTTGTTGTATTATTTTATATATAATGTGATTATCCCAGGAAAAAAGGCAGTTGTTTAAAGCATATTCATATTCAATAGTGTACTTACGTTTGTATACTAATAAAATTTTGCGTCGAACTTTATCCTGTTTTTTGTTTGTCTCTGCACTAACGGTTGAGATAGGAACTCATGCATACCATCAATACACGAGCAGAAATTTAATTAACTATTCTGGACATTAAATGCGTAACCAACTTAGGGGTACTTCAATTATTTTCACTTTACTTGAATTAAATAAAATCCTTAAATCACCCAAAGCCCTAACATTCCTTGGTCTATCGTCAAACCGAAACCCAACCCCAAACCCAAACATTTGCATCGTCGCCGGTGCAAAATCCGATTATCTCACCTGATCGTGGTCGCTCGGCCATGATAGTTACAAATCTAGAAACAGAGAGACTGATTTCTCATTAGGTAAATTCCCAAAGCTAGAAACCCTAGGTATATTCCAGAATTTCTATTTTCTCTTATTTGCTGACGAAATCACTTAACCAGAAAAGATGATTAGCTTTTTTTTTTAATTTTATTGAATTTTTATAAGAAATTTCTTTCTGTTATTCATTGCTTTTTTTCTTTTGCTTATCTTTGATCAGTGATTCTTTGTTTAACTGAATTTGATTTGATTTTAGAGGTCTCTGATGTCTCATTGAGGTCATTTTGTGCCTACTTCACTTGATTGAGTTAATTTTTCCTTGTTTACGTGAATTGACCAGCTTGTCGTAATTTATGTGCTGAAGTCAGTTATGTCTAAACATGGGTAAGTAATGCTTTTGTTTGATGAAAGGGCTGAAAATTGAGAGTGTGGAAATGAGTAATGGAGTTTCTCTGGCCAAACAGGTGGTGGATTTTTAGGAGGGCTTTTTATATTGCTTATAATGATAGGAGTTCATGTCTTGCTGCTGCACTTGGAGAGACATAACGGTGGGGAAATAAGTGAAGTGGGGAGAGTGAACTCGTTTTGGTGAACGCGGCCGTTGATGAACCGCAACTGTGCAGAAAATGAGTGCGGAAGCGAAAGAGTAATGTCGTAGTAACCAAGTTGGTTCAGTTATTTACAGATTAATTGTTACTAACCTTATCTGGAAAAGAAATCAGATTAGTTCTTCATGAATAATATTGGCATGGCAAATAAGAACTTGGATTATTTTGTACTTGTCTTATCGGATGGAAACTTTTTCTTTTGCTTTCTATTTTCATTTTCCCATTCTCACCATGCCGTTATATTTTTTTAGCTTTTGTAAGAAAATCCTTTCGTTTGAAGTCCATTCATCTAAATTCAGGTTTTGCGAGAGACTTACCAGGTTTTGGAGTTGCGAGATAAATATACCAAAGCTCACTCATGCCTTATTATAACTAAGAAGATAAAGAGGTGGAAGTAATTCTAAGTTCAGGGGTTTCTTTTGACATCATTATTCATTATGCATATAGGAGAATCTATTACGATGTGACTAAAGAATTTGAGAGGCTTTACATACAAATGAAAGAACGGTAACCAGAGCTCAGCCTTTTACCTCAATATTCTTTTCATTCCCCCTATTGTAAACCCTTTCTTTATGAAGTTATTTATTTTATATCGATCTATCGCTGTATATTAATATCATTTGAAGGTTGTTATATGAGATGTATCCCTAAATCACATCTGTTGATATTGTTTCATGATGATTATCATCACACTGAGGCATTGAAGATCTTTCCTCTGCTTGTGCCCTTGCTCGTGGCATGTTCTATGATTGGTTTCTCATTATATCCTCACATCTGCAAAGCTTGAAGCTTTTTTACAACTTAAAGACAGTTAAATGTGGCGTTGCTCGTTTTCTGTGATGTTTTCAGATTGGTGGAGGGGTTTCAGTGGAATATTACTTACTGTTGGATTAAGAACCAGTAACTCCCTGTTTGAATTGTTCTGAAGAAGGGGTTTGATATTTTCATTTCTTTTTTAATCATTTTTTATTTTCAATTTTTTTTTGTTTTTAAAAACTCTTTTTGGTTTATTTCTATATATTTAGTTACCAAGTGTTTTACCTACTGCCTAGTGACTACTGTAACATAACTTGTTTTCTTGTTGGAGAAAGAATAGAAGAATGTTGTTTTTGCTTGGAAATAAAAATAGATTAAAAATCAGTGTTTGTATGTTCTTTTTATGACATAAATGAAAATGATATGTTCCTTTTTAGGATTATTTAAAATGCAGATAATTAATGTGTTTTTTTGTTTGCAGAATTATTAATTCTAGAAAAATGTCATATTTAGCTTGTCATTGGTATGGATTTCTTCCTCTAATTGTATATTAAGTGTTTTTTGATGTTTTTTTGGTCCATTAATAGTATTAGGAGAAGAACGTAGTGCTTCTATGGGTTTTTAGTTTCTTCTTCAGCCCTATTTACCCTGTCTAAAGGTCCTGTATTTCATGTGTTGATTGTTTGGTGTGTATTACTTTTGGTAGCAATTCACTTTTTGTCTGTGGGACAATGTTCACTTTTTGGCATCCGTTTGGACTTAGTTGGGAAGGGCTAGCTTTTGGCATGGTTGTATGTCGATGACTAAGCACAGAGATTGAGAGCATAATCTCGATAATGCTAGTTTCTGAAACTCCAATGAGAATGAACTATTGTATTTATTAAGATATATATGTGTTTTTGTTATCTTAAAGGTGCATGCTTCCTTCGTATCTCATATATTCACACTGATTGATGACTTATAAATGGCTGAGAGATTGTTTTCTATGCTCTTGTTTTGATCATGCCACTAGTCATTGTTATGGAAAGCAATGTGGTTGTCATGATGTTGCTCAATTCCAAGAGTATTTTTTATGGTCCTAACTTCACCATTATGTATTTTCTCTTTTAAGAAGTCCCAGGGGCTGCAAGTGCTAGAGTTATTTTACCAAAGAAACTGATCATCCAGGGAAATTAACAAGAATGATCTGTTTTACTTTTGCGGACAATCTCTGTAGCACTAGAGTCTAGCACTGAAGTTAAATATACAATAAATAGAAATTCTTATCCTATTGTAAGAGTAGGAGGCTAATGACTGTGATTTCATTAAATTGAATGTTGGAAGTTAGGGAAACTGATTGAATGTGTTTTTTAACATCAGTAAACTGCACTGTTTGGTGGAACTTTTCATGTTTTTGCAAGAAACATGTTTTGCTTAAATGTTTAAAGTCGTTATATGAGCTATGCTTGCAAAAGATTAAACAAGGTTGTTTCTTTTCATATACAATTTATGCTTTTCGAAGCATTTTCCCCAAGATTTTCTACTAATTAAGTTCCTAATAAGTTTCATAATTTCTTTTTGGCAGCGACTACATTGGAGCATTTCCAATTGTAACAATATCCATCGAATGGTTGTGGGGGTTGCTTTGCATTTAGAGATGCTCCAACGTAGCTGAACTCTTTCTTTTTTTCTTCTTCTCATAAGGGTGGATGACCCTTATATGATGGGAAAACAATTATGGATTGTGTACTATCAATCGCAAAGAAATGTCATGGAAAAAATTACATATTTAAATTTCAGCATTAAATGATAAAACTCTGTAGTTTAATCATTAAATGGTTAAAAACGATCACGCACTATAAGAATAAAATGACGCCCACCTTAGTCGGATATTCATGATTGGACTCAATCATTTGGTATTTTATCGATAAGAATAAAACACAGTAAAAAAAGCGAAAAATTTATTTCTATTTCTGTTGCATGAAGACTTTGCATTTATCTTTGGAGTGGTGCTATTGGCACACCTCCAATATCCTCTTAAAACCCCTCTTATTTTTGTTTGCAAATTTATCCCTAATCGAAAAAAAAACCCCATGTACCTCATCCAATGCCAAAGTGCAAATGAAATTTGAAGACCACATTTATAGTTGCAGATTTATTCTTTCTCTTTTAAAGAGTTTGATGAGCTTGAATTATATTTACCCTTGGCAAAACTAATTTACACTAACTAAAGTAAATCCATTAATTTTCACTGGACTATTCATTATTTTTAATTATCTTAAAAAATGTCAATTGTATCCTGTTTTGATGCGTAAAGAAATGGTCCAACCCTAGAAATTTTTTTTGAATAAAAATAGATGAAGATGAAAATATCTCATGACTTATTGTAAGCATTTAAATGCACTCAAGACATTCAAATTTCAATTTTTTCTTATTTTGAATTTTAAGTCTATGTAAAGTTAAACAATAGACAAACTGCCATAAAAATAATCAATCCCAAACAGAAATTAGCTAGTATCTTTTTTATAAGATGCACAATTAGTATTAAATATATAAATTTTTGTTCATGTACCTAAAGAAATTAAGAAAAGAGACATCATGAATGGAGTTTGTTCAGAGAAAAAGTGAAATAAGGATATTTGTGGAATAAAAGAGGGTCTCCATAAAAGTTATCTGATGTTTCAAATTATTTAATAGAGTATATTTAAAAAATGAGTTTTAAGACTATAACAGGAGGGTGCCAATATTCTAACTCTTATCTTTAAAATTTAAGATAAAGAATAACACACTTAACCTAATAATAATGGTCGCAAACGGATAACCGTACTAAAAGCTTTCCAAAAATGGCCCTGCTGCAGGCACGTGAAATATTCTTTTGTATGTTGGTAGACTTAATAGTTAATACTTCGTGAGAAGTATCTAATACGTCTTGGGTGGGTTCTTATAATTCCTCCTGCAGTTATTATTAATTAAGATCCAATCCAATCATACAGCTTTAGGAGATCTAAGAAGTTAAATTGAATTTGCCTTCTGTGCAGTATTAATTATAATAGAAAAGCTTTGTGACTTTCAAGCTTCATAAGTCTTCCGTTTAATTTAATCTTGTTTAATCTCGATTATTTGTATTTAAGGGTGGCAATTTGGGTTAGAATTCGTATATTCGATTCGATTCGATTTAAATTAAATAGATTTAGATTTAAAAAAATTAATTTATTTAATAAATGGATAAATTCGATTTGATTCGCTAATTAAATAAATTAAATTCTCGTTTGAAAATATTAATTTGTTTATTCATTTAGGATTCATTTAATAAATGGATCATAAAGGAATCGAATATGGTCCATTCGTTTAAAATTCGTTTAATTGAGTTACTTTTTGTCTTTAAATTTATTTAATTTTTTTAAAAAAATTTGAAGGTTAATATTGTATTTTATAAATGAATTGTAAATGAATCCAAATCCGATTCGATTAATTATGGATTCATAAGAATAAACAAATAGCAAACGAATTCAGATTCGATTCGTTTCGTTTATTAATTATATTAAACAGATCAAACTGAATGTTCATTTAATAAACGAATCGAATTCAAATCCTGATATTTCGATTCATTTATTAAATGAATCGAATCCGAATCAATAGAATTTTAGTTCAATTCGTTTACGATTCGATTCGAATTCAATTTGTTTACTCGTTTTTGCCACCCCTATTTGTATTGTTACATAGTGTTATAGATGATTCATATATACGTTTAAAAAACCAACTAGCTAGCAGAAGAAACATGTCGTAATTAATTAGTCTACGACAGATTCCATCCGACTGTACCATAAGCGTAAATATACGTGTGTGTTAATGACTATAGTTCAATTAGTAACTGGAAACTCAGCAACCAATTCCAAGAGTGAGGTTTCAAAGTATAATAGGCGTTAAATAACCCAATTTATCAAAAAGTGGCTGTCAAATGTTCCAATTTGAGCAGATTAATTAAGAAGTTTGGTAGGCTCTAGGCATTTTCATAAATACATCTATTTGAAATTTTAATTGTGCCTGTGGAATAATTGGTTTATTATGTATGGGAAATTTTAATTTGTCTCCTCTAGGGGTGGGTATAAACCCACAACCCATAACCCATGGGCTTACTTAAACTCAAACCAAATAAAATGGTATGGGTTGGATAATTCAGGTAATGGGTTAAATTTGGGTTTTTATGCAAGAAACCATTTCACAATGGATTGGGTATGGTTTACCCATGGGTCATGAACAAATTCAAAGTAACATATCAATGAAAAATAAATTAAAAAATAAAAGGTTAAATCAATATTTTAATAATATTTTTTATTAAAATTATTATTATATAATAATTATACTACTAATAACTATTATTATATAGTAATTATACCACTACTAATTATTATTATATAATAATAATAGAAGTGCTACACATGGCAAATACATATGCAATTGGTTGTACTATACACTATTATATAACAATTTTTTACAGTCTCAACTTGAGTTACAAGACTAAATTAACATTTTAATAAATTACTCAAACAATATTTTTATGAAATCCTCTAATATAATTTTATAGTCCTATTTGTATTGTAACTTACTAAAATTAAAAATGTAATTGATTATAAGATTTTATCAAATAAAATATGATTCTATTGTTATTTTTTAATTAAATTTAAACCTAATTAGATTTCATGTTTAATTTTTCTTACTGCATTTAAAATTTTGGCGCTTTTTTTAATTACATTAAATTTTAGATTTATCTCAGAAGATTTAAATTTATAAAATTAAATAATTTAATTTTGATGGATTGCTTTGATACTTGAGTTGGGATATCTTATCTTACTTTAATTTGTATTGACATTGTTAGAATTTATGTTGTAATATGGTTAATATTTAAGAACATAGTTATTGTAAAATCCATTATTCATAATTTTTATCCGCTATATTTTTTCATATTTTAATATTAATTTAATAATTAATAATAATTATAATTTTATATAGTTAAATTTATTAAAATAAAAATATTTTTATTATAAAATTCAAACCAAACCTAAATAGGTTAGTTTGGGCCAGGTTAAAAATATTTGGGTTGGTTTGACTCGTTTGAGTTGAGCTTAAATTTTTATGGTTTGGTTTGAATTGACTTAAAACCCAACCCATACCCACCACCAGACTCTCCTCAATTGATATGGGTGCAGATAAATGCATTTATCTCATTTATAGTGCAATGTTACCATGAATAATAAAAGGATGAGGAAATAGAGAATAATGTTTTGGGATGTTCCAAGTTCTTGTAGCGGTTTGTTAATGGAGAATAATGTTTTTGCTTCTGGGCAAGGAAAGAAAGTTAAACTGTGACGTTATAGCTTTTTGCTTGGTAACTTGGCTCTCTCGTACGTGTGAAAATAGTTCACATTCTGTGTCACCGACCCCTTTGGACTTCTGTTGCAAATGAAGGAGTTTTCAAGATTCTTTCTGCTTTATTAAATTCCAAATTAAGAAAATTAGAAAAAAAAAACCTTAGTTGGTAAGTGAGGTGTAAATTGATCACTAAAAGCATAAAGAAAATTGAGAGAATGGCTTGGCTAATGCAAGTTGCTGAAAATCATTGCATCTATATTGAGATGGTTTGTTTGGTAGCTAGCTAACCAATCAGGAGGTGGCTAAGTTGGATCTGTATGTTACAGAATCTGTAACCTAGCCAGCTCCTGGTTAATGACATACCGTTTGCTTTTTTGCTCATGTGGGAGTTGGCACGAACGATCGAAAATCTTGATGAATTGCTGCCACAAGATGATTCATCACGTGTCCCTTAAATGTTTTATTTTTAATGTTATATTCCTTCACGTCTCATATCTCCACACGAGCAGGCAGCAACCTCGCCCAATGATACTCTTTTTCTCCTGTTTTGTCCCCCACCAGAACCTACGTACTGCTTTTTGGATATCCTCACAAAGGCCCCATGTCGTTTAGAGGAAAAAAAAAAGCTTCTTGAACCCACTTACTCTGTTGTCTTGTTTTGTTTCTTTTTTCAGTTTTCTCACTCCTAAAATAAAATGGAATCTTTCTTCTCTTGCAAGTTGCAATCTTGTTCTTATTCTTTATCCTCTACAGAATAATTTTTTTTTAAATATAAATTTATTCCCTAAACTACAATTTGTTTCCCAGTTCTATAAAAGGTAGATTGACTAACTAAAAATATAAATAAAAACAACTAATGAATAGCGCAAAAACGATTGTACTATGAGCTTACATATTTATTTATGTATGTATGTATGTATGTATGTGTATTAATTGGGTCTAATTAAGTTACAAAATTGGTAATTTAGATCCATCTAAATTTAATAGAGATTATTGTGTATGTTGGTCGTTTTTGTCACTGACACTAGTGATATTAGCACACAAAGCTTATACATATAATATGATTGTATCCATTATTATATCAATTATATTTGTTAGACGCATCTATTTATTGGAAGATGCATAATTTATTCACATATATTTTCTGAACAACTTTTTTTTCTTTTCATAATTAATTTGAAAATACCATTTGTTTTTTTCTCATGTGGTAGTGAAACAGCGAAAATCTTGATGGTTTTGAGGTTTTTGTAGAGTCATCCATATATTTTGCAAGGAAAATGTTTTGCTTAAATGTTTAAAATCGTTATATGAGCTATGCTTGCAAAAGATTAAACATGGTTGTTTCTTTTCATACGCAATTGATGGATTTTGAAGTATTTTTCCCAAGATTTTTCTACTAATTTAATTCTTAATAACCTTATTCTTAACAAAGGGGTCAATTGATGAGAAATTGAGATAATGATTTTGGTAATGCAAGTGGCTGAAAATCCAAAAGAATCAAAACAGTAAATATTTTCTCTTGAAGATACTTAATTCCTTCCTTCACATCTCATGTATCTCCACAGTGATTAAATGGTGCGGAGATTATTGCCCTCACGCATACTCGTAGTTTAAATTTGTTACAAACCCACAACTAATTACAAAGACGATAAGGCAAATGGTACCTTCTTCTTTTTAATATTATTTAAAGCTGATGACGTTTTAGAAATTCGGTATACAAATCAAGCAAAAGCTGGCACGCATTAAAAGAGTTCAAAGGGTCCTCAAGTTCGTGTGGACAATGTCGTATAGAAAAAAAAAATGCTTCTTGAACCCACTTACTCTGTTGTCTTGTTTTGTTTTTCTGGTTTTTTTTTTTCAGTTTTCTCACTCCTAAAATAAAATGGAGTCTTTCTTCTCTTGCAATCTTGTTCTTATTCTTTATCCTCTACAGAATAATTTTTCTAGGTGATGACTCTGATTTAAAATAATTAATAGAAAATATTAATTTATCCCCACTGCAAAAAGACAATTTATAAAATTGATTCATCTCTTTAAAAAATTACTCCTGAAATTAATTATCCCAAAATTAACATTAAATTTAAGCTTTTTTTTTCTTTTTCCACCGGAAGCAATTACCCTCACTGCCCAACAAGTGGATTCGGCCGGACAACACATCGACAAGTCAATCTTTGTTCAAGTTCTAGTCACATAATTATAATTAAGACATAGATAAGGGAGCGATGGCAGACCCATTAAATTAATAGTATTAATTCATGAAAAGCAAAAATCTTTTGGAATATTGGCTTGTGGATTTGTTCCTCTGGTGGCTTATTGGGAACCTGAAGCTGTTTTGATAAATATCTATCAAAACCCTCATATTAAATGTAATATTTATAATTACTATTTATAAAGTGGAATCTAAGTCTTTTTCGTCTGGAAAGAGATTGGTTTTGCATGGCCAATGTCCGTGGATATCATGAACTGGCAGGTATCTTTTGTCCTTTTAGTTTAGCTGCTCAACTATTGGTGGCTTCATCACAGAAAAGACTTGAAAAGCACTTCTCTGAATCCGGGGGTCAATCCAATGTTAGATACGTAGTGCTTCTTTGTGCTTTTTTCTAGATTTGTTTATTCTTGTCTTTTTAATTTTAATATTTATAATTTTCCAAAAAAGAAGCGGTGATTTAATTGGTTATGATATGGACAGGGGTATATTATATTAAATAAAATTTTGTGTCAGATTTATTCTGTTTTTCATTTTTATATATCCAGTCTCTAGTAGAGCTGACAAAACGGGTCATCGAGTCGTATTCGTGTCGTGTTAAATTTAGATCGACCCAAACCCGACCCATTTAATAATCGTGTCAAAATATTGAGACCCAAACCCGACACGGAAAAATAATCGGGTTACCCAATAACCCGTTTAATATATATATATTGAACAAAAGTTACATCAAATATTTACACACTATCATACATACGTATGTACATAACTACATACTTACATACATACATACATAATTTATCAATATTATAAAATATACATATCTACCAATATATTACACATTTACACTATTGAAACTCTAAATGTATGTAAAATTTTATAAATAAAACACTGTGTTTATATTCACCCTTTTAAAGAAAAAAAAAGAAAATCATCTCTAATATTTGAGTTTTAATTATAAGAATATGTAAATTATTTTAAAATAGAAAATATAATCGGGTCATTGATCGGGTAAATGGGTTAAGAATTTTAACCCAAACCCGACACGGAAAAAAATCGTGTTGACCCGGACCCGACCCATTTAATAATCGTATTAAATTTGACTACTCATACCCATTTATTTATGTCGTGTCCGTGTTGGGTAATCGGGTCGTGTTAAATTTTGCCAGCTCTAGTCTCTAGTACCTTACTCTTACTAATAGCCATTAAAATTTTATATAAATATTGAGAATTGGCATATGGCAATAGTAATAAACAAATTATTAATAGCCAAATGCAGACTCACTTTACCTCTGGGTAGTCGGATTGGCTGTTTTATATTCATATACCTGGATCTAGCTACCTTACAATAGATGTCAGTTACTATCAAATTTTTTTAATTATTTTAGACATTCACCGTTGGATTTAATGAAAAATAATTTCAATGGTAAAGATTTGTCTTATTGATTATTAAGATTATACTCCCTAATATTTATTGAAAACTCAAAAAAGTTAAAAGAGTTAAAATCTTAAACATATAAGTTTGATTTGTTTCAAATTTATATCGTTTAATCAATAATGAGTCTTAAAAAAAATATTATTTAGCATTATTTAGTCATTTACTTATTATTATATTATTTTTTAAAAAATTAAATAATATCAAATAAAATAAAATAATCAGTAGTGAATCTTAAAAAATAAATATTATTTATTTATTTTATTTAATATTATTTAGTCATAGACTTATTATTATATTTATTCTTTTAACTTTGATGTCTTCAAAAGTAAAGCACTGATCTCCAAATCGCTGAATCGTACCAATTTTTTTCCATGTATCCATTTGCCAAATGGAGCAATGAACTAGCACGTAGCATTTGAATATTCGCAAATAGATTCTTTCTTCTTAATTAAACTCCATATCTAAAAAATTATGTCATGTAACTAAAGCCAAATGGACCAAGAAAATTGAGAGAATGACTTGGGTAATGCTGAAAAACATTGCATCTATATTGAGATGCAAATAAATCATGTGGTAGTGAAAGAACAGTAAAAATAAATCACATACAGTTTGGTTTTTTTCAATCATGGACTTCTGTTGCAAATAAAGCTCACGCTTAAAGAAGACCAAAAGGTCCATAAAAGATATATTTAAAATAAACAGATTTCAGCTTTAGTTTAAAACTAGTCTTTAGTATGAAAATAATTATTTTTTAACGATAGAGTCTAGCTCTGCTGTTAAATATACAATAAATAGAAATTCTTACCCTAAGGTAAGGATAGGAGGCTAATGACCGTGATTGCATTAAATTGAAGGTTGGAAGTCAGGAAAATTGATTGAATGTGTCTCTTAACATCAGTAAGCTGCACTGATTAGGGGAACTCTTCAGGCTTTTGTAGAGTCGCTTATATTTTTGCAAGGAAAATGTTTTCCTTAAATGTTTAAAGTTGATATACGAGCTATGCTTGCAAAAGATTAAAAATGGTTGTTTCTTTTCATGCACAATTGATGGATTTTGAAGTATTTTTCCCAAGATTTTCTACTAATTAAATTTTTCCCAACACTAAAATGTTTAATAAATACTAATTGCTGTAGTTAAGAAAATATGTTGCTACAATTTTTCATTTGTATGATAGAAAATCTATTATCTTTTTAATAATTTTGTCAAAATTATTATTTAAAATTTATATTTATCACATATTATTAATTTTTATTTTAATGTTTGCAATGCGTTCTTACTCTAATTCATTATTATTCTTATTATTATTATTATTATTTCCTGTTTGCAAGTTGATGTCTTCCACGGGAAGTCTGTATGAGTGGAATTGTGAAAATTCCATCAGTAACCATGAACAATTAGTGAGACGAGAGATTATGACAAAACGTATTACAATCTCTTTGTGGATTACTTTTGAGAAATTGAATCAAATTGATAAACGAGTGAAAGTGACTACTTATGACTTTCACAGCATTCCCTTTACTTTCGGGAACGAGCCAAGAAATCTCCTATCATCCATCCATCCAAATTTTGATTTTCGTTTTCTAATCTCTTAACTATGCCGAAAACCAACGGTTTTCTAGAAGAAATTGGAAATAATATGTAATCAATAGCCAAATTAAAGCAAGGCTAACTTGATCAAAGGATTTTTGAAGTACAAGAAGGGCGCAGTTTTATCCAAAAGCTCTTCAATAATGTTGCTGTACGCGTGAATGACGTTGAAATGCGCCATTTGCTCTCGGCAACGAGTCCAATGGCCTTTACCTCTTTCATTATTTTGATTTTGATTTTGTTTCATTAAAACAAAAAACAAAAAAAAAAAAAAAAACAAACTAGAAAGAGCTTAAAGTCAATCGCGCGCTGTACCAATGCAAAAATCTTATGGCAGGACCAATGAACTAAGTATTAATTATAAAAAAATTAACAAAATAATAGAAAGAGCTTAAAGCGTGTGCTAAATGCAGACCCACTTTAATTATCGGTTGTGAGATTAACTGTTTCCTACTCGCAAATGGATACATGGAAAAAAAATTGGTACGATTTAGCGATTTTGGGGTGCATGCAGGTAAGTAACAAGTATGTCACCTACCCACGGACGATGAACTAAAGCTAAATGGACCAATGAACCAGCACGTGGCATTTGAATATTCGCAAATAGATTCTTTCTTCTTAGTTCAACTCCATATATATTAAAAAAAAAAAATTATGTCATGTAACTAAAGCCAAATTGACCAATATACATGTAGGATTTGATTATTTATCTATAAGAATAAAACACAGCCAAAATATCGAAAAACTAATTTCTATATGCGCCAAATCCATCAGCTTTGTGCATTCAGATTTTGCGTTTATTTTTAAAATTTAAGATTAAAAAAATGACATATTCAACCTAATAATAATGGTCACAAACGTAGTAAAAAATTTTCAAAATGGACCTTACAGGAGTGTGAAATCAACATAAAATCTAAAAACATATTAAGGGCATATCAATAGAATTACTAAAAGATAAACATATTTAAAATATAACAACAACAATGACAACGACATTTAAAATCAACATAAAATTACTTAGCAGTAAAGATTTGACTAAAATAGTTGGAGTGATAAAATGAAGAGTAATTAAATGTGGTAAAGAAAAAGATTTAATTAAAATAATATTATCTTGCATTATTTGAAGAGTTTTTTAGGGGAGAGTTTATTTTTTCACTTTTCTATTTACCGCATAGGTAAGTAAATAGATATTTAAAAAATAAAATCTAAAGAGTTTTTTTGTGATACTCTTCTTCCATAGTGTTAGATAATTTATATATATATATATATGTTTAAAAAACCAATTAGCCAGTAAAAGAAACATGAAATAATTAATCAGTCTATGACAGATTCCATCTTACGGTACCATAAGCATTCATATGTATCAATGACTAGAGTTCAATTAATAATTGGAAACTCAGCAACCAAATCCAAGAATGAGGTTTCAAAGAACACAAAGGCGATTAATAACCCAATTGATCAAAAAGTGGTTGTCAAATGTTCTATTGTGAGCAGATTAACTAAGAAGTTTGGTAGGCTCTAGGCATTTTCATAAATATGTCTATTTGAAACTTTAATTGTACCTGTGGGTAATTAGTTTATTATGCATGGGAAATTTTAATTTGTCTCCTCCATTAATATGTGTGCGGATAAATGCATTTATCTCATTTATAGTGCAATGTTACCAGGAATAATAAAAAGATGAGGAAATAGAGAATAATGTTTTGGGATGTTCCAAGTTCTTGTAGCTGTTTGTTAAAGGAGAATAATGTTTTTGCTTCTGGGCAAGGAAAGAAAGTTAATAAGGTTTTGGGGACATTTGATGTTATAGCTCTTTTCTATGTTACTTGGCTCTCTCATGACGTGTCCCTTTAAATGTTTTATTTTGAAATACGTTTGATTCCTTCACGTCTCATATTTCCACACTAATCAGATTTCTTCTTAAAGCTGGGCCCTCAGAGATTAATGTGAATGTCGGTATTTTTTAGCCATCGAAAGCATATTTATTGAATTATTTTTGCGATGATTCACGGTGTGCATATTGAATTATTCCTTAGATTGAAATGCAACAGATATGTCACGGTGTGCACGAGATTTGTTTTCAAGTCAAAAGTATTAGGCGGCTGCCTCTTCTCTGCATGTCATTTTTTCCCCCATTAAAATATTAATAATAATGCGGGCGTCTAATACGTATTTGTAGTTGCTGTACATGCATTTTTTTTTTTTTTGGTTTATAACTGTAATTATTTATAATATAAGAAGGGACGTGTAGAATTAGAAAGCCACGTACGCGTTACTGAAATGTTCACCTGTGTTAAATAAAAATGATTATCTGTAAAATATATTTGCTCAAATTGAATCTAAAGCCATGCTCAATTATCCCAACAGCTCGCATAAATCAGCAACAATACTTGAACCTGAAGGCATAACCGAAATCTTAGCGAGTTGAATCTGCAGGCATGACAGAAAATTGCATCAACACTACTCCAATATCTTAGCAAGTGAATTTAATGCCATATCCTTTTTAAAAGTAAATATTAAACAGTGCTTAGGCCAATTAACAAATTCTAATTTCAACATGAGAATTATCGCTTAACAACTTTTTTGGTTGTATTTCGTTACCACTTCATGCGCATGTTGCTTTGAGATGAAATTACAACATATATATTTATGTAGTGCTTAAAAAACTATTTTATTTGTGCCGTAAATTGTTAAACTGACTCATAAAATTAATTAGCTAATAATATAAGTTGCTTTCTCAATCCTCGAGAGACATGAAACTTCTGTGCAACTTCCTTAATTTTCAAAATGCCAGAATTACCCTCCATCTCGTGAGGATTATATATATATATATATATATATATATATATATATATATATTTCCCCACCATCTACTGGTTTTGTATTTCCATGGATTAGTGCTTTGCCCTCTTTATTTTAGACATTTATATTTAAATAGAAAAGTAAATTTTATAATTTTTATCCGAATGAGAAGTAAATAAGATATTTTAAAAATATCCATAGTAAATATACTTATTTTCTAAATTATAAAACATAATCATTTTTTTATTTATAGGGATATAAATATCAAATAACTATGT